>NW_015622507.1:4419346-4953330 GCF_000836275.1 Exophiala mesophila
GTGGACAGGTTGCTGGTGGACAGGTTGCTGGTGGACAGGTTGCTGGTGGACAGGTTGCTGGTGGACAGGTTGCTGGTGGACAGGTTGCTGGTGGATGGATTGTTGGTGGACCGGGTGTTGGTGGATGGGTCGTTGGTAAATAGGTTTCTGGTGGACAGGTTGGTGGATAGATTGATGGACAGGTTGATGGACAGGTTGATGTGAGACTGGGTGGAACAGTGGGTGCGTTCCAACAGCATTGCTGACATCAAGTCGGCTTGGTGTTTCCGCAAAAAGTCTGTGAGGTCGCACTGAAGGAAAAGGAGGAGCAACTAGCACTTCCTGGACCACAGAAACATCTTGTTCACTGCTCAAATCTTGTGTAGCTTGACCTTGTGTTTCGCCAACACGCGGTCTCTTGGGACGACGAACTGATGGCTCTGAAGGAGACTTTCGCTTCTTCCTCCTGGACCCTGGTGGGAGCTTCAATCGCTCAGAGGCTTCAAGAATAGAGGTCCGTAGGCCTGTAGCTCCCTCAGGATTGTTATTGTTAGTAGCGGCTTCATCATCGGTGTTGCCGTCCGTCTGTGCCAAAGGTGGAAGTGTGTCAAACCGCTGCACATGTTGATTGACATAAGTCCAGCCATTTCGCCTACAGGATGTCAGTAGTGCACAACCAGAGCTGGGACGATGAGCATACCTAACTGCTGTGCGCGGGGGATCATCAAGCACATTCATCATGACAGGTCGGAGAATGATATAGTGCGACTGACGAGCTTGGGAGTAGCAGGAAAGTAAGGAGCCCGGGAGGGAGAAAGGGAAAAAGAATAAAGGGAAACCGCAAAGGCAGTGGGAAATAGGAAAGCACCGTTTGTTGGTTAGCCTGACCACACGCGTCACTTACAGTACTAACACACGGTCACAGATAGCGTGAAGGCCGCAGTTGTGAATCAGTGTTAGGCAGATATCACTCGACGTGAAATGGTGCACACGAACTCACTAACCCACTGGCGCGCAATAGCAAAAGCGTGAATCAAGGCTTCGACATGCCAAGCATAGCTTGATTAAAGGCATATCGTGGTTATTACCAATGTCAGATGGCCTATCTGTTGGCAGAACCATTTTGTCCATCTAGTATGTTTGGAATTCTGGAAAGCCGTCAAGGTTGACAGCGTGATGAAATGGATGTTTGTATCTGGGTTTTGGAGTAGGAAGGGTACATACTGAGGCACAGCGCCTATCGATCTAGAAGTAGAGTGAGCCTTTATCAGCTTTACCTACCAAGCTGTCCATTCACTGTATACCATCGGAATGCGACGCATACTGCAAGGTCGTGGCCTGAGGTGAGGTTGATATAAGAGAACTGACACGGTTCATGTGGGCCGCCGTATATATTAAACCAAAAGCAGTTAGAACATATCTACGGTGAACCAGAGAGCGGTACATCCCCACTACGTATGTGACAATTGCTTAGTCCTCTGCCGAAACAGGAAACTCTCCCGCAGCTTCAGGCACTTCCTCCAGCCTCGAGGCAACTGACTTCGCTTTGTTGAAGAACTGCCCGTCCACTGCCGCATAGGAAGACATTGACAATTCATAGATATCGCTCTTGGAGCATCTGCAATTATGTCCTATGCAATTGAGACCAAAAAACGCAAATTCGATCGCATCTTGGAAGCCCTCAGCGATGCAGCGGCAGCCTCTCCCCCAAGATCGTCACTTAATTCTCGGAACAATGCAACTACAACAAGCTCCAGCCTCAGCCTTAGCCTCGACGATACTTCGGATGGATCTAAAAGACGCCGTGTAACTCCAACATCCAGAGTTGCACTTTTACCTCGTACATCGACCACGTCTCTTTCCACCCATTACCTCCCCTCCAGCCGCGCCGCCTTTCTCGAACGACTTCAAACCTTCCGACAAGTCACTCAGTGGCATGTTCCATCGACAGACCCAATTAATGCCACCGTGTGGGCAAAGAGAGGATGGATCTGCGTGGACACGGACACTGTGTTCTGCGGCTCTTGCAAGGAGCGTGTCCACGTCGATCTCACGATCGATCCTTCGCGGCTACGGGCAACAAAAATTGCAGATGTCACGGAAGGGGATGTGCAAGACGACCAAGACGACGATTTAGCCATGGTCACCGAAGTCTACAACAGTATTGTCAAGAAGTACCAAGATATGATTACAACGGCCCACTCTGAAGGTTGTCTTTGGCGTAAACGAGGTTCAGACTCATCAGTACAACGAATCGAGGGACTTTTGAATACAAGTATCGCGCTTGCATCACTGAAGGAACGCTATGACAGCATTATGACTCGAGAGGATGAACTGCCAGCAGTTGCACCTCTCCCGCTTCCATTGTCCGAGGATGAGGAGTCGTTGACCAAAAATCTATCTGAAGAGGAGGAGCGGAAGGTCAATCTCAACGCATTTCGACTAGCGATCACAGGTTGGGACAGGAAAGCAGAAGATATTATTGAATGCCATCATTGTTTCCGGTCGCTTGGGCTATGGCTGTACCGTGGTGACAAGCCAGCCATGGAAACCCTCGACGCGATCGACAGCCACCTGGACTACTGTCCATGGAAATCAGCGGACGCGCAGGACACAGAAGTAATATTGCCCAGCAAAAGAGACACAAACGACGAGTCTGGTGCCAAGAAAGAGCGGGTACCTGGTTGGATCCTTGTATACTCTGCGATTGTCAAGGGATCAAACAAAAAACAAGCCAAGGACTCCCCCGTTCCGATGGTAGCAGAGGAAGAGGACGTCACCACAGTCGGCGAAAGCTTGACCTCGGAGCAACGAGAGAAGAAGACGAGGGATTTATTCAGAAGGATCAAGGAGATTAAGAAACCATTCAACGTGAAGGCTTTGCTCAATCGCAAGAGGGACAAGCAAGCAGCCGTCCCACGCGGCTAAACGAGCGGATATCAACTAGGTGTTGACGCTCAGTTGCGGTATATGGGGACCCGTTCTTGTTTCTCACGGGCAACATAATATTTTCTAACGCCGACGCCGAAGCCGCCAGACGGATGTCCCTCTCTAAATGGATGGGATACTCCCCGGTATGGTAGCACGCTGGGGAGAATCTTCGGTGAAGATTTGCGGGCCCCCAAAGACAGCACGGCACTGGAGCCGGAAGATGTTGATGATGTTGGGGCCTCGGAGGGACTCCGGAGAAAGACGCACAATGGCCTCAACGGCGCGGCGAGATCACGGCGCATGGGCTTCTGCGACAGGCCTTGGCAAATTTGAGAATGGAATCTGTTCATCTCTGTCCGGAAAGGGAGGCCGGACAAAGATGCTAGCGCGAAAGATGATACAAGCCTTTGATGCAAGGATGGAAGTAAATCCATAACAAACCTAGTATAGGTAGCTCGGACCTGTGAGAAGTTTTTCCATCCGAGAATACCAATGGAAGTAGGAGGTTGTGGTTGCGGTTGTTTCGGTGGGCGAGGCTCTTTATGCTCCGTCCTAGAACCCAAGCAGAGAAATTCCGCCAACAGCCAATCCAAATCGAAAGAGGTCCACGAGGACAACCTCCCTCAGCACAAGTGATGTTGCACGGGCAGAAATCCGCAGTAGCAGTAGTACGCCTCAGAGCGACATCGCGACCGCCAAGGGCATGACGGCCAGACTCTTCTGTACGAAGGTGGTCCTCAAAGTCGTCAATTTGGGCCAGTGCGCGATTTATTAAACCCAACAACTACGGAGTACTACTACAGTATCACGAATATGTACTACCACTTACTAGTCTGGTGGTGCGAGATTTCCATGTGCCGTAGGCAAAACCTCACCTTGGTTTCCGTGACCCGTAATCCGTAGGCATTGGTCTAATCTGTCTGGTGGAGTCATGTACTCCGTATGCTCGATGTGGGCTAACCAGGTACTACTCAGCAATCCACTCATTCAACGTCAAACACAGCCTCGGCCAGCCTTGGAGCCTCGTCAAATTCTCCGGCGCGGAGCCGATCAAAGGTAAGCTCAACACGATCCGAGTCTACCCGCACCGGCCTTGCTGGGGGGTGCGGCTTCCGAGGTTGCTCGGTATGAGCAACGGTGGTGGTGGCAATACTGGGTCTACGACAAGCCACGGTTGACAATACTGGCTTTGGTGGGACGATGATGTACGATGTGATTGATTATTATTGATTGTCAGATTGACGAGTTGACCCATTTGATCGATGGTTATGCCATGGATCGTAACTGCCCTAGGAACTGAGGCTCCTTCCTTCTTGCTCTCCATGTTGAAACAGTGGGAACTCCACACTTAGTGAAATGTCGTTTAACTCAACAGCAGACAAAGCCATGTACTCAACAGGACCAAAGCAGTCGTTGGGTTCAAGGTAAAAGCATGTGATATTGGTCGGTCATATTATTATTGAAGAACAGTAGCATGCATGGCATGTACGAAGAACGACCAGTTTGCTAGTGGATGGGGGGCGGGCACGGCGCGCGGCAGTGGGGTGGTTGAATGGAAAGCCGCTGCTGTAATAGGCGAGCCACAGGCAGGGGCAGAAGGTTGAAGTGGTCCAACTAAACCGTGTTGATAGCAACTACGTCAGTCAACAGACTATGCCACCCCCCCGTGCCCCCCTTCTATCCATCACTACCCCCCCAAGGACCCCCTCCGTGCACCTGTTTTGGGCGTGGGCCATAAGCAGCTGCAGGCCTAGCCACGTCCTGTCCCTACCTTTCCCCGCGTGTTCCAAGCCCGGGCTAACCACAGTTGTTGCACGAAATGGCTACCTGTGGGCTCCCAACCTTAGCTGCTTGTGACTTGGTACCTAACCCTATGGCGCTATAGCGATGAGTGTAATAAACTAGGCGGGCCGAACTCAATACTGTCTGATGTTTGTTCGCCCAATCCTTGTCCAGCCAATTCCAAAGGTCGCAAATCACAGGTGAAATCATGCCTTGTGGCCTTGGTTGCTTGCGAGTAGAATCCGCCGTGCCCGCGGTCTCGAATACCTGGACTCGTTGGCTCGTTCCGAAGGCGTTTGCCTACGGAGTATACGCACAATGCTTGCTCCAGACCCTGCTGGTGCTAAGAAACCGTGTTTTGGAGTTTCCCGTGTTTGCCCTGTGGGTGTGTCCATCTCTACGCTTTGCTCCGAGTTCACGGCATCTTCGACCAGGGTGACCTTTGCGTTGCGTACAGGATCACCTCCGTTTGGAGTTCCACGAGTCCCTCATTTGCTGCACACCTTGACACCCTCCTCCCTCCTTCCAAGTACTAGCGAGCTTTGTCCAAGCTGCGGAGTTGACTTCGTATTAGCAACCTTACATCCACCGACTATTTCCTTTCTTTCTTTTCTTACATCTCTTCTCTTTCCTCAATATACCTACTTGGAAAAGACCAGAACCTCAGATTCCAGTCTCCTCTAAACCCTACTCACCTATCCTTAGCGTCCCTAACAACCACAACAACCTCACCTCATTACCCTTGTCATCGAGTCCTATCCTCAGTGACACCTCCGGATCCCACCGTTGTTGGCGCCGGTCCTCCGTCCCTCCTCCACATACTCCCTCGTGACTGTTCTCCGCTTCCGTGGAAGACAACCTCCCCCCCATCACCCATCCTACCAACTCATCCTGATCTTCCAAAGTGCAGAATAGTTTGTTGTCGCGAGGTGAGTCCCACCGCCAGTTCCAGTTTCTCGTCTTACGCAGCGTTCGCTGGTCCTCGACTGCCGAACTGGGTCTTACCCCGCAAATTCCCCAAGTCCCAGCAACGTCGCACTAACGGGACTTTCTGTAGGACCTGTCGTCACGCGGCACATCGGCGCCTGACTCCGCTCTTAGGACAATCACATTTTCCCCTCTCACGCAATGTCTGGGAGCACTGCCAATCGGATCAAGGAAGGCGCCCGCAGCGCTGCGACAAAGGTCGAAACTGCCACGACCGAGGCGGTCAACAATCCCATTCAAGCCAAGAATGATTTCCTCCACTATCCCATCGTGCGGGCTGCTCTACCCTTCGTCAATGGAGGCCTAGCGGGTATGTTCGCTACAGGCTGCATCCAGCCTGTAGACATGGTCAAGGTTCGCCTCCAGTTGGCGGGCGAAGGCATAAAATCCGGCCCTAAACCTTCTGCGTTGGGCATCACAAGAGATATCATTGCACAGGGCAAGGTTCTTGATCTTTATACTGGTCTCTCAGCTGGTCTGTTGAGACAGGCCGTCTATACCACGGCAAGGCTGGGTTTCTTTGACACCTTTCAAAATCTTCTGCAGGCACGTGCAGAAAAGAATGGCACCAGCATTGGCTTTCTCGAAAGAGGTGCCGCTGGTCTCACCGCAGGTGGTCTCGCTGCCATGGTGGGTAACCCAGCAGATCTGGCCTTGATCCGAATGCAGTCCGATGGTTTGAAGCCCAAGGAACAACGAGCCAACTACCGATCAGTCTTTGATGCCTTGAAGCGTATCGCTCAAGCTGAAGGCGTCGGCGCTCTCTGGGCGGGCGCATATCCTACCGTCATTCGTGCCATGGCTCTCAATTTCGGCCAACTCACCTTCTTCGCCGAATCCAAGGCCCAATTGAAAACCCATGCCCCTCAGCTCTCGGAGAACGCAAACCGATTCGGAGCGTCTGCCATTGCCGGTTTCTTCGCTTCCTTTTTCAGCTTACCGTTTGACTTTGTCAAGACCAGATTGCAGAAGCAGCAAAAAGGTCCTGATGGCAAACTCCCATACAACGGATTTTTCGATTGCGCCAAGAAGGTGGTCCGAGATGAGGGCTGGTTGAGATTCTACCGTGGATTTGGCACATATTACGTTAGAATTGCTCCTCATGCGTAAGTTTCCTCTGATCTGCCGGGTGACGAATGCTAACATGGAGCAGAATGATCACTCTCATCGTTGCCGATTACCTGAAGCTGATCACATCATGAATGAGCCACTCTGCTGAACAACGATCAAGTTGAAAAGTAATGTTTCCTTTGACCTATGCACACTCTTGCATGGACCTTGAGCTGGACCCGCTCAAACATATACATACCTAGAAGCAAGAGAAGGTGTCAGGACCGACTCTAGCAACAGTCTGCACGTCCTGTGCAGAGAACGAGTCACAAGAGAAGGATCGAACATATGGGTTGCCATCTATCTGGGGAACTAGACCGTCACTCGGCCCTGCCGATTTGGCGTGGGAGCGAAGAACGTCTTCTAGGACCGATGAATTGGAATAGAGCAAGCGTTCGATAATCCCACTGGCGACACGGAGCTTGACAGTCGTTATTCTGTCATTCTGATATTGCAGGATCCATAAAAAGGTGTCTGAGTGCCGAATAGGTTCTCCGCAGGAGAGTGAATGTCGATTAAAAAAAATTGTCCACGAGCAGAGGTAAGGTCAGCCGAGAGTGAAGGAAATTTAGCAAGATAGAAAACCTAGAGTCGATTGTGCTTTTGTTGCTAGCGATCATCACCACGCATGTGTGAATGAGGTTTGGTACTTGTGCTTGTGATTCTGAAAATTTGTACCTGGTCACGTGGTGCTTGTGCGAATACGTAGTAGTTCCCACCCCCCACAGAAGCCCCTAGAGTTCTGTACCTAGCCACCCGGCCACCCCATAATAGTATTCTGCCTGTGGCTAGATGGTGGTGACCACTTCTAGCTTATCGCGTTTGGAAACGATGGCCTAGTCTAATTCGTCCAAATTTCCTCTAAAGCGGAAGGTGAGGCCAAGCATGGCTCCGCTTTGAGTCAAGATCTGGCATCTGACAATCTCATATTTGTCTGTCTCGTAGAATCTCAAGGCATCTTCTTCAATTTGAGTCTTGACGAGGAACGCGCAGCCTTGTACTGATTCACCGGGCGCATCGACCAGTGCCTTGTACCTTCCTCCCCAGATCTGAACCTTGCCATCAGTGACATGAGCCGTAATATAGTCCGGGGCCTTGTCCAACTCCAAGTGCCGAGAGAGAACAATTGGGTCAGCCAGCGTGCCGTAGAAGAAGTACCAGACTGGGTACTGGTTTGGAGCAGGGACAGGCTCAAATCTAGCATTGTCTGGCCGATGTTGAGGCAGTGTACAGTCTTTCCCCAGCATTGGTGCCTGATTTTCGGTACACAATTCCTTTTTAGCCTTGGAAATGCGCACGATGGTGGGTTTGAAACCTGGATGGTTCTTTGCGATCCAGGCAAGAAGTCGAGCTTTTGATGTACCGTCGATCTCGCAAAATTGTGCTTGTCCATCTTCTCCCAACCCTTCCACAAGAACGGGAATTTGGCTCAACGAAGCGGCGGATCGAATGATACCAGGCCTTGAGATGGGGCCGGTGAGCTGAACAATGTATAAGCCGGTATCGTCGTAGCCGGCAGGCGCACCACTTTCTCGACATTGTGTGAGTGAGTATTCATACGCCTCCCGGCTATAGCCCTCCGCTACTTTCTCTGCTTTTATGGCGTCCCATAGTTCGTCGGGGATTCTTGTCCGGGAAAAGTTGTTCCGGTATTCTTCCAAGGCTGAGAAGGCTTCTGAGTAGGTAAGGTTGAAAAGCTTCTGCCACATATTGATGTCGGCGTTGGAGATACGGTCTGCCTCTGTGATGTTGGCAGCCATGTTCTCAAGCTCCCCGAGGAAGTCCATTTTGTTGGTCTTGTCGGTCGTGAAGGCCGCCCCAGTTTTCGCTTCCGGGTGTGTCTGTTGCCCTTGTGTGAGTTGGTTGTGTGTCAATTGCGCTTTTATGATGAGTTGTGTCGGACTGAAAGTTGAAAATGAGATGAGGAAGTAGACGGCTTAAATATTTCAACTAGAGTATCGAGCACTAAGGGCATCTGAGTGGGACGTCTGACTGAGAGATTGAACTCTCACGCAAGTCCGGAACGTAAACGTAGGCTACGAGGTTGGTGGTGACTCACCTCTAAAGGACCTTATACAGAGCCGCAAAACTGCCTGACGATGTCTTTCGTGAACGATGGAACGGCCAATCAGTGGTTTGAAGCAATGGAGAAAGTTGAGACGAATGGATCGAGGCTACGAATGTAGCTAAGCCTCAGGATCCATAACCAGAGCCAAACCTTTTTGTATTTGTCTCTATTATGAGCTTACACATGATAGAGGATCATGTCCAACAAGGTTGCTTGATCTTCAAGGTCCTATCCGGAATTAGTCCGTAATGTTCTCTCGATCAAGCCTATTAAAAGCCCGGGCATCGGAGAATGGTCATATATATCCTCGTACTCAGATTCAATAGGCGGGACTCCTTGTGGGCAAAAGTGGGTCAAATCGTCCAAGAAAGGAAGGAAGTACTCAATCGTGGAGTTGGGAGAATTGCTCCAAACATGGGCACCCAGAACTATCCATCCAGTCCCTGCAATGTCTCCCACCAAAGAACGGACGAAAAGCCAGACTATACTAGATAGAACGCTACTTTGGATGGTTCCGTGTCCAAGAAACATATTCGAGATGGCTTCTATCCGGTGGACATTGTCACCCCAGTGCTTTTGGCGGACGCTGGCTAGGTGCCAACGATCAGTAGACGACCGGTACGACTTGAGCGGAGCGGAAATGCCCCCCGGGGGGTCAAGCGTCTTGGAAATTGGCGACATTCCACTCCAAGATGCTCATCAACGCGGCGCCACACTGTCAGAATGAGAGGTTGAAAGGTTGATTGTCCCGCCTCGTTGTCAACGGGGAGGGCTTCGTTGTCTACCACCAGGAGGGTGGGAGATGCGATACATGCTACATGCTCCGACGCAGTCACGTGCTGAAATCTCGTGACTCATGACTTCCACCTATGAGCCAATGACACCGACATTCCTTCAAGGGCAAGTCAGCCGGGCATTCTGCCTTTTCGTCAGCCAAAACATCGCAACCGCAGCCACGGGCAGAAATTCTTTGGTCCGACATATCAGAAGCCGGTTCTTCAACTCAACGCATCATACCATATCGAGAGCTTCTGAGGTGGCTGGTGGGAATATTTCAATTGACTATGCTTCCAGTTATACAATTTGGTCCCCGACCGTCATCCTTCTCCTTGATACAACATGGCCGCTGCCACACTCCTTCTGCGAATGGTGCTCATGGGCACTCAAGCGCATTATGAATTTCAAGGTCGTATTATCGATGAAAAGAGACTCGATCACCTCCTCGTGTGCGGCAAGCAAATCCTCTTCAAATCACACCAAGAAAGCGATGTTCGATCCGCCTTGGGCTCCAACCCCAAGGTTTGGGAGGGCCTGGCCAAAGTCCTGACATTCGCGATTCCTGTGTTGGAGCAACAGTCCTTTGCTTGGAAAGGCCCAGACCCCTCGAACATCGATAACAACCGCGGTCCAAATAGTAGTTCCTCCGAGCTCATTGCTTCCCACTACCCCTCCCTCGTCAAGGACATTGAACGACTCAATGACCTCTGCACCATCGCACGAAACCTGCTCGCGACCACAAAAAAGGCACAAAATCTGGCCTCGGAAAAAGCTTTTGACCAACAGATCCTCAAGCTCATCGATGTCTGCGTCAAAGTCACAGCTAGAGGCTTTGACGGCCCCGAGGTAAATCCCCGCAGCGAGGAACGATGGCAAAAGGTGGTTAATCTGTACAAGCGGCTTTTGATCACATGTCTCCAATTTCTGCATAACTTCATCATGCATAATGAACAAAGAAAGCTGGTTCTCTGGCTTGATCTCTTTGGTCAATCTCGCTCAGTCGAGGATGAGGAACATACCCTGGATGACTCCAACGCTCAGGCAGATGCGCTTGCTAGTCAACAGACGCAGGCTGCCCAAGAGGAAAGAATCAGGGCCGCTGTGGAAAATCTGGGACAAGCTGATGCTGATCGAATCAAGAATGGCGAACTTGAATACAGCCTTGATGATGTTCATGCCTTGTTTGATTTGATGAGCACCAACAAAAATCCCGACCCTGGAACCAGGGAAGCAGCCAAGATCCTGATGGACAAGATTAAAAAGGATCTAGAGGCTACTTCTGGCTTGACCTCGGATCAACTCGATAACAATCCTGACATCTTGTTGAAATATGGGGCCGAGTTACGAGACAAGCTTGCAGGAACGGGCAACCGTGCAGCTCCCGGTGCGATAAATCAGGCAGCGGGGGAGACTGCTGTCGCAGTGGCCGCAGATACGATCAGTCGGCGGAAAGCATCACCGTGGAATGGTTTGCCCGATTTCTCTTCATACGGCGACATCAACCCCAACCAGACATTGACTGAAGAAGATTTGACCATGCCACGAACGGCTCAATCTGCCGCCGCAACATTGCAGGAAGCCAAAGATGAGCTCATGGCACGTTTGCACGAATCCCAAGGTTATCAGGATAGCATCCCATTTTCTCTAGATGAAGATGGCAACCCAGTCCCTACATATGATGAGGATGACCTGGATGATAGTGGCGATGAAGAGAGTGTGGACGAAGATGAAGAGGACGATGAGGACGACTATGGGCGGTCCTCAGACCAGGAGAGAGGTCTCTTGACCGATGTGCCTCTCGTTCTAGGACCCACTGAGATTGAAGCATTACCAATGATCATACAGGCTGGGATTGTGGACAATTTTGGATCCAAAGAAGCAGCTCGAAACGGCGGACGAAATATGCAGGCCGTGAGATGTCACATTCTTCTTGCTCAAGAGGCCGGTCGAAATGTTCTCCGGGAGCTACTCATTTTTATTGCAGCCTGGGATTTACCCGACGACGAGTTCTATTTCAAGATGATGGTCCAGATCATGGAGGCCATCCTCAAGAATGGACTCATGTCGCATGCTTACGCCGACTTTGGGCAGCCCAAAGATATCATTTCTCCCGCACAAGCCGTGGTCATCAAGATTCTGACGCACATTTTCCGGTCGAAATACAGCCCGGCAGCTGTGGTGCAGGACAACAACCAGTCCGTACAAAAGACCCGAATTCCATCAGCCCTGAGCCGAGTGGACGTCTTGACTGTTAGATATATTTTCATCGTCTTTCGCGGCAACATTATCCCTGAAACGTGTGCACTCATCTATCTTCAGGGCCAAATCCGTGCAGGACTTGCCTTGGCCGAGGATTTCCCTCTTAACCTGTGGGATATGGAGCGAGTCTACGAAGGGGTCTATCAGTTCCTGGAGTTCTTCGCCGTCCTCACAGAGAACAATGACTGGAAACGGCTATTGGTGCAATGGGAGATTGTCTATGATTTGGTGACTTTGATCAAAGAGCTTGACGCCAGTATTGCAAAGGTGGCGCTCACTCAGACGATGCCCGCACCAACAGCCGCGCAATCATCAGCAGCTACTGCAGAGCCATCGTCTCAGTCATCCAACGTTGAAAGACCGTACGATCCAAGCACACCAGCAACGACCAACCAAGTGGAACCGTCTAGCGCGACGTCAGGTGCGGGTCAGTCCCGTCAATCTCCACCGCCAGCTATTACGGAAGAACCGGCAGATTTTGAATGGCGCAACCTCAAGAAGTTGATTGTCCTGGTCCTCTCCAGTCTGGTGTGGAAATCCCCTACCGTTCAGAATCAAATCCGGGAATACGGAGGAGTCGAGACGATTTTGAGTTGCACACAATATGATGGTGAGGATCGCCGTTGACTTTCTTGTCTTTGACTACGAGGACCAACCATGGGACATGACTGACTGTAATCTCGCGCAGCATGTAACCCATACATTAAAGAACATGCCATCATGTGCTTGAAATTCCTCCTTGAAGCCAATCCGGAAAACCAGAAGCTCGTGAGCAGTCTCGAAGCTCGAGAAGTTGTGCCCAATGGGCCCAGTGGTCGAGAGGAACTTGAACGGATGGGAGTGGATGTTAGTTTGAGTGAGGAGGGCAAGGTCAAAGTCAGCGGCCGATCGAGCACTCGAAGTGCGTCAGGTTCGGCCCGAAGAAATGAGGCAATGAACCGAGAAAGACAAAGGGAAAAGATTGCCCGAGAGAGAATGGAGCAATTGACGGTGAATGATGGTGTGGGCGAGTTTGACGAAGAAGTAGATTTTATGTGATGGGTGATGGGTCAAGGACCGACATGGATACGATGGAGATGAGATGATCACGACATGGATACTGAGGATGACGCTGTGGGAAGCATCATGTACAGCTGAGGATGGTGGCTATGCACATAGAGTTGTACAGCATTCGTTGTGGCTGACTAGTATCAGGTCAATATTGAGGCCTTGAACATAGAGGCTGAGTATAATAATCAATGATTAATCAGACAAAGGCTTCTGTTGTTGAAGTTGTATTTTACAACGTGTGGTGAGAAACCCTTGGTCAGAGATCCGGTGTATAAATATGCGCTCCGGTTAAAACTCCAGCGGCAAAGCGGGGAAGTTTGATATATTAGCTTACGATTAATGGACTCTTGAAAAGCGAGAGGGGATGACCGGCACCACGCCGAAGTGGCGACCACCGATGAGGGACGGGGTAAATGGTCAAAGAAATTTGAATATATTCAGACGATTTGGTGTTGAGTGGGTGTCGACAACTTTTTGAGTCATCAACCCACCTATCCATCCACCTATCCATCCACCTATCCATCCACCTATCCATCCACCTATCCATCCATCCATCCATCCACTCGCTCCATTATATTCATTTGTCCACCCCATATACCGTTATATCAATTATATTATATCACACTCTATCACAATGTCCGTCCTCTCCATCGCACATGTAAACCTCACCGTCCCCGCTGGAACCTTGGCCCAAGCCAATGAATTCTACGGCACGACATTAGGATTGACACCACGACCAGTTCCACATCTCCAACGTGATTCACTGGCTTGGTTCGACATCGGTGATAGCGGTCAACAAGTCCACATTGCGTTTGGCGATGTCAAGGAATTAGAGGATAATTTGCCAAAGGGTGAAACCGGTGAGGATAAGGCTTGGACTGGAACGAGAAGACATCCATGTTTTAAAGTCGGGAGTGGAGAGGAATTATTGAAGGTAAGTCCAATGTGATTATGAAAGGGTATCCTTTGGATGGGATGGACTGGGGAGAGAGATCTATATATACAGAGGAGAAGGTGTTTCAACGTCTCGTCTCTTTTCAACTAACTCCTCTCCCTCATAGCTTCGAAAACGAATCCACGATCACTATGTCGCCGGCGGACCCGGTGCTCCTTCTGCAGCTGATGCACCAGGACAAGAAGATTCCGGTATGTTTCAAGTCAAGCGTTTGACTCTTCTTTGTCTTCCTTGTTCACAACATCTTGTCTGACCCACCCACTTATCTGTCTCCTCCTAGGCGCCAAAGGCATCGAGTATCCCCAGCGATTCTTTGCGAGAGATTATGCTGGGAATAGGCTGGAATTTAGTCTTTAGTTCCAGAACATGGTCTCGCGCGTTGTGGTAAATACTATATCTGTACAGATGTGCACGTCAAAACTGAATAGGTATCTGAGATCATTGAAGCATCCACTTAACAACGTCCTTGATAAAAGTGATATCCTTTGTTGATACGTATGGTAATGTCTCAACAAAATACAACCATCATCCCCTATTGTACATTTCCTTCCCCCTTCCCACACCTGCCGTAGCCCAATAATGTACATCCAATATAATGTATACCCAAGTCCACCTGTTCCACCAGTCCAATTTGTTCGAAACCACGCTTTGTCAAATTATAGCTTCTCCATGGCCGTTTGGAACTCGCTGTCACTGCGCTCGTACAAAGTCGGCCTCTCTTGTGTGTCTGTTCCACTACTTCCACCTGGTATCTGATTCAAGATACCGATATTAGAGTCGGAAACCGCTTTTGGCGTCTCGACATCATCATTTTCGACGTCTTGACCCTCATCATCAACAATACCAACAACTCCTTCCATCTTCATTACCGCAGTCGTGCTGGGGCTGCGGAGGGGTGATAGTCTCCCCATTCCTTCGTCCTGCTGATGCCCACGCAATCTTTCTAGACTCATTTGACTTCGTGGAGTGTCATTGCCGGTATGCTTCCCAGGACGGCCGTGGCTGCTTTCATCAAAGTCCTCTGATAACACACTTTTAGTTTCCATGGCCAATGGACTGCCGGGTCTGACTGAATCTGCTGTAACCTCGCTAGACGTCCCTGTCTCCACTTGATTGTCCGCAGAAATGACACCAGGCACAGAAAAGACGGCTCGAGTTGACGCATCATCTGGCACAACCGCACTACGACCCGTCATCACGCTGGCCGTGTCCGACAGAACATGTGTGCCTGCCGAGTCATCGCGGAGGTGCGATGCTGTTTTGAATCTAGGAATAAATCCAGCGGAGAGGAGGGACGGATCTGGTGAGACTGGGGATGGCTCTGCTGGTGCATCTGTGACAATCATAGGTGGGACAACTGCGCCAGGTTTCGCGCTGGAGGTGGCCAGCTCAGCTTGCGACTCTCTATTTTCTTCAATCGGAGCTTCGTGACACGGGGACGAAGGGGCAAGCCCTAATGTCTGGCCAGTATCAGTGACTGAAATAGTCCGTCGGCGACCTCCAGGCATAGACTTGGAGCTGCTAGCAGCTCTGTTTCTATTGCTTGTGCTGCGGCCACGACCACGAGATCTACTTTGGCGACTTCGATCAGGACTGTAGGGGGTCGAAGGCAAAGCAATGTCGTGCTGGCCGTCGAGAAGACCGGTAGTATTCTCAGACGGAGCGTCAAGCGTCGCAATAGTCGACGGCTGGTCTTTTTCCTGCTCCACAGCTTCTTCTTCTCTTTTCAGAGTCGCTTCGTCATGTTTGCTTCCCCACATACTCCACATAGCAAGTCCGTAGCTCTTTCGTTTCTTGCGAACATAAAGATCTTGGTCTGTTCGTCTTCCAGCGAGAGCACTTGGTGGAGGATGCTCGTTCTTGTCGAAAGGCCGGATCTCTCCGTTGACAAAAGCTCGGATCCTTTCCCTTTGGACCTTCGTTCTTGCGCTGGCGTATTTTGAATCCCAGGTCATTTTTGCAGCCAACCAGTTTCGAACTGGTCCTGGTTTAACAGTACCGACATCGTCTGGGTTCATTCGCAATGCTGGCAAGTCTGAAGGCTCCGCAAGAGGATAGACTCTGCCATATCTGTCGATACGCTGCCTGATCATGTTGTTCTCAAAATTCGGGATTGCATCACCAGCTCGTCCAACGTTTCCTGTTGATTTAGCCGGATCAAGCTTTTGTCTGGCTAGGCTATCGTTTGATGAGTCACGTGCGCCTGCTTCGTCATCCTCGCTCACCGAACGCGACGAGATGATGGAGATATTGTCGTCGTCGACAATCTCGATGGCGCGTCTCTGAGCTCTGGCCAACGCCCAAGCTCCAAACTGCGCGACAGATCTGTACATGTATTTGGCAGGACGGGTGAACGAAAGGGTCGGAGCAACATGACATAGGTCTTCCCACACTTGTAACTGCACAGGAGTAGGACGGTACTTGTGGAGGACGTGATCGTCAGGATCGTATGTCTGCCGATAAGCCGGACCTAATGGGTATCTGGTAGGATTTGCTGCTTTGTGCGCAAGATATATTTGTTCGTCGCGGAGGACTTCTCCTCCGCCGGTCAAGATCAATAAAGGTGGTAGACCACCAAGAGATGGTTGCAGCACTGGCGATACCAAAGGATGTGCAAGTAGCTGATTAGTGGTGTACATCTGGATCTGATCGTTTATTGTTACATGCTGGCCATCGATCTCGACGGTCAATGGGAATTGAGGGCCTGTGCCATCTCTTTTGTCTCCGTCTATCTCAGGAGAGGCCGAATCAGGAAATGGTATACCGCTTTGATCTCCTGAAGACTCGGGTGGTGGTTCGCCTGAGCCAGCAGACTTGGTCCTGGTTTTGGCTTGCGTTCCCTTGGCTGCGTTGAGAATGGCCTGACGCTCATCATTTGTTGGGGGAGGCCATGACAGGGAAGGTTTCTGCATGAAACCGTGAGGGGGAATGTAGTCGAAATCATTGGCTTCGACGAGACTTGGGAATGAATGTGTCAAGTCAACCCAAGGGGAGATCAAAATGGCACCAGCGGGGAGCGGCAGGCCCCTATCTCGAAGCATACATAGAATTGATACCACCATACCACCACCAGCCGAATCCCCGGTGAAAATGATTTCGGTAGGATCATGGATGCTGAGCAGATAGAGATAAGCGGCAAGACAGTCGTGAAGTCCGCAGGGAAAGGGAAACTGGGGGGCCAGGCGATATCTCGGGGCAAAGACACGTGCTTTGAGTTTCCGTGCGTGGCGTTGAAGTTGATATCGATGTTCATCGACGCTGCCAAAGAAGTAGGCGCCACCATGGATGTACATTATGACCCGTCTGCTTTTGCCGCCTTTTTTCTTCTGTTCATTATAATGGGCTTTCATCTCGACCCATTCAGCCTTGAGGGGGGCATCTTTGAGCCTCCATTGCCACCACTTGGTGCCACCGACCTCATGAACACCTGTTTTGCCGAGTTGCTGTACAAGGATGTCGGCTGCCTTTGTTATATATTCCGTGGGAATTGCGACGTTCTCGGTGCGGACCCAAGACGGATTGGGGACCCATTGAGCGGTAAATGATTGCAGGTCTTCGACTGTATGATGCGAGGCATATTGGAGAAAGGAGCGGATCAGGTGGAGGCCTTCATCATAAGAAATGTGTGCAGTGGGTTTTTCATGGCGGGGCTTGCGGTTAGCATACTGCGCTGGAGTTAGACAAGGTGGTACAGGGTTGGACAAGTGACATACATGAGCAATATAAGTCTTGACAACAGTTGGAGTGACGGCAGCTCCTACGCCAACAGTCGTGATGGGCATGATGGAGGAGGATTGACAGGAGCACTGGCAAGCATCGTTGTCAACAAGGCTTTTGATGATTAGCACATGATGAGGAACGTTGAATTAGGTCATAGGCATGGTTGCGAGGGATAAAGAACAAAGGGATGAAAGGATCAGGAGGAAGCGAATCGCATTTGGGCAGGGCCCTGAAGTTGGGGGTGCATTGACCCGCAGGAGAAGGGATTGTTTATGGATGCAGCGGAGGTACTGGAGGATCACAGGGTGACAGGGTGACAGGGTGACAAGCATCTTGAAGGAATCTTGGTGGATGCGTGAGGATCTCATCTCATTTCCTCTCTGCATCATGACATCATTGGTCTTGAGTCTCAGCCTTGCGCAGCCTTGTCAATTTTGATATCTTGATAAAATATACGTAGCGAGTAGCAGAGCGACTAATGCTGGATCGCCTACAGAGGTCTAGAAATCACTCCTATATACTCTTTCTAGGGCACCCTCCATATAGCACTTCTCTCCCAGGGCACTCTCTCCCGGGCACCCTCCATATAGCACTTCTCTCCCAGGGCACTCTCTCCCAGAAAGTAGGTAGATGAGTGGACCACTCAACGGGACGTTGAGAAATCATGGCACCGTTTACGAGATCTCGTATTCAGCCTGCAGCCTGTATTCGTGGGCGTGGTGTAGCTCACGCGCTTCCAAAGTTTGAACGCTTAACCTTCAAACCTCGTCTTTGACGATCTTCCAGAAAGCAAGGTCAACCATGCCGCCTTAGGTCATCATATGTTATACGTTGGGCAAAGTTCAGTTGTGGTTTGATTCACTGAAATCACTTATCAGAACATGAACATCTTTGTTGGATGAATTCAGCCTTACCGATGGCCCGTATTCTTGTCTGCCATCCAGGACTCCCTGCATTAGCGCGATGGCTGGAGCAAGAAAAGGGCCTTGAGCTGGGATATGTGTAAGCTATCCCGCTACGCCTGCGTTCGATTTTCCTGATTGAACCGCGCCACGTGAAGTCGCCCCCACTTGTGTGCTGTTCAGCTCGTGTTCAGCTCGCTGTCGATCGAGTACTACCCCCCCCCCCCCCCCAGATGGACTTCTTCCATTTTCGACGTCGAAATTCGATTGCTCTTGCCGATAGCCATCAATAAGGCCATAGTAGTGCAAGATCTACGTTGAAAATGAAGCTCTTTCGAGGATTGTTGTCAAAACGCAGATCAGCCAAAAACGAGCAAAGTCCGGATACTCTGCCTGTTAATGCGACACCTCATGCGGACACGGCATCAATCACTGGAGTCGGGCACGCA
Source organism: Exophiala mesophila (assembly GCF_000836275.1). Classification (NCBI taxonomy): domain Eukaryota; kingdom Fungi; phylum Ascomycota; class Eurotiomycetes; order Chaetothyriales; family Herpotrichiellaceae; genus Exophiala; species Exophiala mesophila. The sequence goes on from NW_015622507.1 coordinate 4,438,316, forward strand.
CCTGACAGACCCTCTCCAGCGTCCTATTCACATGGATTATTTATCTTACACCCACCTCCGGAGCTTCCAAGCAATACGCAGGAATCTTCAGTGGAGTAAGACCCTGTTCTGGTCTATCGAAGCTCTGTTTCCTCTAACCTTGCAGCATCATCGCCGTTCACGGACTAAATGGGAAGGCCAGAGGGACCTGGAAAGATGTCGAGACTGGAAGGCTCTGGCTTGAAGACTTCCTGCCCGAAGCCATGCCGAATGCACGAATCATGACTTTCGGATACGACTCAAGCCTGCTCCTCAGTCGGTCTAAGGCTGGGATTGAGGACTTCGCCCTCGATTTGCTGAACCGAATATGGATGCTCAGGCAAACTCAGAAGGTACGAGGTGTTTAACAGACAATGCTTGGGCTTGTGTGAGAACTGACACAGTGCGAAGACCAAAGCCAGACCTCTCATCTTTGTAGCCCACAGTCTTGGAGGAGTAGTCGTCAAAAAGGTCTTTCCGATCCCGTCATGTTGATTGTTTGCAATACTAACATTAAAAGGCGCTCATTCTTTCACATGAGAACAGTCATTACTATGGCGACATTGTCGCCTCAACGGCGGGGATAATATTTCTAGGAACACCTCATCGGGGCTCGGATATTGTTGGCTGGACATCCATGCTCAGGACTATGGTCGAAATCATGTCTGGAACACAGCTAGTCAGAACTGATCTTGTCAAAGTCTTGGATACTCGCTCACAAGCTCTCATCAATATCTCAAAGCAATTTTTGCCCCGCTCTACTGGACTGAGCATTATGTCATTCATTGAGCTACAAGTTGAACGTCCGTTAAATATTCTGGTTGGTGAAGTCCTTTCTCAGTCAGACATTCCAAAAAGTTCACATCACGAGAGCTATCTGATGCTGTGCTAGGTTGTACCAGAAGAATCTGCTCGATTAGGATTGCCAAATGAGATGGTCTTCCCTGTCAACGCTAGCCATCGGAGCATCTGCCGATACGCCTTTTCAACAGACCAGACATATGTTCTCGTGGAAGGCTCGATCAAAGCTATCGCGTCTGGTCAGAGCATGTTGTCGCCATTAGGTATGTAATCAAGGAACTACCCCCTCCTCCAGCTATTTACGTTGCTGAGTGTCATATACTAGGCAAATCCGTTCAGATAGATAGGCTAACAGAAAAGATGCAAGGTGCCCCCGGTGGTATCAAGGGTTCGCCCGCCGCCATGAAAAGAAGTCCATCTTCTGTAAAGCCTGAACTGCGACAACTTGTGGCGGAGCTACTAACACATTCACTCCAGACCGTATCTGCGCCAGCAGTGCCAGCAACGCCCGATATCACGATCCCAAAACCTGGTTTGCCCTCTAGCGGAAGCGCTCCGATCCTACCTGGAGCCCAGGCTTCCCCAGAGGACCATCATGAGAGCCAGGATGATAATACACCCATCGTATTAACAGATGTCATAGGTGGGGACGATCTGATCACGATCCGCGTCAATGGGCTCCGACCAAAGCTATCGCCAGTCGAGAGAGGTTGGAGCGAACATTCGAAGACCATCCGTGTTCCTGGAACCACTACATTGGATGACCTGGGGAGCCTCATACAGAAAGATGTACCGGGTAGGCTAATCACTCAGACTCCATACAGAGTGATTGATCTCATACTGATATGCGTCCAACTTTTGTCAGAGCTGCACTTATCCAAAGCCTTCAAGTTCCCTGAACGCTCTTCACCCATTCTACACATTTGGAAAGACGTTTTCACCTTACCTGTACAAGTCACAGCCGGCCGCTCCTGCTATAAGCCGTCAGATGGCTTAAAAATTAATGTGAAACAGTCAATTGCCTCGTTCTTCAGCAGGTCTTTCCCAGATCCCATTAAAGCTAAAATACAACGGTACCCTGATTGGATGCAGTCTCACACCGGGTTTTCACACTCGGTCTCTGTTGGAAGAGAGAATATACCAAGCCTCCAGATATACTTCATGCGAACAGTCCGGGTTGAAGCAAACGAAAAAAATCATAAGCCTCCCATAGGATTAGGAACTTTCCCGTTGTTGAACACGCAGCCATACAGAGATCAACTTCCTCCAGGGGTGGCCGCCAAAGGAGGGCTTTTCCTCCCTATGTATGGTGTGTAACAATTAGATTACTGACATGTCTTCCACGTCTCGTTATCTAGGCTAACATGCAGTTTCTACAGAAATGGAAGCTATGTGGATGTCCTTCGAGTGTAAAGTCAATGAGAAATTTGCTATCCGCCCCTTTTTAGGCGGAGTGAACGGGATTTCTGGTCAGAGCTTTGTCTCTAGACTCCACTCTAGCGAGTCCATAACATCGGATAAGCAAGACTACATCATACTTCCTGAACAAAGGCGCCTTGACGGGATAGCAGTGAGCCCAGGTATAGTTAAACAGTTCGTTGCCACAAAGATGACACCGCTGCCGAAACAGCAGCATAGAACTTCGTCATTTGGGAACCCCAAGACAAGATCAGATGACACTGAGACTCCGAAAAGAGAAGGGCAGACAATTGAATGGCAGCTGACTGGCAAGGATGAGGTCGGGGGGATTCAGCTGCAAATCATACCTCAGTTCCAAATCGAACAGATGTTTGCTGGGAGTATAAGAGACGCTTGTCCAATCCGACACGGCGAACCCGTGGAGTCATATCAACCTACCACGAATAGTGCACTGTCTTATGATGTGTTGAAGACACCAGAGCAGCTCAGCTTGTCCGAGGGCGACGTCATCAATATCAAAAATCTAGCAGAGACGCGAAAACACTCCCGCACGAAGGTCGTTCGTGATCTTTTAACAGAAGCCCCTGGTGGTCTTGAGCTATCGGACATCGTCGAGCTAGATACCTTCTGGAGCTTGTCAGATGAGAAGATTTTGCACATTCAAGACATGGATTTAGCCACGCCTAGCGTATCTTTCAAGGTTTGTATTGGCCATCTGCATCTCGCAAAGCTCCTAATGATGTCTGCTTCAGGTCCTTCTTGATATCGAGTATTCTGAGGTCTTGGCTGTTGCCCGAGAAACATTTCAAGCGACAAACAGCCTTCTCCACATATCGAACTTGGTCGCCAACAATCCGGCCATCCAGCTTCTGGTAACCAGCTGGGAGCATATAACTTTCCTCACAGAACCCGCCGCTACCGAGGACGAATTTAAATTCCTGCGAGAGCGAGGGCGGGCGAAGAAAGAAGGCACGAAGAATGGCAACATTCCGAGCCTCGATATGGTTCTTGTAAGTGCTTCTACCAGAATCCTCTCTTTAGGAGACAATGATCAGTCAATGGAATCGGATTTTTGTTGTTGCTCTTGACTACTAACATATTCAGATGTCGCCAAGTCAAGACCGACAATATGTCTGCCATGTTGACTTCCTAAACGGAGCGGATCGACTTTTTCACAGCACAAAGAAGCCTCTTCTTCTTGAAATGTCGGAACATAGCACCATTGCTGATTTGCGAAGAATGATTGAGACCCAGACTGGGTTATCAACTAAGGGATTTCGACTTGTGTCCTCAAGTTATAAGTCCTTGGGTGTTGATCACAAAATCTTCGGGGAGACCCATTCTGGTCAAGTCTACTCTCTGCCCGTCTTCGCACTCGTCGATGGCATTGAAATTTTTATCCAGACTTGACTGGAAAAACTATAACGCTCTCAGTCATATGGAGCGACACTATCAGCGCGGTCAAAGCAAAAATCCAGGGTAGAGAAGGTATACCGCCAGACCAACAACGGTTGGTTTTTGCTGGGAAAATGTTGGAAGACGGTATTGCGCCCAACTTCTATATTATCCGGAGACTAATGTTATACTAGAGCGCACGATAGATCATTACAATATCCAAAAGGTAAGAGACCAATTCCCATTCATGAGACCTAAGTTTAATTCGCGCTGCTCATGCAGGAGTCGACCCTCCATCTTATTCTCGGTCTCGCGGGTGGTGGAGCACCGACTGTGACAGTCATGCTAGGTTCGACAATAGTGTACGACGGATACGTGAACAATATCGGTGATCTGAAGCAGGAAATTTTCAAGAATATTGGAATATTTCCCCACATCCAGATTCTGACGTGGAATGGCAATCGGCTAAGTGATGGTAGGATTTCTCGACAACACATCCTTTCTTGCATTTAATATTCATCTTGCAGCACTGAGTCAGGACTAATATTGGATTTCAACAGATTACGATCCCCGAGGGCGAATTAAGCATACACTTGAACTTATTGTACAACAACCAAACAGGGTTGCTTTGGGAATAGGGGCAGGGGGCAACATCGTCCAGAATATCTACGCCGATAAGTGTGACCCACAGCTATGGGATGTGGGAAGCTCCAAGATACTCAATATTCAGATTTTGAACTCCAGAGAGTTCAACGCCATCACCGGGCTTGCGCCTCCAGAAACACCGATTAATTGGAAGACCTATTCGGCCCTGCATCTACCGTTTGATAAACAATGGGGTCAGAATGATGTTACAAGAGACGGTATTAGCTCAAATGGAGCGTTCGAAGGTCTTGTCGCGTTGGAGGAGACCGATCAACCGAGCAGCGACAGAGCAAGCTTGGAGATTGAGTATTATCATTCATCTAAAGGACCGAGCATAAAGTTACCAGGCTTTCCTGTCGTCATGCTCGATGTTGACCAGACCCTGCCTCGATTTGGAGGAAATCTCAGAGACAAAAGATCTGTCTAGTCATTCTCTCAGGGCTAACGGCTGCAATGGCTGTTCACTCTCACTAAGTACCTTAACGCAGGTCAATTTATCCGGACTAAATGCTTCAATGCAAAGAGTGTTATCCAAGAACGAATACACATCTCCCCCAAATCATGACCACCTCCCCCTCCACGCTTCATCCATACTCTTGTCATCTGTAATCTTTCCCTTCTTCTTCGCAATCCCTTCCATCATACACTCTGCCACATCTTCTGCAGTTGTTCCTCGTTTGCGCTTTTCCACTCTCTCTTCCCCGAGTGCCGTGTTGTCTGCGATGAACTTGTACACATCAGCAATCCCATCGTAAATCTGCCCACCTCCCACCCCATGACTGAAGCCTCCTTCCTCACTAAAAGTTTCCCCGATTTGTCGCATCTCATCCACCCATCGATAGGCTTTGGGAGGCATCCCTGGTAGACCAAAGTTGACCAGGGCTAAGGTGTGCGGACTATACTCAGCCAGATGTTCCTGGAGGTGGGGGAGAACTCCAGCAGTGCGGGCGGTGGTGTATGACAGAACTGACAGAGCGGTCAAGCCTTTGGTGAGAGAAGCAAAGCAAGCTTTGAGAGCTGAAGCTGGACCAATGGTATCACCGACAATCTTGACATTCAAAAGGGAGAGGAATGATTCGGTGAGAAGAGTGTCGATCTTGGGACCTGCAAGCACCACAGATGGCTTCTTCCACGATTTGTCATGCTTCATCGACGGTGGCCCTCCTATGATGCCACCATCGAGAAAGTTGACATTGACGGGTTCCAGTTCGGGTTCCGAGTTTTTGCGGAAAGAAAAGGTCCTGGAGAGAGACAGCCTCCGGGCTGGCGGAGGGGACGCATCTCGACTGAAGAGCCTGGCAATGGATTTGGCGCTTTGAGGCGAGATGGCGTTCAAGTCGATATAGGTTAAACTGGGAGCCTGACCAAGAGTGGCGGTTCCTTTGCGTTCACTTCGTTGCTGAATGGCATCATGTGACCGACAAGCTTCACGGATTCTTCTTGCGGTTGCAATGGCGTCTCGTGGTGGGACGATGGCAATGATGATGTCGGAGTGAGCAACTAGGTCGTCATCATTGGCCAAGGCAGTAATCTGGGCATCTTTGATTCGATTCAAGGTATGTTTGCTTGGTACAGTCGTGTCAGTTTTCGTTATCGCAGTGGATTCGTGAGGTTACCTTCTGCCCTGGGCGACGGTGTAGACGATATAGTCATGATGTTTGAGGAGTCGAGCCACACCAAGGCCCATGTCACCAATCGATAGAATACCGACGGCAGGTTTGACTTGCGATGATGAAGCCATGCTGTACCACGTTATGATGGTTGTAGGAGAGTTGTTGTGAGGGTTTTACATGTCGAAGAAGTCAGCAAAAAATCCATCACACGTTGGATTTGGTCACGAGGTCCAGATCAGTCATCCCATCACATCCACCGATGGCGAAGGCGCAGCCAGAGAGACGCGGGGAACCGAGGCTTGGGGGGATGTCGTAACCCCAAAAGTATGTCATTTTAGGCATGGGTGGTTGGCTTGGTGGCCCCCTCGGCCCTAATTTAGATTCCCTTAGGCACTTGATCTTAACTAATGATGCAAGCCAGACGCGGGGTTGTAGGGACCGGTTGGACAACATCCACCTATACTATAGACATATGTCCCCACGAATTAACTGACTCATTAGCTCGCCTTTGCTGTAGAATGATATATAACTCAATCTTCCCAGCTCATCTGTCCATGTATATATCTACACCACTGTCTCCAAGTTGTTAGGATAGACAACCACAGTGGGATCGAGCCATCTCATCTTCAACTACCAACCACGAGTCCACGACGAGGCTATGGCTTAGTCATCTGCCAAGTCTGCCACCAGAGCCTCGTCCTCAGCCTTGAGTCTTTGACTCCTGCAACTGAACACCCACTGTACTCTGTATATCATCTATCTTGCTACTCTTCAACACATCTGCGACCTAAACCACATTCAAACACACTTCAACAACACTTCTTGATATCAGCGTGTGTCCCGTTCATCATTTGTTTCTCATAACCATTTCATTCACCAAAGCGTCAACCCCTCAGAGTCCATCTGCACTTCTTTATCATGATGCCTCCTTGCTCACATCTGCAGCCTCACTGCTAAACCCTCCATCTTCCACATTCGCGTCATGGCGCACCATACCCGCGAGCCTCAAATCGATCCCTCCTCCCTCATCGCTCGAGTTGGCGGAGTCTGGGCCGGTCCACAACTCCAAGCCGAGTTCCAGAATGAAGTCGCCGCTCTCCTGGGACGTAACAACCGTTCTTTTCCAGGCGCCCAACCCGTTTCCTTTGCGGCCAAACATCTCGCCGAACTCAAGAACCAGGACTATTATGTCTGTGAAAAGACTGATGGCCTCCGCTACCTCATGTACCTGAGTGAAGATGCAGGAAGGGGTATACATTACCTCATCGATCGCAAGAACGACTACTATTACGTTCCTGGTTTACACTTCCCCCACCATGAGGACAAAACCATGCAGCACTTCCACACTGGTACCATTCTCGACGGCGAACTGGTCGAAGATCGCTACCCAGATCGGCCGTCTGTCATAAAATACCTCGTCTTCGACTGTCTGGTTCTTGACAACAAGTCGCTCATGAACCGACCCTTAGACAAACGCCTCGCCTACTTCAAATCTCACGTCCTCGAGCCATACAAGACTTTCTTCAAAGCCAATCCTCAGGTTGATCGCGCCTTTGTAGTCGAAGACAAGTCCACCGAATTCAGCTATGGCCTAGAAAAAATGTTCAAAGATATCATTCCCCGCGTCAAACTTCTGCACGGCAATGACGGTCTAATTTTCACCTGCAAGAATTCTCCTTACAAGTCTGGCACCGACGAGCACATACTTAAGTGGAAACCCCCTTCCGACAACACGGTTGATTTCCTCCTCCACATCGACTGGTCACTGTACGAACCGAACCCGGACGACCCAGACCAATCGCGACCACCGGATTACCATGCATTCCCTGCGCGATTCGGCTTGTATATTAACCACGGTGGCGACAAGTACGCCTACGTGGATGATCTACATGTAGAACCGTCCGAATGGGAAGAATGGAAATCCTCGGGTCGACGAATCCAAGACTCCATAGTCGAGTGTTTCCAAGAGTCTATCACACAGGCAGACACCATGCACCACAACGGCACTGCTAACCCCACGAACGGCGCGGGTGGACCTCCTGTTGGCGATCGTCGATGGCGCTTTCATCGCTTCCGCGACGACAAGACCGAAGCTAATCATTTCACCACCTACGACAGCGTCATTCAGTCCATCTACGACCACGTCACTGAAGAAGACCTACTAGCCGACGCCGAGGACATTCGACGAGCTTGGAAGCAACGAGATGCAGATTCACGAAAGAAAGATCCGGCCAAGAAAAGCTTAGTACCAGGACAAAAGCCTTGACCATGTGTTTTTTGCGGCTTGTATGAAACGATCAAAGGAGTTTTTTATGGTAGGGAATGGAAAAGGAGGAAAGGATGGTACTGTGTGCTATACTGGGGAATAGAGAGGTATTAAGTTATGGGAGGGGTGATGGAGATCGTGTCATCTCCGGCGGGCGCGGCATAGTGTGAGACTGGTATTTCATTGAACACGGTTTGGATACTTAAGGTAGCTACGCAAGGTATCATGGCGTCGAGAGGAGAAGTCGGGCAAGGACATGGGCATGGCATGGCGTGGAGCGAAAGGTATCATAAGCAAATGGCTATATATCCGGTGTAGAAGGATTGAAATTCGATATCAGATCTTCTGCCCTAAGCTATCTCCCGATCATTTCATCTGTCATAGGATCCTATTGCCTCCCTTGCATTCCCATCTGTCGTACCCGGGGATCCGCCCTATCAAACGCCGGATATGCGAAAGGATTAGTCGTCCAATCATTTCCAGCTGCGGGAGCAGCAGCTGCAGCAGCAAAACCTCCTCCATTTCCATGATTTTGTTTCTGACTCGTATTTGCATTGACAAGCATTGAATTCGGGTCATGATAATCCGTAGACTGCTGCTGCTGGTGCTGATGATGCTGCTGCTGGTGATACCCATCATCATTCCCCGACATATGTGCAGGCCCTCTATCCAGTTCAGCGAATGTTAACCACTGATCGAGATATTCCCATGTCATGTCAGCGCCGAGTGATGTCCAGTTATTGTTATTGGGGTCGACTATATGATTGTTGTCACTTTGTTGGTGGGTTGTTGGGTTGAGATCGGGTGGGGCTATGAATCCTGGGTTGATATTGTTGTTGTTATTGTTGCCGCCATCGGCAGGCCAGTCAAGGTTGAAGCCGGCGAATGTTTCGAATGTAGGCAGAGAAAGATTCTGTATCATTTCGTATTGTTGTTGTGGTGGTGGTGGTGGTGGCGGTGGTGGAGCTGAAGGAGGAGGAGGAGGAGCGTATTGATTACCTGTCTGCATGGCGAGCATGTTACTCGACAAGGGCCCTGCTATTGAATTGCCTTGATGTGTACGACCGTAGTTGGCTTCGTGGTTTGGAATCATGGACATGGAAGAAGTTGCTGGTGCTGGTGCTGGTACTGGTCCGGGGCCAGTGTTGTTATTGGTCTGATGGAGACTGGGCTGTGGTTGTGGTTGTGATGTGAGTGACAAGGGTTCGAGGTTCAACTCAGAACCAGGAGGACGGAATATTGGATTTCCATTAGGAGAGACATCAGGATCTTTCGAAGCTGGAATTCGCCGCGATTTCGCGGCAGGATAACCCAATCTGCTTGGACGCCATCCACTGGCTAGATATTCTCGGTCGATGGGTCGACCCAGTGCCACGGCCAGTGCTTCAGTGACACGCTTCGCCTCAATACAGATGGGCGCAAACTCCTGACAGACTTCAAAGGCTGAAATGACGAGTTGAATTCGAGCACTGGTTTCGGGATCTTGCGATACGTGTCTGTGGGGATTGGCTTTCTTCCACATGGATATGGAAAGAAACAAGACCATGGTGGCGAGGTGGAAATCGTTGAGGACAAAACTCGTCACCATCCATCCATCTCCTTCGAGGTTACCGCCAGGTTGGAATTCTTGACGAAGTTCAATCATATAGTTGACAATCGTGGTTGCTGCCTCGACACAAGCCTTGGTAGATTCCGGGTAATTGCCTTGTGTCATGTATTTTCGATGAAGCACAAGAAGGGACTTTTGGAATAAGAACTGGCAGTTAAGACGAGACATGATGAGGTAACTAGGGTCGCATCGTGAGTCCTTGATGGATCTGACCTGCAACATCTCCGGGACTGTGTCGTAAGTTCGTCGAATGTTGGCGTCCAGGTCCATGACTTCGTCTCGAGAACGATTGGCAAAGGAGAGTGCATGGGCGCAGGATTTGGCAAAAGCCAAGACGAGTCTAGTCTTGACGACAAAATACAAACCTGCTGTCCTTTCGGTCTCTGGTCGTGAGGGAGGTAGCTCTTTCGTATCTCGATTCAGATCCGACTCGAGGAGATTTCGGGGGCTTTGTGTGTCGCAACTATCCACCGCTATATACGTTGGAAGTCCCATTTGAAAGGACAACATCAAGTCAAATTGGCGGCACGCGGCCCAAGTTCGTCGACGCATCTCCCCTTCAAAGACGCTGATGTGGGGAAAATGCGACGAGTCCCGGTGATAGCCACTGCGGTAAGCTAAACGGATGATAATGGCGAAAAGGGTCCCTACCTCCTGCAATGGATCCATCGTCGATAGATACCGGCACCAGCAGAAGAGCATCATAGCCTCGACCGCATATTTCTTAGGTTTGACGAAGCCACCCAGCCTTAAGCACTGGCATGCTGCGTTCTCGTATAGGACTCGAGGTCGGAGTTGACCATCCACGGGCGGAGGCTCCGAGTTCACCACTTCGCGCAATGTGGCCGCCATGCAGCATATCGAGAATAGTTGGGATACCCATAGGGGATCTGCACTGGATGGATCTCGCCAGAATTCTTCGTACGCACGCTGGAATTCAGGATAGTGGATGTAGAATTGGACGAGATATCGACTCTCAAAGTAGAAGAGTAGCAGTCCATCCACTTGATCTCGAGGTGGCAGCGACTGCGATATGATTTGGTCCAGAGACAGTGAGCCGACTCTGCCGAACAGTGACTCGGATCCTTCGGCATCACGATCTTGCAACTCCTCGAGGCCATTGTTCGAATTCGGCTCCGTCCCCAGAGAGGTCTTCATTTCTTGGATGTTTTCGAGGATGGCAGACCAGTGCGTTGAGCCCATGTACCTAGCCTCGGAAGATCCATACTCCAAGTGACCGTTCTGGCCAGAGCCTGTGTCGTCGGACCCGACTGTGCTCTCTCGAGAAGTCTCTGAAGCTGTGCTCGGGCCATCGATGGATTCCTCGGGGGTTTTCTCGACCATCTGCAAAACCAATTCCTCCAGATGGCGAAGGCGCTCCTGAATTTTATTGTTTGAACTGGCATCCATGAGATCATGTCGAGGCCCAGGAGCAGCGGCTCGCCCGTAGGTGCAATGGGCAGCATCGCCTTTTTTGACACATGTTTCACAGGGATGTCCTCGGTCACACTTGAGTTTCTTTGCCCTGCAAGGCACGCATGAAAGTGGCTGTCGGTTTCGTTTATTGACCTTGTGGGTGGTCGCAGCGCTGTCTAGGTTGGCCCGGAACTTATGTGTCAATGATGCAAAGTCCGACATTCCCTCTGGTTGATAAGTCGCAAATGTGATCTGTTGGGAAACGAGACGCAGAGTCTTTGGATGAAATTGGACGAGTTGGACGAGATTCCCAAGGAGAGGTCGAAAACGTCATCACGCAGTGATAGTCCAGCCAGTCTATATCAACCACCGCGGCTACAGCCTGACTTAAGTCCGCAGCCGTATGGCCCCTAGGCCCTCAAGTCCCTGGGCGCAAAGCCATTATGCAGCTTAGCGCCTGGAGGGCCGAGGGGCTGAGGGGCCGAGGGGCCACAGGGCTCAAGGGTCCAAGCGGTTGTTGTCTGGACGTCCAGGGTGTCCCATAGGCCACAAGGCTTTTTCCCCATAATATAAGGCGTAATCCACAATCCAAAGTCGATATCATGTCTGGCCGCTACACATATAGGGCCAATATCAACCAGGCGTAGGTATAATACAATTACACTATAGTCGAGTAGTGGATGTCGCTTGACTTTACTGGCAATTCTCCAACAGCAGATGAACTCCAGGGTATGTTGCTTGCCTTTTGCGCTGCTCAACTTTTACTTGTGCTTTGGTCAAACAGCCAGACAAAGTCATCGTTGTACATGACCAATGCATTCCGCACCATTCCTGAGCGATCGGTAGCCATCACTGGCGCCAACATGTCTAGGATTCTGTCGGCATTGTCCTCGGAAAGTCGCACATGCGACAAAATTGTGACCAGCAGTTTCACAACTGCCTCCAGTATCTGCCCTTCTGATGTTCTGGTTGGTGGCAATGTGGTTGGAGTAACTTTGTCATCTGACAATGTTGGCATGGACACCAATGCAAGCCCTCCTTCTGCGCCGCCAACAGCCCCGCCATGAGGCCTTGAGTTGGTCAGTTTGTGACTACTTTTGCGCAATTTCACTGTTGTCCATAAGCTGGTAAATAGGCTTTCCAAATCCGAGAATATCTCTTCTATTCGAGAGGACATGAAGTGGCCCGCATTTTCGCAGACGATGCCAATCGTGTCAATGGCAGCCTGAGTGTTGTAGGGTAGCTCTCGTGAACCCTCTCGCTTCTGCTCCAGGAGACGGTCTTCGATGGCAGGCCAGATCTTGTTGACCAGAGGCAGAAAAGAATTTTCATGAACAGAAAGGATTGGACATATCGTGCGGAGGAGATCCAGTATCGTCAGTCTCACCTTAGGTGAAGGTGATGACATGTGCGACACTGTAGATTCTGCAATCCGGATAAGCAGTCGATGTGCGGTTGACAAATCTCCTGCTTTGGCATCCCCGTCCTCATTATTGATCATCGGCTCGTCTTCAGAGGCCTTGTCGTCTGCGGATCGGTGCGCCTCTTCAGTTGGCTTCCATGGACGCTGAGGTGTTGCGCTAATTTCCTCATGTTCGGCGTCTGTTCTTGCATTACGGCTACTACGAGTCTGGAGATCTGCAACGATGTCTTTCACAGCCGAGGCTCCTGGCGAGTGGAAGTTGGAGCTGGAGTCGTTTTGCTTCGCTTCTATTGCCAACAATGCGGGTGCTTTTGCGCTCTCGTCCACAACTGTTGACAGCGTGGAGAATAGACGCTCCACCAGCTGAGGGTATCCGTGGTAGTTGTCGAGCGCACCAAAGATACTACCAATGAGATCATCGAGATATGGAAGAAGTCGTGCTCCGCATAATTGGACCATCATGCAGAGGACCTGAATGCCGTCTTCAGAGACATCGAAGGTGTTGAGGCGTAAAGCAATGGCGTTGATCAAGTAGTCCACATTGTCAATAAGCATCTCGGTGGCATTGTCATACTCACATGCACGGGAGAGCAGGTCAAGTGCAGTGACCGCATGGCTTTGGAGTTTTGCATTCCCGCTGCTGAAAAGTGTGAGTAATGGATAAAGCGTCTCCATCAGTTCTGGGCGATAGGAACGCCCAAGTTGGGCCGCCTGAAGGATGAGACACTCCATCGAGAATGCAACCTGACGCCAGTCAGGACTAGGCAGCTCTGGCATTTCCGCATGTTGCAACAAGTACGATATATTGAAGGCGTACAGATCTGAAATCAAGAAGGGCCGGGAATCTGAGGGACCAACATCCGCCTCGCTGACGTCGAGGAAATCACCAACGTCAAAGTATTCCTCATTAGAGGGTTCCAAAAATTCTAGTGCGAGCCAAGTGGCTGCGAGCTGTCGGGTGGTATTTGAGTCTCTTGCGTGTTCGACAAGGCTTTGAATGATTTTGTGACTGCTTGCTGATGATCGAATCAATGAGATCAACGACCTCAGCTCAAGCGCTGAATCTCGTTGACTTTGATGGTCCAGTAGAATTTGATCAAATTCCAATTTCGTAGACGCGGATCGCTTCATCAATTCACTGAACGAGTTTGAGGGGGCCTCGTTGATTAATTTTCTTTGAGAAGTGCCAGACTCAACCGCAGCTGACACACTGTCGACGAGTACTGATGCAATTTGTTTGGTAACATCAGCTGTGGTGGTGAGGCTTGCGGCCAATGCCACGTATGAGGTCGCGACCATTCCAAGCATCTGCTGTTTGGGTCTGTCATCATTGCCCAGCATGACCCGTGGGAGTGCCTGTGACCAAGTCAGAAACTTCGCCTTCATGATATCAATAAGGTCCGGCTGGGCTATCAACAGATGATCGAGAGCAGCCTGGGCCTTGTCACCGGCCGGAGAGCGACAGAGGACGATCAAAGTCTCGACCATCAAAGGCAACGATATGGACAAGGAGTTTGGGCAATTCTCGATAACCACCAAACAGAGCTCCACAAGGCCTTCTGTGACGCCTGGCCCATTGTGATGTCTCAATTTGGTGACTTGTGTCAATGCCATGTCGACCTGTGGAGCAGTTGCTTTCAGCCATGCCTGATCAAGGACCTTCTGTTCAGGTGCTGTAGCAGGAGTTGAATGAAGATCCTGACCCTCATGCTTGGGTAAAACAACCGAGTCATCTAGAACCTGTTTGATGACTAGAGCCATGAGGTTTAGATATGATCCAAAAACTTTCTGAGAGCGGCGGGCTTGCGTGCTGGGCCGTAGAACCTTGACCAGCGAAGATATGGTGCGCGGAAGCAGGCTCGCTAATAAGATCGGATTGTGAACGGCGATTTGAAGCTCTGAGAGAGCATGTGCTGTGGCAAGCTGCACTGGCTCCGATTCAGAGGTTGTCATGTCCTCCAGAATCTGATAGACCAATTGATCCACAATGCTTTTAGGCGCGACATCGTCAAGGAAGTTCGATTTTGATTGGGAAAGTTGATGCAATATTGTGGCAATGCAATTGAACACGGATGACTTCAGTTCATCTGTAATTGAATGTTGAGATGAAGGCGAGCCAACCATGAGACACATGAGTAAGAGCAATTGCCTGCCCAATTCTGGACTCAGCCTGTCTTTCCAGCCTTGGGATACCAAGATTTGCACACATTGTACAGCGACTTGTAGTACCTGAGATGACAACTGACGGGATTGGTTGAAGATGTGAGTGAGAGGGAAAAATGCGTATTCCGCCAATTTCTCATCGAGCAGGTTTTGTTGGCCAGTGTCTTTCAGCACGTCGTGGGCAGGTTCAAGGGAAAGAAGTAGTGCTTTCTGCGAGACTTGACCGGCTTTGAACCTGAGAGCGACCGAACTGAGTTCGACGCAAGGTGTGCGAAGCTGACATATATGTCAGTACATTATACTCTTTAATGGGTTGTGGGGTTGTAACATACTCTCTGGAAGACCTCTTGTCGTGATGGATTCATTGCAAACAAGCATAATTGAGGCTTTACTAACTTGACCGCCTCTGCTGTCGTTTAAGTCGTCGAGAACATTCAAAAGGAGCGAACCGTTGATTTGAAGCACCTTTAGGCATTAGCAAGAGATTGTTCGGCGCAGACTTTTGGTGATACAAGGTGTGAAGTCGTCGACGATGACCGATCATTAAATGGCGATAGTGCGGAAAGATCTTTGCACTTGGCCGTTTTTAATATACGGCAAAGTTCTTTTAACGAAAGTGCATATTTTACATATATGAGGACTCCATCACACCCATTAATGAAATATCTCCCTGCCACCCAAGTAAATAGTGATAGTGTAATGATTAGTACAACCCTACCCTCAATATTCCTTAGCGGATAAATCTCAGCAAATGTGCATCGGGTTCAAGATAAGATATTTGACATTTGTCCAAGGAATGGCACAGGGCAATTGTGAAAATGGTCGCGTAAACGTCAAAGCCACCATGACCACACCAACATGTCTGGAGTTTCATAAAGTGCTCTAATCCTTGATACGGCTACCTACTGAATATTTGTTCGTGGGATGAGACGGGTGGCCGTCTGATCTCATGGGTAAGATCTGTAAGATCTGCGGGGTCCGCAACTCCACACGACCATCTACGCGGGTTGATGCCTTGACGTGGTTGATCGACATTCCTATCGGGAACTTCATGCTTCATACTTCCTATCTTCAGCATTGTATCCCGCTTTCACAATCCACGTCACTCCTTGCCTTTCTCTCATGCTGTTTACCAAGCTATCTTTCGCTGTGAGCTCATAGCTGCAGACCCCTCTAGAGCCACTTCACAGCCCCGTCTCCCCGCACTCAGTCAATTTCAATCAGCTACGCTCAACATTTCTCCCTGCACTACCACATCCCTTTCGAAAGGAACACCATGGCCTATGTGCCAGGGCTGACCCTCCCAGCCTCCATCTTCTCCAATGCACCCATCTCCATCCTCCTTCCTCTCGGCCTAGGGTTGGGATCTGGCTTGGTATCGCAGCCAGGAAGGACGATCAGACCCAAACGATTCTCTGACGCGGCCGCTAAGGAGCGAGGAACGTTTCGGTCGACACAAGAACAGTACATGGCTTTGAAACAGCCTCCTTTCAGACCTCCTCCATGGGTGTTTGCCCCTGCCTGGACGACTCTCTATCTGCTGATGGGGTATGCTGCCCATAGAGCGTGGACTACAGGAATGAGCAGTCTCAGTCCGCAGGTAGTGGAAAACACCAGAAGAGGGGCTACGTTGTATACACTCCAACTAGGGTTGAATGTCATTTGGATGCCTCTATTCTTCGGCATGGGTCGACCCATCGAGGCCATGTTGGACATTGTTGCCCTGACTGGAACAGTGGGGTATCTCTCATACATCTGGGCCAAAGTTGACAAGGTCTCCTCTGCCATTCTCGTGCCCTACCTTGCATGGCTAGGATTTGCCACTTATCTGACAGCGGGGACTGGACATTTGAATGGCTGGACTATTAAAGGCAATGAAGATACACAGGAAGAGGTTGAGAAGAAGGATCTTTGAGCAGGGTGTTAATTGGTGTTAGGGGTGTCAGCGCATGTCTAGGCATCATGGATCATTGCAATACATGATTCTAAGGTTCAACCCTGGCAAAAGCATTCACGCCTCTCTGCATGCCGTGTTGTATAGGGGAGTCGCCATGATTGAGACAGAACACACCGTCATGGGCTGGGTCTCCCTTTCGACCTGGATTTCTACTCAGCAGTCCTCACTGCCATGTTTACATTAGGAGATTAGTTTCGTGACAGTCATTAATTGAGACACAGGTCAAGAACCACATGTATATACAGATATTCATCACAAGAACCAGAATGTCAACAGCTGTAGAACTACATATCACGTGAATGTCATAACTGGCATGTTTACTCCACCGTAGTATTGTGCCACTGCCTCAACTCGGCTCAAAGTATTCCCGTACTCCGACCGCAATTCTCTGGGGTTGCGTGGTGGCCAATCACGGCAGTCACAACCAGTCCACTCATTGCAGTTAGCCATCTAGCCGCGTCGAAAGTCATTGGCGACAAGGCGACAAGCCATCTTGAGCCTCACTTCAGCCCTCCGCAGTCTGCGATTCCTCCTTCGCTCATCACAGTACACTCGATTTCTGCTACTTCTGAGCCATCAGAGTAGCAATTTCCTCTTCCATCCATCATCTTGTAGGTTCTTCACCTCGACGTTTACAGTCATCTACCCTCCTCTTTTTGCCATCTCGTTCTCTCGAGTGCTGGACATCTCCTGCAACTCCCTGTTAGCTACTACAAAACAGTCCTCATCCATCCGCCTGCCTGCGATCCTCTTCCACCATCCTATCACTTTATATATCTTTCTTCACCTGCTTTTCTTGGGCCTCATCGCGGTCCCTTATTGCGCGATTCTTCTTACTTACTCTTTGTCCTCGCGCCCTTTCTACTCTCATCATCTTCGTCATCCGCTCGCGTTTGATCATCTTTAACCCAAGTCTAACTCTCATCATGGTTGTTTTTAGCTCCCTCATCTCTCAGTTGAGATCTCCCACCACGCCACTACATGGTCTTTTCCTTACCGACCAAGATCCTTGGCCATCATATGGCCCATTGAGTCAAGCCCTCACTCAGTAATCGCCGGTTGACTTGGTCAAGATGAACCCTTTCGAGGCCTATGGCTCTCCTCCAAACGAGCGCTCTCCGAGATATCGGGCAAGAGACGAAGACAATTATGCTCGTACCGATTCCTACCGAAGACGGTCACCAGGTAGCTCTTCTGCCTCGTCTCTCCAGGTTGCGCTAACTCAAGCAGTGAACGAGAGAAATGACAGACGTCGACCTCCCCCACGACAAAGATCCCGCTCTCCTGCAGGTATAGATCGATACCAACCAGAAAGAGATCGACCGGTTCGTGAAGGTCGAGACGACTTCTATGAGCCCCAACGAACCAATACCAGAGATCGCGACGATCGCAGAAGAGCTCCCTCTCCAGTTGCAGCCAACATCGATCGATATGTTCCAGGTCAGGGTGTTAACAAACCACTCGTCCAAACCAATCCACTGCAAAATCCCCTCGCCTTGGATACCCAAGCAGGTTTCAGCTTCTTCGCTGATTGGTGGCGGGTTGAGAATTCAATAAAGGAAGAGAGAGAAAGAGCCAAACATGGTGGGAGACGCCCTTCGGATCGAGTCAAGGGCGAACGTGAGGCCAAAGAAGACCGTGAAAAGGAAAGGTCACAGATCCAGCAGGCTTATGATCAGTATAAGCAAGATTTCCAGGTTAAGATGGCCCGACAATTTGTCCAACTTCACAAAGGCGAAGAATGGTTCAAAGAACGCTATGTTCCCGAAATCCGGGATCCTATCCGATCTCGCATTATGGCTTCCCGTCATGCAGCCTACGACCAGTGGGTCAAAGACTTCGAATCGGGTCAGTTTGACGACTTCACCCTCGAAGGTATCTACAAGAGCGACAGTGATGGTGCAGGCGGCATGATTGAAAAAGAGGAAGGGGAAGCGGTTGGGGGCAATGAAGTCCTCGGAGTCCTTGATCTTGTACCAGCCAAGGGTGGTGATCTTCGTGATGACTCTGCTCAAGAACCAGCCTTGCTTATCAAAACTCTTGCCCCCAATGTCGCTCGCGACCGGATCGAGGAATTCTGCAAAGAACACCTCGGCGAGGATGAGGGTGGCTTCAAAGCACTCTCTCTCAGTGATCCTAACCCTGCAAAGAAGTTTCATCGCATCGGCTGGATCATCCTGAATCCCGGCCCCGATGAAGATCCCGACGCCATGCAAGAGGTCGAACGAGGCGATGGCCGAGACGATGACGAGGAAGGTGAAGAAAAACCAGAAGTCGAAAAGAAGACTGCTGTGCAGAAAGCCCTTGAGCTGGTGAACGGTAAAACAATCACCGATGACACCAAGGGTGACTTTACTTGTCACGTTGGCGTGCACAACGCCCCAAGTGCGCCTCGAAAGAAAGCTCTTTGGGATCTCTTCTCTGCTCCTGAACGTATCGAACGGGACTACGAGCTCGCAAGACGGCTTGTGAACAAACTCGATGCCGAGTTGGGCAATGACGAGAATTCCGGAGGTGTTGCCAAAATCGATGCTCGGGTAGAGCAGATGAGAAGCCGTGGCCTCCTCCAACCGCCGCCCAAACCAAAGAAAGCCAATTTCGAAGACAACGACGACGAAATCAAGTTTGATGACGAAGGCGAAGAAGGCGAGGAAAATGAAGACGAGACCGACGACGAAGAACTATTGGTTGTGAAGAAAAAGCTCGATTTGATGGTCGAGTACCTTCGCCGAGTATTCAATTTCTGCCTATTCTGTGTCTTTGAATCCGACTCTGTTCACGAACTGGTCCGCAAGTGCCCTGGCGGTCATTTGAGGAGGCCACGAGCGGGCTTGAGCTCTGCAGCCAAGACAGCAGCAAGAGCAAGTGCCCTTGGGGAAGACTTTCCTGGTAAGAAGAAAGACGGAAAAGAAAATGGTTACGACGATGCAGTTCTCAGCCCAGTCCAAGAGAAGAGGGGGTCGAAATTCAACAAGAACGACCAACAGCTTCTCCGTGCATTCAATTGGGTCAAGACCTTTGAGGAGAAGATCTTACAAATCCTCGAACCTGAGTATGCCGATCTCAAAAAGATTGGGGGCAAACCGGTGGAAGAAGCACTCGATGAAGAAATGTCCAAATACGTCAAACAGGAAGATGAGGCAAAATACAGATGCAAGGTCCCAGAATGCACCAAGTTGTTCAAGGCGGAGCATTTTTGGAAGAAGCACGTGGAAAAGAGACATGAGGAGTGGTTTGAGGCTTTGAAAAAAGATGTAAGGTCCCCGCAATGAAAGGGATGATGGCAAAACTAATGTGAACAGCTCCAACTTGTGAATCGATATGTTCTCGATCCTTCACATATTGCTCCTTCACGATCCGACGCCAACTCTAATGGCCATTTCCCCTTGCCAAACAACCATCACCTCAACAACGGTACTCCGCGGGGCTTCAGTTTACAGAACATGGGCATGGGCATGATGAACTTTGGGCAGAATTCGATGCTGGGGATGCCCGGTGTCACTGCTCCATTCGTCCAAGGAGCGGGCAATTTCGGCGATGGCCTTAATGGAGGCAGTCATGGCGGAGGGCCAATTCGACGCGCAGGTGGCCGTTACAGCAACCGCTCTGGTCCGTATGACCGGCAACAGCGTGGAAATGCCCGAGGCTACAACAACATGGGAGGCATCATTCGGGGTGGATTTGTCCCCGGGATGAATGCGGCCCTGATTGCACAAGGAGGCGGAGGTGGAGGTGGGAAGTGGGGAGATGGAGCTGGTGGCGGGATGAACGCCATGGGCCCAAGAGAGGCTGTTCAGGGACGAAGCATCAAATCATATGAAGACCTCGATGCACAACCCAGCAACGGCGGAGGCGGTGCGGCTGGAGCTCAAGCCGCGGCCGCGGCCGGTGCAAGTGCTGAACTGGACTACTGATCTGGCCAAGGAGAGGACAGAGGTATCATGGTCGGAGATCCAGGATGATACAGCCTTGAATTGGCCGTGGAGTACAGCAGCTCCATCGCCAACAACCGGGCGTGGAATTGAATACAATACAGAATGGACGGCTTGTTGTTATCATGGACTGAAAGAAATCTTCGAATGGGGGAACGTCCGGTTGACCCAAAATTCCCTTTATTTTAATTGCTTCAGACTCAATGAGTCTGGGGCGGAGATACACCAAGGGTGGGACAGAACGTTGAAATCTCCTCTCGAGGACTGTATGTATGTAGTTAAAACCTCAGATAGCAATCAATCCCAAAACTGGTTCTTACGATTGATACTGATTGTCTGAGAGAATCGCAATCAACGTCCGACGTCAATCTATGTACCTGGCCAGCCTAGGTACGCGGTTTTGACAATCCGCAAGGAAAGGAGCGTTCAATAGCCTATCCACTCCCGCATATCACGTCCCAAAACACCAAACCTGTAACCCAAACAATTCACACGCCAGCCCAACGCATCTACACTACATCAAACACATAATGCTTCGTATCTTCCCGATCCAAACCACACCGCACCACACCGGACCATAGAGAGAATCAAGTCCTCTTCCTCAAGATTCTCCTACCCGCTGCTGGCTCTGGCGCCATCGCCTTTTTAGTCGTGGTAGTTGCGTTCTTTTTCAGAGCCGACTTTGCAGCGCTGGCGGCTTTGGCGACTCCGCGTTTCGCAACACCTGTAGCAGGACTCTTTTGCTCTGCTATTTTGGCGGCGCTTGACTTGGTCGCTGTCCGCGCTGCTCCGCGCTTGGGCTTGACGACTGTGGTGTTGGTGGATGTTGTGGACATGTCTGTGGCAGAGGAGTGGACACTTGATTGACTGATGGCACGCTGTGGAGATGGTGGTTGCTGCGTATTAGCGGCTGGACGCGGTGGAGGGAGCATTTTACGTGGTGACGAGGCGGTGGCTGTAGTGGTGGTTGAAGCTTTGGTAGTGGCTTTGTCCTTGGAGGCTGTTCGGCCCATTCTTCCAGCGGTGCCGCGTTTTGCTTGCTCGATCATGCCGTGCACACTTGCTGAAATTGCAGATGTGGCTGCTGTCGCGGCTGACTTGAAAGGCGAGGCTGGTTTGAGGGGTGAGACGGGCCGTGCAATGAAGCTCTTAGCGAGCGATCCAGGTGCCATGGTGGTGTTGAATTCCTTGATAGGCGAGCGTGGAAGAGTGCGTGAATTATGGGATCGAGGTGAGAGGACAGATGCTGTTTTGGCGGAACGGGACGCCTGGCGAGCGGCACCGTTGGTGGCGTTGACAGGAGCGGCTTTCCCACGCTTGGTGTTCTTGATGACTGGTATGTTGTCTTGTTCAACCTGGTTTTCCTTGTCAGACGCGATCTGGATTTCCGAGCTCATTCGTTTTCGTCCTCTCAAAGGCGAAAGCTGTGGCGCTTGCCGAGCTGGAGATGGAATCTTTTGTTGTTCCTCTGGGAGTGCAGGTAGAGGTCGGTCTTTGCCGGGTTTGGTGTTGTTGTTTCTCTGTGGCTTAGGGGGTGATGATGTATGCTTGGAAGCTTGAGCCTTTGCTGATTCGTGTTGCGCGGCAAGTTCACCCATTTTCATATTTCGAAAAGACAGAGGAATCCTATGGACGCGTCTTTCGAGGCGTGTTCGGAGATCTGCACATTGAAGAGCATACTCTGCCCGCAATTGTCGAGCTCTCTCGGTGACTATTTGGAGTTAGCAAGAGACTTGTGTCGAGAGTTAAAGGCGTGGAGCGGCTTACTTTCAAGTTGCAGGTTGTCCATGAGTGCCTGCTTCTGAGATTGTGTGATTCTCATCTTTTTCCTGGGGCTACCTGTCGGTGTTGCGGCTGCAGCTGGAGAAGCTGGCTCCTCCATCTGGTCGGATTTGCGCTTGCGAGGGTTTGCAGGAGCCATGATGACGGATGTACGCGCAGAAGGATAATATCGCAGTCTGTTTATGAATGATATCAATGATATCGCGTCGGCACAGCGTGGATGTTGCGGTGATCAAGATGTGCGAAGTGGTGACCAAGAAGAGATGTCGGTCCATGATGTTCCAGGTTTGGATGCAGTAAACAAATGGAAACGCATCTGAAGTCTTGGCGTGATATAGTGCAGTTCAGCTATGAATGCTCCGAAGTATTAATTTCTACTGCGAAGTATATTTCTCACAAGTGTCACCCTTATGGCCCAAACTTGTTTACCACATGGTAATGCTGACAACTTGTATCCCTGGGCCAGAATAGCATTACATATTGACTGTAATGTCACGAGGAGGTAGGTACAGTTGTCTAGGCTTCTGGCTGCTGTTGAGAGTGATGAAACTCATACGATAAACTCATCCACGGTCCCCAACAGTCTATTCTCCACATTGGCTGGAGAATATAATATTACAGGGGGCGACATGACGTCCTCTGTACTTGACTTGACAACTCTGAGATAGCTTCTTGAAAGTCACCAGCTGATTATAGGGCTTCTCTTATGTTGTATGACCACTAATATTGTGAGCTGAACGCCTGTTGAAGACTGACCCTTGACATCAACAATCACAGGCAAGACATCATAATTAGACTTCCAACATGTCCATCGATTTTAGCACAGGCTCTAACAGTCTTTCACAACGAGCACAAGAGTGTGCAAAGATCGACGATGGCAAGAACCCTATTTGGGACATCTACAACAATCAATGGCACCCTCAGGACAATCCAAACGGTTATCTCAGCTTAGGCGTTGCTGAGAATACTCTGATGCATGGTGAGCTTCGAGATTATGTCAACAGGACCACACAAGTCACCGAGTTCGCCTTTACCTATGGGGATGGACCAACAGGCACCAAGAGACTGAAGCAGGCTGTGGCGAGATTTCTGAATCGCAAACTGAGTCCTGTTGTTTCTGTCAAGGCTGAACATGTTGTCATCACAAATGGCGTCTCAGCAGCGATCGAGCATGTTTCTTGGGCATTTTGCAACCCCGGGGATGGCTTCCTCCTGGGACAGCCGTATTATACTGCATTTGTCGCCGATATCACAATGAGACCTGGAGTACAAGTTGTCAAGGTGACATTTGGTAATGTCGATCCTATGAGCTTGGAGGCTGTCGACAATTATGAGAAAGCCATCATTGCCGCTAGAGAACGGGGGACTGCCGTGAAGGCGTTGATGTTGTGTTCCCCTCATAACCCCCTCGGGAGATGCTATTCACGGGATGTCCTTATCAAGTACCTGCAGCTATGTCAGAAATATTCCCTCCACCTGGTTAGCGACGAAATCTACGCTTTGTCGGTATGGGAAAACCAACATGACAGCAGCCCTGCTCCCGTCAGTTTTACGTCTGTACTTTCGATCCCTCTCCAAGGCCTGATCGATCCGGAACTGGTGCACGTGCTTTACGGTATGAGCAAAGACTTTTGCGCTAATGGCCTACGAATTGGCTACATAATTTCGCAGCATAATCCAGCCTTTCTCCGGGCTCTGGTTGATGTGACGATTTGGTCATATTCGTCCTCGGTAGCCGAAGTGATAGCTTCCAACATTCTTGAGGATGATCAGTGGGTGGATGACTATATTCGTACAAATCAGAAACGATTATCGGACAATCACAGTTTCGTGGTTCGATTCCTCAATCAGCATCAAATCTCGTATTCACCTGGTTCCAATGCAGCATTCTTCCTCTGGGCGGACTTGGGAAAACGATATGTGGAGCTCCGAGGCGGAAAGACGGTCAACGAAGGAGTGACCAAGGAGATATTTGATTCATTGTTGAAGAACAAAGTGTTTTTGGGCTCTGGTTCGCACTTTGGGGCCGAGACTCCTGGTCTTTTCCGGATTGTCTTCAGTCATCCCAGACCATATCTTGAAGAGGCATTGCAGCGAGTTCTCCAGGTGGTCGATGTCCAGAACTAAGCGGGGACGGGCCAGAGCCGTTCCCATGTTGAGGACCATTTTCAAGATTTAAACTTGTGGCGGTCTTTTCTCGTCTACGGAAAGCCTTGGGCCAGAATGAAACGAGGGCATGTTTCTCCGGGTCGGCCTCGCCGATCAAAGCATTGATCAGCCTTGAATGAATGTACAACTACAGGACATAGACTCCGGGTCTCGATCCCGTGACCAAGTGGCCAAGTGGCGACTCCCTCAGGATTGTTCATCTCCTGGCACCGAATAAGCCAACAGAGGTTGAAGGAAGAGGGTAGATAACCTCGAGGGGGAAAATGTGTCGGTGAAGACATCTCATTTGGCGCCTTCACAGAGATTTGCGAACGAATCAGACGGAGAGATGCGCAAAAGCAACGAGGTTGGGAATGTGATTGGAGCATGATGGTGGGATTTTTGGAATCAAGCGACGCCAGTTTGTGGCAGCTAGGGTTTGGTCGGCGCGTACCTAGGCACCCACACACATCGCATCGCATAGTTTGTATGGGGTTCAACGGCTACGTAGAGGTACTCTGCGTAGACTCGTGGATCTTTGACCAACCTCTCCTATTCTTTCGAGTACCTATTACCAATTACATACCTACATTTTACCTGATGCTGGGAAAAGGTGTCAGAAACACGAGAGACCTCCGGTCCTGCCTCGTGAAATTGTGGACGGGCAGGACAGGAAGGCTTGGCCCAGACAGAATCGGTGTCAAAGGATGCCCCTTCCGAGCTGGACAGGTTTGACTTCTACGGCAAGTGCAATACTGGAGGAGTCATAACTTCCTCAAAATCTTTCCAGCCGTGCCAGCTCGGAAGGTGCATCCTTGGACGCTCCTCGGGACTGGTATGACTAACTGACCGCACCCGTTTTCCGGCCTTTTTCTCAGCCAAAAACTAAACTCTAGCCTTTCTCCAAGGTTGCTCATGTGTTGTCCGAGGATTCGGAGACATGGATCGTTTTCAGACAGGTGAGCCGACACACGGCTGACATTGTAGGATATAGACTTAGGAGTAGCGGTGGCACCCCGGTCCTCATCGTACATGCCCGCATGGCTTACGATAGTTGGCAAGCTGGTCAGACTTGGTAGCACAACCGCCAGTCAGCACGTGATCCAAGTTGAGAAATGCTCCAAGAAGACTGAATACTCCACTTCCCTCTCATGATCTTGGTCTGTATTTTCTAGCCTGACCGTGGTGGAATCGAACCAATTTGAAGAACAACAACAACACAAAGAAATTTAAACTCTATTTCATCAGATCAACAAGGCATCCAAAATGCCAGACCAGGATAACGAAGCACGGGAAATCTCTGGGATTTGGGCGTGTCGGGCTAGGATAAATTAGGTCGTGCTCACCTCGGAATCATGGGATTGACACCAGCCGGGAAATGGCAAAGATCAGAGATCACGAGGAAAAGTTCTGAGTGGCTAGGGCTTTTGGGGCCAAAGCAAGCGAGGCGATGGACAGTTGGCGTCACTCGGGCCTTAAGCGACAAAGTTGGATCTTGGAGACCCACCCCTTGAGGGATCCAGCCAGTCATGAGACCTTCTGCCACAACAAAAGCAAGTGATTAGCGTACTTGGGCTAATTGGTTTGGAGGCTAATGCTGGTGCTGGCTGACTAGCCACCGCCCGATCAGGTTTGCACACCCTGCAACAGTCAGCGTCTACGAGAACGTAGTGGGTATGTGTACCCATACTCTATTATTATTTTATTAGTACGGAGTATTGTTGAGCGCGTGTTTCGCGTGTCTTGCTATGTAGACAGTAGTAGGAGCTGCAAACGGACTTCCCGAGGGTGAGGACGTGGAGGAGCCTGTTGTACATAAGCTTGAGTTATTCTAAGGTTGTGTATAAGTACCTTAGGTAGGCACTCTTAGGTAACAAAGTATAGACAGGTTAGGGCTACAGTAGAGCTGCTCCCTCACAGTATGTGTTGTCACGTTGCTTGAGGGGAGGCTGAACCCTGTCCCATAATTTTGGTCAGACCGTCAGAAAGTTACTCCTCAGGGCCCAATCGTGCCAATGCACCTGAGTGACCCACTACCCACCACCCACCACGTTACCTCCAGCGCAGCATTGCAGTAACAGCGGTGCCAGATTCCCAGTGCCAGGCTCCCAGGTTCCGTCATGGCTTTGACTTTTGGCGTCCGTGTCTTCCCCTGCTCCCTCCGTTCCTGTTGTGACTGTCACTTGTTCACCAGTTCCCCTCTCCCTCCGCACTGTCTCGCTCTCTCTCATCTGTTTCGTCTCTTTTGCCCAGCCCGCCCATTCTTCCCTCGACCAATTCTTTTTCCTACTTCTATCAACCACCCAATCGCCCTGTTTCAACTCCCTTCTCTCCCAGCCATTGGACCCAATCAACCTCGCCCTCTCAAATCCATTCCATCACCGCTGCCATTCACAGTCCATCATTGCTTCTATCCACTCATCTTGCCTCCTGTGACCATCGCCTTAGCGATTCACAGCCATTCACCTCACCGTCTCGTCGCTGCTCACGTGGGTCAGACAGTAGAGTCTAGAGACAAACGGTGAGCAATCATCGCTTGCCATCCGCTCCCCAGCCTTGGGCTCAAAACGCCTTCACAATTGGGCAGTCCCCATCAGCTGGTCGTTGCTCTTGAGTGGTTGCCCTTGATCTGGTAAACAATCGCAACCTATCAACTTCATCCCGTCGACGATTGAACTTGAGCCTCGTCGCGTCAAGCCATCGTCGCATTCATCAACGACGCGCACAAGCTTGCAAAAGGGCAAGCTTAGAGCTCTTCTGGCTCAGATTTTCGGCTGCTATTTCATCCCTAAGCATCCGCCCTAATTCCAGCTCGTCCCGGCACCAGCCATCAAGCCCAGAGCGCACCAGCATCAGCACCAACACTGCGCACCGCTGCCTGCCCTGCCCTACCTTTTGCACTCTGCTGCAGGTGCCAACTCAACCCCGACCGATCCTCGATTTCCTTTCCCCTCCCCTCCCACCTCACTCACACATCATCCGCGGTAACCCTTGGAATCCTTCCTATTCCGACCCTGGTCTCCTCACCGCCGTCACTGCTGTCGGGCCTTTCCACCACAACTCCATCTTCCACCTCCCGCACCTATCCTCACCATTTCCATACGACCACTTTCTTACCTTCCACCACTCGCATCACACTTACATTACCGTCGCATTCATTCCACCTGGTAGTCCCAGATCCATCATTACCTCCCTTTGGACCTTCGGCAAATTTGGCGACCTGTTTCATCGAGTGTAACCGCCTCCATCGCCATCGACAATCCTCACCATCTTGTCGCAATCTGGCGACACTTGCACAACACCTTCACTTCCCTCTTTCTGCAGTCAACTGCTTCATTTTGGGCACCAATACAAGCCCCGATCCATCCGTCACCGCCCGACCAGGAACAGATCCTAGTCTGGACTCTTGTGGCCGTGTTACGAAGCTAAGGTGAGTTGCATGACCTGCCAGCACATCACTGCACTGCATGCGCCTCCAATGATTGCGCGACTAGATTCCTGCTCACCACTTACCTCTCCAATTATCCCGCTCTGTACCTTTACAGCCAATACTAACCCTACGTAATAATACAGCTCGCCGCGTCGCTGACGCCAGTACACGCCCTCGAATCATCCCGCTCCCTCGCCGCTCCTCCCTCAAACCCAATCCCACTGCTCCCACACATCAAGCTTCTGGAAAGCGAAACTCGTCAACAAACAACAAGAGCCTCAAACAGGTTCTCTCCTTTCCAGCTTGATTCCCATACTTCCCGGCCCAAGCACCAGCCACCTTCAGACAGCTGACCGGCGCCTGACTTGCTTGCCTCCGTACCTCCGCCGACGGTACAAGGACAACTCACCAGCTTGTGCAAGGACTGGCTTTCCTGCACGAAGGCCCAATACGTGAGGCGCACTCGACCTGCGCCAAACGCTTGTGAGGTTGACTCGCCAACCCGTTGCCTCATTTGGTGACCTCACATCATCAAATATCGCCCACTGTTAAGTGAAACAAGTCCAACAGATCCAGCGTCGACGTTCCTGCTCTCCAGGCTTGCGCTCTGCTCTCGGAGACCCTCACTCCTAGCCTGGCTCTGTGATCCAGTGACTTGGTTTCCCTGCGCTAGCTTCTCGCACCAGGACCAGTCCTCATCCCGCCCTCTCTCCTCTCCCCCTATCATCTTGCTCAGCTGCCATTTCCCAGCTTTTCAAGTCATAACAGCCCCCCCAACTGTACCCTGATCAGCGCAGACCTGAGTCCCGTCTACCGCTGTGCCTTAGCTCCCGGCCCTTCTGCATCCTTGGTACCTGCGAATTCTCAGGCGACCAGATATCGAGCTCACGGGTGACTGCATCGCCATTCACCTAGCTTTGCATTATCATCAGATTCAGTGCACCACAACCCTTCTACCCTTTTACATTCACTATGGAGTATCCTCCACAGTATTCACAGCATTCACAGCACGCACACCTGCAAGGCGGCTATCAGACCTCACCCCAAAGTGCGGGTCCAGGTTCTTTGCAGTCTCCCTCCGGCCAGTCTCATCTGCAACATAACAACCCCAACCAGGCTTCACCTATCCTCCCGTCGCAGACCCAAAATCATTATCAGTCTCAGTCAGCTGGCGGAGTTCCCATGGGCTACCCGCAATATGGTGTCGCCGGTGCCATGGGCCAAGGTTACGGCATTTCACCCACACAGGCTGCCGCCATGGCTACTGCCGCGGCATCAGGTCAGTACAAACGCGTCCATCCATTGTCCCGCGTAATTAACTAACGATATCATCAGGTCAAATGGGTACTATGCCTTCCGGAGTGGGCATGTCACAGCCAAATCAAATGAGTCAGCAGAGACGGATGAGCCAACATATAACCAGCCCTCACGGTCAAGTCTCACAACCTGTCCTGAATCACAACATGCCGCGCCAATCCGTTCCTCCTACCATGCCACCTCCACAACAATCGGTACAGGCACCTCAAGAAGAGATCGTTGCTGGGGGCGCAGAAGAGTCGCCCCTTTACGTGAATGCAAAGCAATTTCACCGCATCCTCAAACGACGCGTTGCAAGGCAGAAGCTTGAAGAACAATTGAGACTTACTTCCAAAGGTCGAAAACCATATCTTCACGAGTCTCGACACAATCATGCTATGCGCCGTCCTCGAGGACCCGGCGGCCGTTTCTTGACCGCCGACGAGGTTGCCGCCTTGGAAAAGGGTGAAACCATTCCCGGCATGGAGAATGGCACACCTGCCACAAAAGACTCCAAGAGTGCCACATCTGGCACCAAAAGGAAGGCCGATAGCGGCGACACTGAAACGCCCAGCAAAAAGTCCAAAGTTGCAAGCGAGAGTGCCGAGGAAGAAGACGACGACGATGCTGAAGAAGATTTGAGTTGAGCAATCCTCTCAACTCCCAGCCACAACGATTCTCCTTATCATCGTCTCCTTTCCCTTTCGAGCATCTTTGGGTTTGCCACTTTAGCAAGCGTTGACGTTGTCCAATGGCGGATATTCTGCTCTACTTTTGTTGAAGGTCTTTCCTAATCTTGATGCTTGCTGGACTGGCTAGGAATAATCTCTACTTTCCTTTGTCTATCAACACATCCAACACAGAGTGCTATGGGCCCACGCCACGAAATGCTTAACACCCCTGACGAAATAAGATTCGTTGCACAGCGCCTGAGCTCTTTCTCAAGGCGCTCTTAACCGGGCACACAATACTGCCCCTATCTTGGAGCTTTTGCCTCCCTTTACATGTTCTTTGGCCCAAGGCCCAGATTGTCCTTACAAACTGTCAAATTTGTTGCCAAGCATACTCCCAACATTTAGCTAAAGATGCACGCCCCGGACACCAGCCAAGATGTTATCAGTTTGCTCTGAAGCAGATGTCCCTCCTGCGTTTGTCTCGATCGTTTTCACCGCACCTTTGAGATAAACCAGAAAGCTCTCATCGCCGTTCATTTCTTTGCAATGCAAGCCATGCAATGACTCGAGCGGGTTACATCTTCTGGAGTCTGGAATCATGGCTGCGCAAACCTTTACTGGAAATTCCCCCCAGACGCCTGGGCGGACCAAGGCCCTGGAGGCTTACGGTGCGAGATGCACCACCAGCTTCTGGCATGAGCCCGGGCGCCTTCGCATGGACTGGGGAGTTCGACATTCTCTACAACTACCACGATCTTTTAACGCCTAACGACGATTTTCCTTGTGCGTTGCTGCTCTACTCTTCTTACAAAGTGTTTTTCAGATATTGTTTGCGGTGTCAACACACCTACCGAGGAACATAAGATTTCTGCGCAGTACAGTGGACGTGATGCTCTGAGGGGCGAAAGTTTCTTTGTGTTCTTCTCTCGTTGATGGGCTTTCCTGAGAACACAGGTCTTTTCAAAATTCCTCAATATCAACTTTTACCAGCTTTTCGTTATGACTTACGACCAGGGATCAATGCATCTGGCCAAGCCCAGGACAGGACAGGCATGGATAAGCTCAGGAAGCTATGGGTGGATATTGGGTTGAGGATGTGCTGGCTTCGCTGTGGAGCAGTGGACCAATGCACTGGGGCCCAAGAGTTGTGCTTTAGCCTTGTACTAAGCTTCGACCTGTGGAGTGACGTCTCGGCCACTGACGCGGCGACGCTGAAGTACATGGTGGAGATGTTGATGGCCTGTGAGCGGAGGAAGAGAGCTGATTTGAGGAATGCGATGTGGCGCACGACCAAAAGGAATCTCGAAGCGGCGGAGAGTTAGTCGCCTTGCGACACAAGGGGAGGAATACGAAGGAGGCACGAACGCTAGGTTTATTTGCACAGATTGTCGATGGGTGCGATGCCATGGGGCAGAGGAGTTTTGCCTCGACTGGTCAAAATGCGCTAGCCGACACTGCTCTGCCTTTTTGGCTTTTCTTTGTTTCAACTTGTTGCACATGAAATGAATTATACCTGATTTAATCCACTCGAAATTCTCTCTTCATTGGTTCATTGGTTCATTGGCTCCTCGACTGTGTCTCTGTGCGTGCTTTGCTCGCTATCAGTTGTACTGGGTCGCTCTAAACACGGAAACAGCTCTGTGAGTAAGTGTCGACATGCGAACGTATTTCAATACTTATATATGTCTATCAAACCGTTGCGCCATTACGTACGGTCGCGCCCAGCAAATCTAACGATCAAGACCTAATCCGAAGACTCCTGTGACTTGGGAGTTACAGTATCGACGGGAATTCCATGTTTCTCCTTCACCATATCCAACTCTTCGGCGGTAGTGTCCTCCATCAAAGCAACGCCCAATCTAGCGGCCTCGGGCGCGCTGAAAGTGGCATAGTAATCGACATCGTCATATTGACCCAGACCTTGAGGCGGGAACACCTTGTTGAGCGCGAAATACAAGGTGAAGCTTATGGCCAGACCCAGTGGGAAAGCGAGGTAGAACATCTCCATGCAGGCTGATGGTACCTGGACCGAGGAGTTGACGTTGGCAATGAAGCCGGGTAGTTGTGGCGCCCAACCGCAGACCCAGGCGACGAAGGCGCGTGGGTTGACTCCTCGTACGTAGTAGTAGATTCCTGTAGGAGCGGGTGTGTAAAGGTCCGACAACTTCATGCGTCGGCGTCGGATGAAGAAGTAGTCGCAAATCTGGATCCCGCACATGGGTCCTAGGAAGACAGAGTAGGCGCCCATGACGCTGATGAACGTTCCTGCCGACGCGAGCAGTTCCCATGGACACATGGCAATCGAGAGTACCAGTGCAAAGTATGCTCCTCGTCGAATGTTGAAGTATTTGGGGATCAGACCGGCCATGTCCATGCCAGCAGAGAATGCGTTGTCGATCGTGTTGATGGCCAGCTGACAGACCACCAATCCAATACCGGCAAAGAATGCGCCCGCACGCGATCTCGCATTGTAATCATCGTCCAGCCATCGTAGCAGCAGATCTGGCGGATTCCAGATCGCTTCACCATAAAGTTGCATCGATGCTGAGCCAGTCAGGCATCCGAAGAGTGGAAGAATTGTTCCTAGTGTAATAATCGAGAACCATTGTCCAAATATCTGATCACCCGGTTTCCGTGCGAAACGCGAATAATCTGCTTGATTGGTCAAACCCACGGCAATCCCCCCGATAACTGTCGTGATACCTTGAACAATGGCCCAGCCGAGTTGGCTACCAGATTGCGCCGTGGCTGGCGCCGACAGAAGCGGACCGGCCCCCTTGGCGGTGCTGAGAACATAGATCATCATCGAGATCAGTGTGGTGACTGAGATGGTATTCATGTAAAAGAGAAGCTTGCGCGTCTTTTCTGGTGGAATCCAAAGCATAGGAATGGTGATGATGTTATAGACTACCCAACCGACGAAGTTTTTGGTCGTGGTGCTGGCCGATTCCGGCAGGGTGTTGTGCATGTTATGGTAGGACGAGAAGATGGAGCTCAGCACTGCCGTGACGCATAGTCCACCTGTCCAGGACTGGACGGCGAACCAAGTCAAGCTGAGAATGATGCGCTGAATGATGATGATGTACGCTCCATAGACGCCCCAGATTCCACGGGACAGAACAGGAAATCCAATGTGCCAATTGGCGCCTACGGCTCCGTTACAGACAGCGACAATGGCGATGATGATTTTTCCAAGGATCACAGCGATCATAGTCTGCCAAACTGACAAACCCACTGCAATCAATGAAGCGCCGAGTTGCCAGTTGCTGAGGGCGATCTGGTTGATGGCCCAAAACGAAAGGTACGCCCACACATCCCATAGGCGACGAGAAGGAGGAAGAGGACGGATGTCATCGTTGATCCAGACTGAAGATTCGCCCTGGAGTCGAAGATGTACCCGTCCCGGTTTGAGGCCTGCGAACCTCGTCCGCAGAGACATGGTTTGTTATGATTTTCAGTCGGCCACGAATGGTTGCAAGTATGGGAAAGTCCCAGAGTGATGAGGGTCCTTTGCTATGGTTGGAGAATGAGTCTTATAGTCCTGACGGCATATCCAGTACCAGTCCCTTGAGTAACCAGAAATTCGGGCCGTGTCAGACAACTGGAGGGCAACGTCGAAGAGTGAAAGGGCTATCATCCGTTCCCGTAAGTCTCACCGTTTGATAGGGATAGAAATGGATCGCGCTTGAATAGGCTCAAAATAGCCTATCAATCCAAGGAGCCGGATAAAGTATAGATAACAGTGCGAACGGTATGGCAGGTGTGAAAACATCTAGAAGTCTGGAAGAATTGGGCCCCAGGCGTCTCGATCAAGTCGAGCATACGTATAACAAGATCTCCAGGCCACGGAAGCGAGGCACCTGGGTATCGACTTTCGGACCAGAGAGTGTGGATATTCCAGGGTCCCGCAAATAAATGCCCGAGCACGAGATCGTAGTGTTGCCATGAACCCCGGAGGCCTATCTTTCTCGCCGGATTCTCCAATTACCGCCACGCTTGGCTCCCGTAGCTTTTTCAAAGAACCTATCTGTGGAGAATGCTGGGGCGTCTGTAATGCACCGGTAGATAACCAGCATGACCAATGAGAATAGTAATCGTCTAAAACTGACTTTAGAATAGGCTTATAGTTTCGGCGAAGACACGTGTGACTGGTACGTAAACGTGGCCAACCCTGGAAACGATGAACGAGCTGACTGAATATACCAGAGGCTCAGATCGCCTGCCCAGCGGATACGACATGACCACACGTTATTGCTAAGCCGGTCGTACCTCGAACGCATGTCAGTGGTGGGTACCGAATATTCTCTGAGAGGCAATTTTAGATCTGGTATATGTACGATGTAGCCAGTATTGGTCGGGATCCAAGGTTGTCCAAGTTGCTCGACGATTCCTCATCAAGATGGGCTCAATACGATCACAACACTCTCTCAGAATAGGGGTCGATGTCGGAGGCACCAACACTGATGCGGTGATTCTTGATCTCGATGCTGTGGATCAGCCTAACCGAGGGGTGCTCGCCTTTCACAAGACCCCAACGACGAGTCCCAATGTGACCGACGGGATCGAGACTGCGGTGGGCAAAGTACTGAGTCAAATTGGCAACGGCGTGTCCAACGTCTCGTGCCTCATCATTGGGACGACCCATTTCCTCAACGCAGTCATCGAGCGGGACTCTCGACGTCTTTCCAAAGTTGGGGTGATTCGGCTGTCCAAGAGCTTCACCAGGGACATTCCACCTTTTTCAGATGTACCAGAGGATCTAACTCAGTTGCTGAACGGCTACTGCGGTTATATTGATGGAGGTCTGCATATCGATGGCTCGGAAGAAGCGCCCATTCAGAAGGACCAGGTGCTTAAAGAATGTGATGCAATCGAAAAACTGGGTCTCAAAGCTGTTGTGATTTCTGG
Source organism: Exophiala mesophila (assembly GCF_000836275.1). Taxonomy (NCBI): domain Eukaryota; kingdom Fungi; phylum Ascomycota; class Eurotiomycetes; order Chaetothyriales; family Herpotrichiellaceae; genus Exophiala; species Exophiala mesophila. Next base: position 4,473,211 of record NW_015622507.1, read on the forward strand.
AGTGTTCTCTCCTATCGACAAACATTTCGAGCAGGAGATTCTTGTTCGTAAGATCATGCAAGAGCGATTGCCACACGTGGATATTGTCTGCTCTTCTGAAGTGTCCAACATTGGTCTCTTGGAAAGAGAAAATGCATCAATTCTCAATGCATCCATTCTCTCCTTCGCCAGACGTACAATCCACGGCTTTCGCGCGGCTATGAAGAGACTGGGACTCTCATGCCCACTCTTTATTTCTCAAAATGACGGTACAGTGATCGACTCAGTCTCCGCAGCGTCTTTGCCCATCAAGACTTTCTCATCCGGACCGACCAATTCCATGCGCGGTGCTGCATATCTTGGACTTGGCTATGGGCGCAAAAACGAGGAACGCGTGTCAACGATTGTCATTGACGTGGGCGGCACCACCACTGACTGTGGTGTTCTGCTCCCATCCGGCTTTCCGAGAGCAGCCAGTGCGTATGTGGATGTTGCAGGGGTGACAATGAACTTCCCTATGCCTCATCTCGCTTCAATTGGTTTGGGAGGTGGTTCCATCGTTCGACGGCACGGCTCTGATGTGTCAGTTGGTCCAGATTCCGTTGGATACCAGCTCACCTCGCGAGCGAGGGTGTTTGGTGGCGACGAACTCACAACCACGGATATTGCGGTCGCTGCAGGTCAAGACATCGGTGACTCTTCGCGAGTCAAGGATCTCGACACTGATCTCATTCGACGAACTCAACTGAAGATCAAGCGGATGCTAGAGAACGTCATTGACCGTCTAAAATTGACGCCAGCGCCGTTGCCTGTTCTATTGGTTGGAGGAGGTTCCATTGTCTGTCCTCTCGAGTTGGAGGGTGTGTCAGAAGTCATTGTCCCAAAGTTCCACGCTGTGGCCAATGCCGTCGGCGCAGCAATTGCGAGAGTCTGTGGAACTGTCGACACCATTTATGTCACACAAGATATGACTTTGTCCGAGGCCCTAGAACATGCTAAAGAACAGGCAATCGCCAAAGCCGTCGATGCTGGCGCGGATGCTGATACGGTCACGGTCGTCGATGTTGAGACATTACCAATTCCCTATGTAGCCGGACAAATTCGAGTAATCGTTAAGGCCGTCGGCGATCTCTCAATCGACTATATCTCAAGCAGCAAAAATCTTGCCGATGCAGAGGAAGAAAGTATGTGGGACGACAGGGACAACTCAGCCAAACCAGAATCAGTTTCGGCGCCAAAGAGCCTCGAACGGTTCAATTTCGACACATATCGGCCACAGATTGTAAACAACGCAGCCTTGGGCAGAAATGAATGGGTTGTCTCCGAAACCGACATCCAATGGATACGAGACGGTTGCTATATTCTAGGTTGCGCTGGAGGGGGTTCACCGAAAGCTGAATACCTGAAGCTTCGCGACCAGATCCGGAATGGGCGCACCGTCAGGGTTATTGACAGTTCTTCTCTTCCCGAAACAGCCCTCATATACTGTGAGTCTAAATATGCTCTTGTGCATTGGGTCATGCTAACAACATTTCAGGGGCTGGGATGATGGGATCACCTGCAGTCTCGATAGAGAGACTCAATTCTTCCGAATGTCTCCATGCTGTGGCAGATTTGATGGAATACCTCGGCCACGAGTCCTTCGATGCGATCATGGGTCTTGAAATTGGTGGCGCGAATGGACTAGAGCCTCTGCTTATCGGATCCTCCCAGGGATTTGATCGACCTGTCATTGATGGGGATTGGATGGGTACGTAATCGTCCAAATCTCGGCACAGTCGCTTGAGGAGAGAACATGCTGACAGCTGATAGGACGAGCATATCCAACTTACTGGCAGACCACGTTGGCGGTGTATGAGCCTGGACAGCTTACACCATGTGCCATCGCATCTGGAGACGGCAAGTCGATCGTCATGATCAAATCACCCAACGATGAGATTGTGGACCGGGCCTTGCGTGCATCCTGCTCAGAAATGGGTTCCCGGGTCGGCATGGCTGCGAAACCAACGACGACAAAACGGGTGAGAGAATATGGCGTGCTGAATACGGTGTCCTTGGCCTGGAGAATAGGCCGGTCAGTGGCACGGGCACAACAAGAGAGTACCATCCACACGGTGGCGGAACAGATTATTGATGCCGTAGGTGGCCCCACAACGGCGAAGATTCTGTTCCGAGGAAAGATTGTAGCAGTCGAACGAAGACTGTTCAAGGGACATTCATATGGTGAGATCACCATCAAACAGGTGCAAGCCGATGAAGAAGAGAATCGACATGAGGTAGCGGCAGTTGCTGAAGGTGGAGTGTTGAAAATCCCGTTCAAGAACGAGAACATCTATGCCAAACATGTGGCCGAGGACGGATCCGAATCATACATTGCCACTGTGCCTGACCTTATATCTGTTCTGGATACGCAGTCAGGTCTGGCTCTGGGTGTGCCAGAGTATCGATACGGATTGATGGTGACTGTATTGGCCATTGCATGCTCGCCACGCTGGACAGACACACCAAGAGGCCTGGAATATGGTGGACCTAAGGCATTTGGATACGATATTGAGTACCGACCGGTTGGGACATATGTCGAGCCCAAGAGTGTGATTGCAGAGTATGCTGGTACAGCTGCTACTACTGCACCACAGTGACTGAGTGATTCAGCATGAGAAGAGGATCTGGTCTGGTTAGGAAGTTGCATGGGAGGGGTTTTGGGACGCCACCTATATCCATTTTCAGGTGTACTTCTTGTAGAATCAACATTTGGTCAGATGTTTCCTGTGTTGAAGAGTGTTTTGGTGTAGGAGTAGAGTGTAGAAGAGACTGCGCAGGTGAAGACGCAGACGCAGACGCAAACGTAGACGTAGATAATTTCTCACTGACAATTGTCAGTCGTACCTGCCGATGGGACCTCTGTTGGGTGTCTGCCGCTCCTGCCTGATGGGAAGCGGATGTGATGCCCCTCAAGACCACGTGACCAACCACGTTGCACTTTCTTGGAAACGACAACCACCATCATTGCGCTCAGTGCGCCTCATTATGCCTCATCAAACCAATCCAACATTCAACAGGATTCAATAGCAAGACGACACACTTCATCCCGCAATGCCTCTCGATCTCACCCACCGCCCGCCAGGATCAGCCTAGGTGCATTGAGTTCGGGCTGACCTCGGTCCTCACCATGGCACAAATCCCCTCAGACAAGAACTTGGCTGGCCCCTCTGCCATGAATCAAGAACGCGAGCCTGTCTATGCGGCCCGGAAAAAACAGGCGTAGGTCCACGAGGCTTGAGGAGATACTTGCATCTCGCTTGATGTCTTGTATCGTTGCCAATATCGACTGACTCTTGCTGCAGATGCTCTAGGTGTCATACGAAAAGGATCAAGTGTCTGGGAGGTATGCCTGATCCCGCCCATGCGGTTATCTGATCGTTGCACTGATTGACTCGACATAGGACCACCCTGTAGAAATTGTGCTCTTTCTTCTCTACCCTGCATATTTCCTCTGTCGCGCAAACACCGGAGCACAAGCATCCAACATGCAACAGTCCAATTCACTGGTGTTGCCCCAGACGAAAGATTATTGGGCGCTGGTCCCAGCAATCTGCAATCGGCTACGGCCTCATTCTGGATCGAAAGTTATCGACGCCCTGAGAAGGACTTTAGTTCTAGTCGATCAAGCCAGAGTCAATATGGCCGAAGAAAACGCCCCAATTACCGTGGAAATCCTACTGATGAGACCTTTGTTGAGCAAAGTGTCGCTTGGATGGCTGAACAACGATCAGAATTGCTGAAGCGAGACGATGTCTCATTCAACCCATCCTGGGCATCTCTTGGTCCATCCTCATTTGATCTGGTGGACTCGGGACTGGAGATCTCCATCGACACCGTTCTCTCCCGCCCAACCCTCCCATCTAGAACCTCCAAGCCGGTCAAAATCCGCCTACCACCCTACAACCACAGCACCTACCTCATCCAGGTCCTCGAGACAGCCATTGGAGACCAGCAGCATTACTTTCGGCGCAGAGATATTCGTGCAAAGTTGGCCCGCATGCACCAATCTCCCGATTCCGCTCAGAGCAAAGACCAGGGCTGGCTCTGCCACTGGCTTTCAATAGTTGCACTTGGTGAGCTGTACAGCGTCAACATGCAATCACAGCTAGACCCACACAATTCTCTGGCCTCCGAGAAGGCTGTCGGTGCCGGCGTACACGAGAGCCCTGGGATGGAGTATTATCAACAGTCTGTGAGCCTCCTTCAACAAGTCGCCGAAAACCCCGACATCCAGTATATCGAGACTCTGTGTCTGCTGGCCCTCTATGCCTTCTCTATCAACCGTATCAACACCGCCTACATGTATGTCGGTGTATGCATGCGTGCCGCTTTGTCCCTTGATCTTCACCGGCACCCTCAGGATTTCCCTTCCGAGCGGTCTACTCTGCCGGCTGTGGAGCTGGAACACCAAAAAAGACTTTTCTGGACCGTTTATTACCAAGATTTGTGCGTGCAACTTATCTGACCCTCAAGTCTGACACATTTTGACTAAAAATGTCTACTTAGGTTGGCCACGAGTACCACAGGACGCCCGTGGGGTGTTCTCGATGACGAGATTACAGTTGACTATGCAGACTCCAGCCGCCTCTCGGCAGAGGAGATGCTGGAGTTCTTTGATGACCAAGAGTCGAATATCCACCTTGAACTCATGCGCCTAAGAAGCCAGGCCTACTCGTCGCTTTATGGTTATGCTGGCACCGCCATCAATCCTTACTCCAACATTTCCCTGTTCGACTTCAATCTCGGCGACTGTCTCACACAGCAACACCTGGATAAGATCCATGAATTCAATCGGGCACTCAATACATGGGAAGCCGATCTACCGACAGCAATGAGGATTGCACGGAGCTGGGACGGTTCAATGATGAACATCAACCGTATCAACGCCAATATGTATCTGATATATCACCAAGTACTTACTTCTTCCCCTGCTTATCCGCCTTTTGACCATTACTGATCAGACTTGTAGTCCATCCTCGTCATTGTTCGACCAGCACTCTTCAATGCATACAATCTGCTGTGTAACTCCCAATCAATTCCCGTCATATCGCACGAAGCAAACCGAACGAAAGCCCAACCGAGCATTCCAGCACACGTTCTCCAAGTGTTTTTCATGTCTTCCATGTCTTCAGCGAGGGAGACTGCTTCTATTCTGCAATGGCTGCGGGATCAAGGGTGTCTTCGTAAGTACCACTCGGCGACCTCCCGACTCATCCCCAAGGATGATTGCCTTTCTGACTGCCTTCCCAGCAACATATTCCTACTTTGTAGCCAGCTTCTCATTCACCGCTACCATTGCGCTGTATGTCGCTCGAGCACTTCATTTCGCCGTCTTCCACGACCCCTACCTCATGAGTCTGTTTCCCTTTGAACAGAACGATCACGCTGCGCTGGAGACGGTGGTTCAACTCCTCAACCAGCAAGCCTCGGCCGGCAACTTGCCTGCAATAGAATTTGCTCGACTCTCACGGCTACTAGATAACAACCTGCAAGCCTTGCAGTCGGCGATACATACCGCTGTGAACTTTGGCGACGTTGATCTCAACTTCTTAACACCCGAAATCTTATTGTCGGTGAGTAGATCATCTTGCGTGGCTTTGAATGGACATAATTGACTGACCAAGCAGGAGGGCGACAATGGTTGACTTGGAGTGGGATATGAAATGAAAACTCAACTAGGATCTGGGCACCCATCGGGATTGGGATTTGGATCTTCCTCGTGTAGCGTTTCAGGGGCTTTATCACGAGCACCGGAATTAGACATTGGATCGATTAGATATCCTGGATATAACACGGGTAATAGAAGCAGTTATGGTACTTGTGACTTGTCGCCAATACTATTGCAAAATGTCAAATCATGCAAACTATACGTATATCTCTATTAGTCATTACCCTCATCATGACCGTTCAACTGGCTCTTCAGCTCACGTCATCCTTCTTGACCGGTGTCGTCTCGACATCTACGACATTCTTCTCCTCATCGTCGACCGACAGTCCTTCGTGAGTGAGGAGCTGCTCTGACACGACCTGCTCGCGTTTCAGGCCTCGTGCACGAATGGCCTTTTGAGCCTCAGTTGGCCAGAAGGAACAGATGACCCAGTACATGACAAACGAGGTACAGAAGGACAGAATCCAACCCATGGAGAAGAGATTTCTTCCTCCGTCATTGACACCCGGTGCGCCTAGTGTGGCAACGAAGCCAGGGAAGGGAAGGGCAATTCCGATCAGATAGGCAATCAGAGCTTGTATATTCCACCCTTTATGGTATCGATAGTACTCGTTGTCCTTGGTGGGGTCGAATAGATGAGAAACAAAAAAGTTTCCTTTTATCATCATGAAATCTGCGAGCCATTTGTTAGTTACGAGTCCGTTGGATTGTCAAATGTTGGGCTAGTCTTACATTCTGAAATCATAATGGCAACCACCGAGGCCATGAAGAGACCATAACCGGACAGGAAGGATGTAAAAGCCCTTGCAGAGGCCAAAATCTTCCATGGGACCACGGCATACCCGAGGAATTCGGCGAGGAAGAAGCCTCGTCTCATGTCAATGTATCGTGGAGCCAACAGAGTGACATCGGAGCCAAAGGGGATCATATTGGCTGCGATGTTGGTGCCGAGAATACCAATCGTCCAGGTGAATGCGGCCAAGAAGATAGCAAACCGAGCTCCTCCGTTGAAGTGGCGATCCATGATGGCGTCCAGAAGATCCCAGGGGTTCCACAATTGCAGGCCCCAGACGTTGTTGATTGCTGCAGTGGCGAGAATACCAAACGTCGCCGACAAGGTTGATGCAAGAGGCTGAACCAGCACTTGAGACCATACTGCGGCGCCTGGGGTTTTGGACCATCTGGCAATGTCAGGCTGATTGGTGATGAGCGTAGCCTGGTTACCCATGCCGCTGTTGATGGCATGCATGAACAACCATCCCAAGGGTCGACTTCCGGTCACCGCGGGCAAGGCGCCACCGAATTGTGCCTTTGTCGCAACCATACAATAGATAAACACTCCGAACACAGCGGGTAGCATTATTAGTCCCTTGAACCAGAAGAATCTGACGAGTTGATAAGGTCGGTAGAAGCAGAAATAGAAGTGGATGAGCCAGAACAGAAAGAAAGCGATCATGCGGTTGGTGGTGATTCCAACGGATTCGGGGATCGCATTCGGAATGTCGTGAAAGGAGCTGCCGAAGATTGCGCGAAGCATGTTTGCAAAGTAACTCGCGCCGGTGTAAAGCTGAACTCCGTACCAGATGACTGCTAGAGCAGCTCTGGCCCCGACAAAGTAGTAGCTAGCATAGAAGCCAAAGATGCCACGACACACAGCGGGATAACCAATGTGGTACATGGTGCCGACCCTGGAGTTGAAAGCCTTTGCAAGGGATGCAATGGCCTGGGCGATGAAAATGACGACAATTGCTTGCCACCAACTCAAGCCGATGCCAACCATGACGGCACCCAGACTCCAGTTGCCGAAGGAGAGACCAAAGTAGAACATGCAGTAGGTTTTGAAACCCCATGTGCGCTTCTCTGGGGGAGTGGGCTCCAGATCCTCGTTCATCCATCGAGGATCGGCTCGTTTGTAGTGGCCGGTGGTCGTACCATCTTCGATGGTGTTTCTTACTTCGATTGCTCGAAGAAAAGCCTCTTTGCTACTAAATGCCTCCTTGATGGCCTGCTTCTTGCTCGCCACCTTCTCTTTGAAACCTGCCATTGAGATGGCCATGGTGAGGGTAATGATTAGGTTGATTAGATTGGCATATGAACCACGAAAGAGAACGTGGCAGGGACGATCTCACCTTGATATACATCTGCTTATCTAGTTGGACTTACCTGACAGTCATCCACAGCATCGCTGAAATGGCACTGAGCCACGGGTGGTAAGAATTGAGTTGACGCGGCGGCCCAGTTGAGTGGATATCGCCCTAGAACATTATCGTGACAATAGATGTCCCACCAGTATCCTCTGATAAGGTTAGAATACACCTGGAGTGCCGCAAAGAGGTAGAGGTCGTGTATTGAACCTATGGAGATGACAAACGGGCGGACTGGCCATGGTGGACACATGTTGGTCTTGACTTCTGATAACAACCGCATAAGGGACTTATCCGCACTCGCCTGGAAGATCATTGTCAAATCAAGCGGTATCGTGTGGACACATGGCTGGACAATCAGAGGTCAGATTTCTGCGGAGACTCGTGCTTGGCCTCTAGCGCGGGACGCCGTCTGGGGACGGGAAGCGGGTATCCGTTGATATCAGGGAATGATAAAGGAACGCTGTGCAAGAGGGTAGGGGGAACGGGCAGCTTTCCAGCAAGATTGTGAGGCTATCTGAGGGTATCGCTTTAACAACGTTCAGAACCCGTATTCTGTCTGTTTAGACTGTCTATTGTGAGGCGAGACAAACATCAGGGAAGATGATTGTAGTCGAGATGGCGGGAATGTGCCAAGACGCTAGTGAGCGTCGAATGCCCGGAAGAGGCAAGTAAGGATGCCAAGATCGCATTTGACCAATTACATCTATCCAATACTTTGCATCTGACATGGTTCGCTCAACTCCATTTCTTACCAAGGGCCGACTACATGTCTCTCCTATCATTGGAGCGCGTGGCTGATCGCCATCTATGGATAGTAGCCGACTACCATGCAGACATTGGCTCTACCGCAGAAGCACGCTCTTGCCAGCGCACACCTCTCACTCTATGTCTCACGGTCTTCGCAACCACGCCATTGGTAATGGTCAAATGGATAGAGGAGACGAGGCACGGTCAGCTCGCGTCTGTATAACTCCCACCGCTAGAACTTCCGACCGTGCCTTTTGTCCACTATTGTCTGGTCAATATACGGAGTACGTGGTGATTTCTTGGGGTAAATGTGTACAATCCGGGGAGATGTCCGCCGTCCCTTGATCCCCCTCCCCTCCTTGGGTGCCCACGACCGCCTTATCAGGTATCTAATAAGGACTATCACCTATCTATCTGACGCAAAGTGCCATATCTGGTTCGTCGAAAACCGTATCTCCTGCTGTTATCATGTCCGATAACAATCATCTTGTTATCACTCGTCTTCCCCACAATCTAATACTCGACTCGGGTGCCGGGCAGGGGCCAGGAGGGATTCAGGGTCGCATGGGAGAGGGATCCCCGGGTATAACGGGAGAAAAGGCATGGTGTTTGTAGGATGTCCATCCACCTGGTTCATAGTATTGGTCTAATGATCCCCTCAAGCAAGTCATTCCACTGCCACCCGCTACGAACCTGGTCCATTATTGTGACTCACGAACCACTATTCAGGGAAGATAACAAAGCGTACCGCGATTACAATCAACGATTCCATACTACAGGGACTCTGTTTTCCAAAGTCAAGATATCATTGGCCGATCAACCATAGATTCGAGCCGCTTTGGGGTTTATCAGTATTGCTAGAGTCGAAGTTGTGAATTGCGCTATATATCTTGTATGTACATCTCACCTATTTCAAACTTTCCCCAGTCCCCCTGGCAGCCGAGACCGTACCCTAATCCCAAACCAAACAGTAACACAACAATCTCATCATGATCAGCCGCGCCCCAATTGACGAAGAAAAGACGGCCGACGGCCCAAAAGGCATCTTTCCCTCTGACCAGGAGCGCAAGAACGGTGTCTATAGCCTTGAAACAGTTGGCAAGATCCTTTCTGCCCTTCATCAAGATGGTCTCGTCGTCCTCAAGGACATCATTGATGTCGACCATATCGATGCCATCAACGAAGCCATGTGCAGTGAGGTGGATGGCATCCTTGCCGATCCAACAAAGTTCTTCAACCATGGATTGAAATGTAAATTGACCTTCTAGACAGCGTTATCACGATATGTGGATGACAAGGCTGACATAACTAAAGCCAACTTCTTGCAACGACCACCTGTGACTAACCCCGACCTTCTATATGAGGATGTGTACTTCAACCCATTCTTACATCAGATTGCCAACAGGTATGTGATGAGGCACAATGCGGTTGGATGATTATGACTAATTGGTTCGACAGCTACCTTGGATCCAAGCCCATTCTCAACTGGTTGACCTCCAACAATGCTCTGGCCAACACTGGTGGAATGCGCCAACCCGTCCACAAGGACAACGGCTACATCCACCCCAAGTTTCCTTTCTACTTCATTGCCAACATTCCCCTGGTCGACTTCAGTGTCGAGAACGGCTCGACCGAGTTCTGGCTTGGAACACACGCACATACCGACGAGAACGATCAACGCAAGTCCGAGACCGAGGCCGACCGTAAAATGTATCCATACTCTATGCCCAACGATCCCATCCCACCTGTGAAGGAGGACGTTCTAGAGGCTCGAAGACAAGTACGCCCACCTATTCAACCTACCTGCAAGAAAGGCGACATCATGATCCGAGACTTGCGCACATGGCACGCGGGAATGCCCAACAACAGCTCCGAGCACCGTATCATGTTGGCTCTAGGATACATGGTACGTATTGTGACGGCACTAGACTTTCATATAGCGCTTATCAGATGTGCTGGTCAACTAACAAATATCCATTGCAGTCCCCATCTTACGCCAACCACGTCCAGCGATGCCATCTCCCTGCCTCGCAAAGCCGTTTCTTCCTCGAGAACTCTCAGGGCAAGATCGAGCTGCGCGCCGATTTCTATTCCGACGAGGAGTACCCGAACGTCAAGCGAGACACACACTTCACCACTCGCCCTTCTTACTTGTGAGCATGAGAAAATAAATGCCCTCATGGGTTGACTTTGGGACTGCTGGGCATGGAACTCGATTGACCGACCAACCTATGCACTGAGATGAAGGCGTACTCCGACACTTTCTATCATGATCTATATGTCCCAAATAAAAGATTCCTTCTATCTTCAATCGAGCGCCATGCCCGGGCTATTCTTTCTTTTTGAAACTAAACTCATACTTATAGAGAGACCCTCAGCCTTGTGTGGCCAACTCCCTTATCTAACAGAACGATAGTCGGTCTGTCACGTGCACTTTCCATGCATCTATCCACAGTGAACTTTATTTCAAAGTGATTGGAGCGCGTGAAGGTCTATAGGACCATGTACGAAGCGAGAGTGATTCAATGGGCCGAGGAGGCTGACGCTACCAGTGGTAAGACTCGATATCTATTTTGATCATCTTCTAGAGCCCTTGGAAGAGCCCCAACTTCTATGAACGAACGTACACAGCTTGCCCTCAGACTCTGTGTCTGCCCGTTGTTGACCTTGAGAACAGGGGATACCATGGACCCAAGGACTTTGGCTGCTCAGGTCACCGCCCCACCTTTAAGATACTTTTCAAATCATGCCCTCATGGATTGCGTTGATTCATGTCGCTGCTGCTTCGCACCCATGCTAACAGTCGGCCTGGGCAGGTCACAGCCCACCCAGAAATGGACCATGCAAAACCCGCTCCCGCATATTGAAGGAATAAACAAGCCAAGCCTCCCTTCATACTTTCGTTGTCGTTGACATCACCTCCGAAGTATGTAACATATGTCAGTTGGCATAAATGTGCATCTAAATTTGCTTTCACGATCTGACGATCTTCAGCAACAGCACAAAAATTCCAAGACTTTGTCCAAAGAAAAATCAGAAACTCCAGTCTTCATCCACCGACTTGATGGCCCATTCGAACTTCTCGCGAAGCGTCTTGGAGAAGAAACGTTCAATTGGAACATCAAACTTCTTGGAGAAGACCACTGTGAGACGTGGATCGATATAATTCTGCAGAATTCATTAGCACATGTTTGAGCTAGATCAGCTAGCAAGATACTCACGATCTTGGAAGTTCCCAAAGCCACCTCTTTATTATTCTCCTTGTCTTCGGCTTGAAATTTCATCGTCGCAATTCGTCCGTCAAGCTTCTTGATGTTCTCCTCAAGTTTCTCCACCGAGGGCGACTTGCCCTCGGGTTCGACTTTCTTGGTTTTGGCTTCTTTTTTGAATTTCTTCTCCAAGTCTTTCGCAACCTGAAGTCGCTCCTCGAGCTCCTTGTGCTTCATCTCTTTCTCGCCTTCGGCCTTGAGCTTTTCATTGTCCTTTTCGAATTTCTTGGTGATCTTTTGCTTCTGCTCCTCTACCAGAAAAGCCTGATGCTCCAAGATCCAGGCATCGTCCAGATCATCGGGAAGTTCAAAGTAGTCGGCGCCCTTCTTCTTTTTCATCTTAGGTTCCAGGTTAAGCATCATCTGCTTCAGCCGCCACTGTTGATACCGGAGACCTTTGAGGCGATCACCCAACTTCTCCATTTGGCCTGCATGACTTGCACCAACTGTTCGCTTGTGATTGCAGAGGATGGCGACTTTTCGATTGGCATCGTTGTAGTCTTTGATCTTCTCGGGGATACTGCCTTCCGATTTCATCTCATTAAGCAACCGTGACATTGTGTACGATGCATTGTACGTTCGGAAGACTTTCGCAGTGAGTCCAGGCATATAGTTCTTCAGATGATTGTTGAGCTGAGTTGTTGTGAGTCGATCAAAGATATCGTCTCCTTCACCCTTCGGCGGCTTCTTGAAGATTTTGAGGTTCTTGAACACTTGTGGGTCAACCTCGTCAAACTCCTCATGGAAGCGAATGCTGTCCTTCCCCAAAAAGTCAAAAATAACGGTTGATGGCGGGCGGAGGGTAATATGTTCATATTTGAGAGAGCAACAACCGACAGTGTCGGCTTCGTCCTCGCCTTTCTCATTGCCAGCACGCAGCGCAAACTTGTCGATCAGGTACATGGCGGTAGCTTTCTGTCGTTCGGCCATCAATTCAGATTTGAGATCTTTCTTGTAATCTTTTCTGATGCGATCAATGTGTTTCTTGAGTTCACGAGCTTTTTCAAACTTCTTGTAGTCGCTCTGACCCTTGATGTCGGAATTTGCTGCTAGCATGACGTATTTGTAATTGCCGTTGATGTTCTCTTGCCACATAGCGAGCCATGTTCCCTGCTTGTCATGCTTGATTTCTTTCCATTTGTGGCCCTCGGGAGGTGGAGGGACAGTGGCCTCCTTGCCAATGTTGATCGTGATTTGTTCTGGTTGAACTCTGGTTTTGACTTTGCCGGTCTTTGGATGCTCACCTCGACCACGAAACAGGCCTGGAGGTTCAACGCGGAAATTTCCAACTTTCTGTTTTTTGCCATCCCAGATACAGTACATGTATGGTGCCTCAGCTTTGTCTTTTTCGGCCTTCATAGCTTTCTTTTCGGCGATTGGGATGGCCTTTTTGGCCTCTCTTTGAGCATCATAGTATTCGAAGATTGGCTTGAAATCACATTTGGCAAACTCCTTGATATCCACTTTGTTACCTTCCCCGTCTTTCGCCCCGCCAGTTTTCTTAAGAATTTCCCTGAAGTCTGTGAAGAAGTTCTTCTGGAAGGTCGGGTTCTCCACGTTGTGTGTCGAATTGAGCATACCACCAAAGAAGCCGGCAACTTCTTCAGCATCAGGATGGAGGCTAACAGGGATTCCATTGTACCTGAGTTTGACGTTCTTGGGGAGTGGTTCATAAGGAGGTGGGAAAACCACACCACTGTGCTGGAGAGTTTCCCATTTATTCGTACCATCGCCTTTGGTAGGATCCTCCCACCAGTTGACTTGTCCCTCCTCATCGTCCTCCTCAGGATCGACAGTTTCTTCCTTCTTCACGGGCTTTGACTTTTTAGCTGGTGTCGATGAACCAGCCTTGGCCTTTTTGGCGGATGCATTGGCTGCTTTCTTGGCTAAGGGTACATCGTCGTCACTTGATTCGGATTTCTTAATCTTCTTTGGTGCCGGTGCTGGCTTTTTAGAGGGTTTGACGGTATCCTTCTTCTCATCCCTCCGTATCTGTTTGGCCTCTTTCTCGGCGGCCTTCTCGATGCCTTGTTTCTCTTTGACCAGTTTCTTCTGCAGAGGAACATCCGAGTCAGAGGACTCGCCAATCTGTGCATAGCTTGCACGCGGGGGCTTTGATGTACTAGTCCCATTTTGTTTTGCTTTTGAGACGAGAGGAGCATCGTCAGAATCTGATTCGACGGCGACATTGGGAACAGCTGTTCTTCGTTTTTTGCTCTATTGCAAAGTTGGGTCAGAGGTGAAATCTGTGGGAGAAGGGAAAAACACGTACGAGTGGGAGATCGTCATCACTGCTTTCTGCATCAGCGTAATCGGGGCGAGCGAGTTGGGCCTTGCGCTTTGCAACACCGTTGGCCAGAGAGCTACCAGCATCCACCATGGTAGTGTCGCGATCTTCTTTCTTTATGACACCGTTGACCATTGAGACACCTGGAAGCACTTTACCATTCGTGGGGATTTGGCGATCCAATGCAGCATCGACACTAGATGGGATCTTGTTGGAGGAAAGATGAGAGTTGACTAGACGAGGAGAAGTGAGTACGAGTGCAACAAGCTGATGCAGAATGTGGTGAAGGTTTGGCCGTACCTCGATTTGCAAGATTTGTTTTTCTCTCAGCGAGGGGTACATCATCATCCGAAGACGACATGGTGGGTGTGTGGACTGCAATTCGAGAAGCAAGATGATATGAATATGTAGGAAGTGACAGTCGAGAAGTGGGTCGTGTTGAAGAAGCGAGTATGCTCAGAGGCGAGCGTAGTGCAATGTGGAAGGGTGGAATATTGACGGGCAAGAAGGTACACAAATGCGGTGGTGGAGGTCGAAAGTTGAGAAGAAAGGCGTTTGAAGTAAGGTTAAAGAAAAGGGCGGGTGAAGGAATGTCGGAGGTCCCAGGAGACGCGCAGCGAGATCAAGAGAAGAGTAAGAAGAAAGAAGGTCGAGGTAGAATTAGAGGTGTGATGAGGAGCAGGGCGTTGGACAGAGAAGTGGCTTTTTGAAGGGAGACAGCGAGAAGAGAGGCCCACCAGGACTGAGGTTCTGGAGGTTCTGGAGGTTCTGATGGTCGTTGGAGAGTGAGTGGGTGGCTCTGGCTCAGGCCGCTTTGGGCATCGTTGCCTTTCGTTTCTCTATCGTTCTCGAAAGCTGGCTGGCGGGATCCCTGACGGATCGCACTCGCACCGAATTTGGCGTGACGGGGACGAATTGACAAGTGATTGGTCCGTTGGCAGCAGAATGTCAACGACTGAGAGGACACGAAGGGATGGTTGAGGAAGAAAAACGCAGTGCCGGCGTTGCCCCGAGTCGAGGAGGGTGCAGTCACGTGAAAAACAATGGTAGTCACGTGGAAGCTAACCTGGAACAGCTAGATCCAGTCGAGCTTCAGTTCCGAGAGGGAAAGCACTGCACCTGCAAGTAGAATTCAGGGCTCGCACCAGAACCTCATCGTCGCCATCAATCTCCCCTCCATCAATCTCGTCCCTTGTCTCTTTGTCGACACTGCTTTTGTACAGCTTCGTCGTCAGCCAGACTACGCACGATGCTGTCTAGAGCTGTGAGACCCGCCCTGAGCGCCGGCAATCTGGTCCTGGCCAGGTAAGAGAGAGCTCCTCCTTCGCACATTGCACAATCTGCCAGCTCCGCCAACGTCCATGCTAACGCCTGTTTAGATCTGCTGTGCCCCAGACCGCCGGATATGCCACTCTCCGAGAAATCGAAAGTACGAAAACCTCGAACGACCTCCTTCAAACCCAAAAACTAACCCGTCTCTTGCAGGCCGATTGAAGTCCATTCGCAATATTGAGAAAATCACCAAAACCATGAAGATTGTCGCTTCCACTAAGCTCACTCGCGCTCAAAAGGCCATGGTCGACTCCCGTGCATATGGCGAAGCCGCCAAACAAGTTTACGAAGAGGCCGAGACCAAACCGTTGGAGGACAAGAAAACACTGTTGGTCGTTGCCAGCTCCGACAAGGGTCTCTGCGGTGGTGTTCACTCTGGTCTTACCCGTGCCACCCGACGTCTTCTCGAAGCTGATCCCACTTTGGATCTCGCCATTATCGGAGAGAAATGCAAATCTCAACTCGGTCGTTCGAACGGAAAGAATATTGTCTTGAGCTTTGCCGGTGTTGGAAAGGAGGTTCCCACTTTCGCCGATGCTCAAGCCATCGCCGATCAACTGGTCATGCTGCCTGAAGATTATGCCAGCATCAAGGTCCTGTACAACAAATTCATCAACGCTCAGAGCTACGAACCCGCGACTGTGGAGGCATACTCGGAGGAAGCCATCACTTCATCACCAAACTTTGCTGCCTTTGAAATTGATGACGAGGTCCTTGCCAACCTGCGAGAGTACTCGCTGGCCAACTCCATCTACTGGGCGTTGGCAGAAGGTCACGCTTGTGAAATCTCCGCCCGAAGAAATGCCATGGATGTGAGTTTCCTGCCTGGATATATATTTTTTGTCGACGTGCAACTAATCAAACTCCTAGAACGCATCCAAGAACGCAGGTGACATGATCAGCCGATTTACAATTCTATACAACAGAACCCGACAAGCTGTGATTACCGGAGAATTGGTGGAAATCATCACTGGTGCCACTGCCTCGGAGGATATGTAAGCGGATCGAGGGAGCTGCTTACATTGTTTTGTTAGAATGGAGAATGGGACCAGAAAAGAATTAACAACGTCTAGTTGTACATAAACCAACACAATTTCATTTTCTCCATGCTTATCTTCCACCCCTGTTCACGCAAATGTGTCAATCTGGTCTTTGTCTTTCTCACCATGTCTTACTGTTTGTCATATATCCGCATGTTGATCGATGATCATGTTGACCTAGATGCACATGTTTCTTTGTCGAGTTTTCAAGACTGCCTAGCGGTCTCATTCTTCGTTGCATACCTCAGCCAGGATGTGTCATAAGTCTTTGATTCTACCAGGTAAGGTGATGGCCGCTCCATGTACCTCCTGCATTTATGCTAGCAAACTGAACTGCCTGGCGACATTGATTTGACACTGACAACAAAGGGTGCTGGCTGGCCTCCATGTCTGCCAGAGATCGCTTAATCATACTAGGTTCTATATATCTCTCTCTCTTCCCATGACTTTCTACAATACCATTCCAACAAGCTCAAGCAAATATCCATCTTCATACATTGCCAGAATACAACAAACCAGACCAGACCAGACCAGGAACCATCAGATCAACTCATCAACTACATCTACATCTCAGGAAGAAAGTCTCAACCGTCCACTAACACAAGCCAGTGTTCGTCTTATTACACCATGGCCAAGATCACCAAGATCAAAGCGTGTGTGCCTGGTGCTGAAATTCCATTGAAGAACCACAGCACGGACACCGTTAGTTCTACCTTCACCTTACCCGAAATGAAGTCCGTCGTCTCATCGTTGATGTCTAAGAGTATAGGATCTCTCTTCATGGATGGGGTTTCTCTTCGAATGATGAACAAGTTGGAAGATGCTTACGCTTATCTCATGAAAGGACTTGTCGTTGGACCGGCAGGAGGTGATATCAGCAACCCCCAAGACGAAGAGGATGACAATACCCATCTCATCGGCCTTGCTGCTCTCTTCGCTATTCCCGCGGACAATTACGACGATCACAACGATGATAACGCCGTAGTCGAAGAGGCAGAAGAAGAAGTTGAAGAAGGATTCACCTCCCCTGACATCCTTCCTCCCCCTCCTATGATCATCAACCCCAACCATAGTATCGCATGCGAATTATTCTGCCTTACTGTCCTACACGCCGCAGAACCTGATGTCGTCCGAATTATCGCCATCTTGCTGTTTCTGGTTATCGCATTGCGACTAAGAATGACTACTTTTTCGAAGACGATCATTCTATCCTATGCCGTGCATCGAGCTCTTCGTCCTAATGATTCATGGACAGCCATCTTTCTCATGTATCAGCTCTTGGGATATACCGCTTGTGTGGATTGGAAGGTGTTTTGGAGTACTATTTGGGATGACGTGAGGGAGGAAATGAGTTTGGATATTGTTAGGGAGATTGTGCGATTGGAGGAGATTGAGGGGGTTTATATCGATGTTGGTGGTAATAGGAATGGGGATGGGAATGGGGATGGGACTATCAATGGTATCGCTGACGGTACTGTTGATGGTGTTGTTGATGTTGATGGCGAGGTTGATGGCGAGGTTGACGGCGAGGTTGACGGTGCTGTTGATGACGATGTTGATGGCGACAGTGATGATGGTATTTCTGTTGTCAATATCGATGTCGACAACGATGTTGATGTTGATGACGATAGTGATGGCGGTGTTCCCCTTCATATTGACATGGAGGTGGATAGAGCTATTGCAGATGATGGTACGTGGGTTTCACAAGATGAGGATGAAGCTGAACCTGTCGACCAAGCGTCGCCTATGCCAGGGTTGTGGGTTGGGTTTTAGACTATTTGAAGTGGTATGGTATGCAGGGGCGTTTTGGGTCGTGCAATGGGCTTGTTGATGATGGCATGACGCTGGAACGACAAGCACAGTCTTTGGGCATAGTAGAATGGACATGTAACGACGAGTAGAGAAGACAAGGGAAGAAGGGACAAATCATTGTAACTACCTGCTCCTGATCGTCTGTTGACCTGCCTCGCATCGTGTTTCCTTCATTGGGTACTTTGATTCTCTCTCTTGAAAGGACATCGACCACGTCAATGCTATCCTCAGAAGCACCTCTTTCTCCTTCGGCGAACAGTGGCCCTGTTGGATGTAGGACCCAAGTGGCATCGTGTAAGATAGGCTTTACTGGACAAATGGCACTATCACTCGAAGTACCCTCCCAACGCTTTTACAAGATAATCATACCAAGATAAACGATTGAGACGGACCACAGACAAAAGATCCATACTAGAAACAACAAAGAGTATTCATTCGGCTACACATCATTGCGGGAAATTGTTGCCGCTTATCTACATCAGAAACAATCTCCCCAAAACTTTTCGGGGGTACTTGATGGACCACGCCTTGGGTGAAAGATGATGTGTATCCGAAAATGACGCCGACCACAGATGGAATGATGCTAACTGATGCATTGCATTGGCATAACCCGATTCGTGAACGACGACGTGTGTGGTTGTGATTGCGTGTCTCAATCTTCCAAAATGAACTGGTGGACTGGTGACAAGCAGTACAAGTCTGGCAATTTTGAAGGTGGGAGGTTGGTTGGTTGAGTCAAGAGGCGTGGGCAATCTTAGAAGACGTCAGAGATGTTTATCGGGTGGCCATGGCCTTGGTCATGGCACGCTTGAGAGCCAGCTCCTTCTTCTTGAGGTCATCGGGTGTCGAGTCCTCGAGTTCGAGTTGTTGCATGGCCTCGCTGAGAGCCTCCTCGATCTTGGTCTTGTTGCCACGCTTCATCTTCATTGACAAACCAGGGTCGTTGATCAGCTCCTCAACACGGCCAATGTATGACTCGAGTTGCTGCTTGGCTTCGAACTTCTTGGTGAAGGCCTCATCAGAGGTCTTGAATTTCGAAGCATCTTCGACCATCTTCTCAATCTCAGCAGTGGAGAGCTTGCCAACAGCGTTGGAAATGGTGATGTTGGCAGAACGACCAGTGGACTTCTCGGTGGCGGTAACTTTGAGAATGCCGTTGACGTCGACCTCAAACACGCATTCAAGAGCAGCCTCACCAGCTCTGAGAGGGGGGATAGGGGCCAGAGTAAACTCGCCCAAGCTTGTGTTGTCCTCGCAATTTGTGCGTTCACCTTGGTAAACAGGGAAAACGACTAAGAATTTAGTCAGCATGAATATGTTATGTGAATTGGGGCAGGGTTGGAATACCTGAGCTCTGTTGATCTTGCACGGTAGTGAAGGTTCTGGGAGGCAGGTTAGTATTCTGCAAAAGAAGTCAAGTCTATACATGTCGAAGGAAAACCATACCTCTTCTTGAGGGTGGGCACAGTGCTGCCACGGGGAACGACAGGAGCAAAAATGTTGCCCTCCATGGCGACACCGAGGGAAAGAGGAACAACATCGAGGAGGAGAAGGTCGGCAGTGTCGGAGGAGGTAGCCTTGCCAGAGAGGATACCGGCCTGGACAGCAGCACCGTATGCGACGGCCTCATCAGGGTTGATGCTCTGAATATTGTCAATAAAAGCACTCCAAAACAGGCGAAAGTAGAACAAACCTTCTCGAGCTTCTTTCCGTTGAAGAAATCGCTCAGCAGCTTCTGGATACGGGGAATTCTAGTGGAGCCACCGACCAAGACGATCTCATCGACCTTTGACTTGTCGATGCCAGCATCCTTGAGGACCTGTTGGACAGGGTCGATGGTGCCGCTGAAGGCCTTAGCGTTGAGATCCTCGAAACGAGCACGGGTGATCTGGGCGTTGAAGTCCTCGCCATCGAACAGAGAGTCAATCTCGACGGTGGTTTGAGTACCGTTGGACAGAGTTCGCTTGGCACGCTCGCAGGCAGTTCTGAGTCTTCGAAGGGCACGGGCATCGCCAGAAAGATCTATGATAAGTCAGAGAATGTTGTTATACGCCGACAAAATCAATTAGACTTACCCTTCTTGGTCTTTCTGGTGAACTCCTTCTTGAAATGTTCCAGAAGGTTGGTGTCGAAGTCCTGACCACCCAAATGGGTATCACCTGCGGTGGCCTTGACGGTGAAAACACCACCCTGAATGTTCAAGAGGGAGACATCGAAAGTACCACCACCAAGATCGTAGATGAGGACGTTTCGCTCCTTGTCGGTCTTTCCGGATCCGAGACCATAAGCGATGGCAGCGGCGGTAGGCTCGTTGATGATACGGAGCACGTTGAGACCAGCGATGGCACCAGCATCCTTGGTGGCTTGTCGCTGGTTGTCGTTGAAGTAGGCTGGGACTGTGACGACAGCCTTCTCGACCTTCTTGCCGAGTTTTGTCTCGGCAACTTCCTTCATCTGCGACGAGGTTAGGTATTTATTTTCAAGACCCAGCAAAAGCTAGTCTCACCTTTGTAAGAACCATGGAGGAGATCTCCTGTGGCGAGAAGACCTTGGTCTCCTTGAGGTATTCGACCTGGACCATGGGGTTTCCACCTTGGTCGACAATCTTGAATGGCCACGACTCAATATCCTTCTTGACGGTGGGGTCATCGAATCGGCGACCGATCAGACGCCTACGGCACAAATTAGCAATGAAGATATTGGTTCTGTAGTGACTAGACTGACTTGACATCGAAGACGGTGTTGGCTGGGTTCATGGCAGCCTGATTCTTTGCAGCCTCTCCGATGAGACGCTCCTCTTCGGTGAAGGAAACAAACGAGGGAGTGGTAAAGCTACCCTGCTCGTTGGCGACTGTGAGGAGGTGTATTAGTTACAGGTCTAGGGTGTATTGTTCAAGGGTTCGAAGATGATACATACTGATTTCGACATTGTTACCATCGTAGTTGGCGACGCAAGAGTAGGTGGTTCCTGTTTGAAAAAAAAAATCAAGAGTTAGAGGCTGCGGTCTTTCGGCAGGAGCGGGCAGGCATGACAACACATACCCAAATCGATGCCGATGGCACCGTCATAAACTTCGTCCGCCATAGTGATGAGATGTCACAAAAAGAATTTCTTGGACGAGGTTGCGATAAGATGGGGGGACAGAAAAAGGTCGGTAAGTCGCAGGGAAGAGATGGACGAGGATGCGGCGAGCGACTCTCGATGCAGCAAAGCAAATCCAACCCACTTGGAAACTTTTTTAGGCGGTGCACACAATTTTTGCACGGCAAACTCTAAAATTCCCGCCAAGAGTTCTGCCTACTACGGAGTACAACGAGGATAGCGCACTTGAATAGCCGAACTATCATTGGTACTCATTTCTGACTAGACGTCTATCATAGTATTGGTACATCAGTCGAGAACACCACTTTCTCTCAAACCCGCAAGCAATTCTGGCTCTAAAAATCTCTTCACATCGACATCTTCGCTCAAGCCCTTCCTACGTCTCGTCTTCAAGACGAAATCACGCGCTGCCTGTTGTGGTCCAGCCATCTCCAGTTTCCGGATCACAATACTCTTGTCCAGTGGATCGCCAGGAACCACGTCCCAACGGTCAAAGACCAAAGACACGCTGGCAGAACCCTGGCTGTGTATCCTCAGATCAGTCTCAAAGCCGAAGCTATCAATGACGGGAAGGAGGGCTTTGGCTGCATAAAGAGGCGTGCCAGCAACAGGCCCATCAGACACAACATGCCCTCGTCGTTTCATGAGCACCGTATACAGCCCTGAAATTGAGTCTGCTGGTCCAGTCATGTGAACGCTGTACACAGGCTCCATCAACCGCGGTCCAGCCATGAGGAACGAACTGTAGACGGCTCGTCGGGAGGTAGGAATGATTTGACCCCCACCTCGGTAAATGGGCTCCGTCGCAAGCTCAGCACCAGTTACTCGGAATTTCGTGTTCCGAATAGGTTCTTCGCACAAGGGGCCTTCTCTCGTGCCCCAAGAGAAGCCTTGTTTGATGCTTTCTTGCACTGACTTCAAAAGTTTCTTGTCCGTGGTCGAAGGTAATGTGTCGTCACACAGAATATTCGGGCCCATTTCCTCGGGACCAAATGCCCAAATTGACCGAGCTGCGAGCTTGTCCCACTCATATTTTTCCTCAAAGAACTTGGCAACCTTTCTAATCGGTTCGCGAATTTTGATTGTACCAGCTTCAATGTCCTCAGCAATACCATCGTCAAGTGGCTCCGCGATCATGGTCAATTTGTTCTTCTTGTTGGGAGTCAATGCATAGCACATGATGGCGCTGGTCTCGGTCACCGTCTCGCAGAACCGCGTGACAGGGTCGGAAACCTTGATGTCCATTTCTGCATAGAGTGTTCGTAGATCGTGCAACACGCAGTCCATATACAACTCTCCAGTGCCAAGAACGACGTGCTCCCCTGACTCTTCAACTTTGGTGGTAATCAGAGGATATGATTTGTTGATCTTGCGAAGGCCCTCGAGCATCTTGGGGAGTTCTGAAGGATTGATGGGCTCGACGGCCACCTTGAAAACCGACTCAGTGAAATGTCGGATAGGGCGGAAGATGAATGCTTCTTCGTTGTTTGGGAATTTCTCCGCTATAACTGTGGCAGTCTTGATGATAGAATTATCAATGCCAGAGAGAAGGACCAGGTTTCCGGCAGGGACCCCAGATACTGGGATGTTGTATCGAGAGCAGCCAAGGAAAGTTCCACTGATCACTGCCATGGTTGAGTCTTCCTCGTCTTCTGCACTGTATGATTCACCAAGAACTCGAACTCTCTGATCTGGCGCCACAGTTCCAGACATTACACGACCAAAAGCATCAAACGTTTTTGCATCCACCGAACTGAAGAGCTTGGTGATGTGTACGACCAGCGGTCCTTCCGAGTCGCAAGTGGAGATGGCTTTGCCCACGTCAGACTCTAAAGGTCCTGTATAGTAGTTGTCAAATGCACGTTTAGCACCTTCGACAGGCGACGGAAGGTGTTGTACAGCCATGTCAACAAATCCTGCTGCAGGCCCGAAGAATTGTGCACACACAAGTTCTAACAGGACCTTGGCGTCGGACTTGAGCTGTGAAGGCTTCAAATTGATGCCGAGAGTTTTCAATGTGGCCTGGAGGTCTTCCGGGCTCTCGCTGATGGTGTGCGAGTACAGTTTGTAGATGGGCTCCAGCACAAAATTGACAAAAGCACGTTTCGCCCCCTCTTCCACGGCTTTCCTGGTGAACTTGCGGCTGGAAGGGTTGAAGAAGATGTCACCCCAAAGTCTCTTTGAGAATTCTGAAGCATCGACCTTGGGGTACGTCTCTGCATACATCCGGGCAAAAGATGGAAGGGTAAAGACCCACTGCATCGAGGTACACGCAAAGGCGACGTTGCCTTTTTCTGGCGACAGTCTTCGCTTCTCTCCTTGACCTGGGATGGTGTTTTCAATAATGGTATTGACCTCTTCAACCACGTGCTTCAGCTTGAAATATGCGTCTGTGGGAGGGATTTTGAGCTCGAGGATCAAACGATCCATCTTGTTGATGACCAAAACAAGAGGTAGATCTTCCAAAACGGCATGTTTGATGACTTGCTCGGTGTTGATCTGGACGCCTTCAACCACGTCCACGACGAGGACTACACCATCTGCAAGTCTCATACTTGACGCGACCTCGTCCACAAAATTGACATGACCAGGGGTGTCAATGACGTTGAGTAGATGCGACTTTCCCCGAGTGCCCTGCATGACGAGAGAGATGGGCGCGGCCTTTATTGAGACGCCTCGCTCGCGCTCGAGAAAGTGGGTGTCTGTATATCGAAGCTGTTCATCTCGACGTCTTCCGATCCTCTTGTCGAGTCTTTCTTGCAGGTCGTGTGTCTGCATAACCAGCATGTCTACAAAAGCAGTCTTGCCATGATGTAAATGTCCTGCAACAGCGATATTTCGAATACCCTCGGGGAAACTCAACAGGTCGGTCATGAAGTCTCTGGAATAGTAGACCTGCGGCAGGTCTGCTTCTTGAACCTGAAACTTTTTCTGGGTAACGGGGGCAATGATAGGCTGTGACAATGGCTGCGCATCCTCCTCTTGGACCATGGTTTCGACATCTTCGCCGTAGACTTGTTGGGCCGTAGGGTAGTACTGTTTGTCTTCATGGAGGATGACTGCATTTGAAGGGCCATCGTCGTCTACATCCATCTGCTGATCATCCTGAGGCTGTTGCTCGTCGTCTGAATCTTCGTCGTAGACATAATTTTGACCGGCGTCGCCTTCCTGCGTGCCATCATCGTCCGAGACAGCTTCGCCGATAAAGTTACCGAACCTAAAAATTGTGAGCCAGAGAGTTCAAGCGACTCAATGTTTGACGCTACTTACTCATCATAGAGGTCGTCCATGGCTACTGTAGGTTCCTGTCAATCTCCCAACTTTGTGGGCGTGCGCGCAAAGCAATGTTCTGTCGTGATGGCCGAAATTTGCGGAGACGATAAATTCGCGGGTAAGGCCGAAGATTAACCGGTCGAGCACCACGATCCCGCTTCACCCAATACAGAGAAATATCTGTTGATCAGACAAGAGATCTGGACTACAGTGAACCAGCTTCGCAACAAAGGTAATTTTAAGAGGAAGGAATTTTGAATTCATGTCCCGTCTACATGCAGCGCTATGAACTCCATCAAGTGCAGCCCTGGTACTGATAACTCTGAAAATTCCACGCATGGTCACACATCACAAGGTGCGGTGTCCATCCAATCCTCGCCCAAATCATCCACAGCCAGATTTATATGGCTCTTCAACTTGAGTATGCTACCCTAGTGTCGCTAAAAGACATTCGTCGAGACAAAGTGATGTCCGTTAGATTGGATCTGATGGATCTGATGGTTGAAGATCAGGGGCTGTGTCGTCGAGTCTTCAGTTGATGCATTGATGCTCTCAAACAAAGGTTGGTTGGTTGAGGAATGAACCGTATCGACCTGTGAAGATTGGGTTTCATAATCCACAAGCAGCGCCGAGCATTCGTTGAGGAGGACCGACTGTGGTGAAGCCGTCGCCAGGGTTTCCTTGCACAGTGATGTAGGAGCCAGCAGAAGCAGCAAAAGTGCAAGGACCATTGCCAGCTACAACACCGATCTGGTCAATGGTAATGTCGTTGCAGTCGCCGATGGCATAAGCTGGGGTGCCGAGACATTGAATATCTTCGAAATCGTACCACTTGCCATCTGGCGGTACCCACAAGCCGTAGCTCTGAGAGCCTCCGGTGAAGACAACGTTGGTGGGCCAGTCATCAGCAGCAGCAAATGAACTTGCGGAAATCGGGGATCTTGCTCTGTTGTTGGAGAGAAGAGAGATTTTGTTGGCGGCGAGTGGGATGGCAGCCGCGCCATACGCAAGGGCCAGGACCCATGTGCACAGCATGGCTACTATGAACATGATTCTATGTGGAGATGATGTGAGAGAAGGATTTCGACGGGCGCTTGAGGTTTGTCGCAGATATTGAGTGGAAGGTGGGTGAAAGTTATACGAGATTGGGATTGGAAGATGCAGTCGTCTGATCGAACAACAGGATGAGTCAAACCCGTCGATTGCAGCTGTGACCAAATTGAAGTAACGCCCCCACCATCAAGTTAGGTACTGAATTAACAATCGGAAGCAGTGACTAGACTGTGGAGGAGGGCAATTTGGTGACAGGCCGGGACCAAACAGTCGGGTAATGAGGGAACCTGTGATGTTGGGATGAAGGCTGGTGTGACGTAGAGACCTAGTCAAAGTTTTTGTGCAGGCCAGGATAGGTTGAGTCGAGTATAGCAGCGAAAACGAGTGACAAAGGCACGCCCTGAGCAAGTATCACGACAGTAACATTGACAGCGACTGTAGTGACTGTAACACTGACATTTGGGCTCTGAAATGCCTATACGAAGAATTGTCCACTTCACATGGAACGCAAAGCAGCAAACTCGAGAGAGGAGGACAGGAAAGGCATGGCTCACCTTTTTACTTGGTTGATCAGAACAAGAACGGCAGAGTGGGCTAATGGAGTGTGCAACCTCCCGGGTCCGGGAGCGGGAGGAGCTGAAGCTAGAGAGAAGCTTGGATCGGGGCAGGGGCAAATCGGGGGAATTCAAGTCTGAGTAAAGTTGGTCGAACCCAACTACAGGTGGTCAAAAAGAAAGGCTCATGGACCATCAGATTGACTAAGTTAGGTAGTTTGGTATTGACTTTAAGCAGAACTGCCTGTTCAAGACTACCTAATAGTACTACTAAAGTACCTACCCCCCCAGGTAGGTGGACTAACTTGCAATACACGTAAGCAATATTCAACTCAAAGAGACAGTCCAAGGGAGGTCAGGCCATGGCCAGCCATTTGAGGATTAGGTCATTTAAAGGAAGATGCCCTAAGTAATGGGGCACTTTTTCGTTCTCATCCTCGGCGCTTCTATGACACGGCAAAGTAAGAAGGTGGTGTAGTACGCGCCACTGCTGTTCGATAGAACCCCGGACAACTTCGTGCGTAACTTCATCAGACAGGCGAGTGACACAAGGACAGATAAAACGATAAGAATGGGTCTGGGGCTGGTCCAGAGGCAGCAAAGGGTGGGAACGAGGGGCACCATGACGCAGAGGGATGTTGCCGATTTGCGTACCACTGCAGATTCAAGTGACCAAACCCTGGTCAGCCATGGCGTGTTTTGCTGCATCCTACCGCCTGGGCCGACGAGTTAATAGGGCTCTCGATGCTCTCGAACGCCTAGACTGTTGCTCAAATGCAAACCTTCCTTGGCCTGATGAATGCATCTCATGGCAGTGGAGGTCACTAAAAGTACAGAGGGCTCATCTGCAAGGTACACGAGATCTAGATGGCAAGTCATCTCTCGACGACGTCTCTCTCCAGGGATGTACTTGAGAAATGACAATCAATGTCCTCGTCACCGTGATGTAGCCCTAATCGTCTAGCATGCAAATTTTCATCATTATTCCAGTAGCCTCGTACTCCGTAGTGTCTCTGTTTGTCTCAGGATAGCGTCGTTTTCCAAGTCTATGGATAGAACATGTCTCCACGTCTCCGTCTTGCATGCTTATCTCCATATCAGCCGATCCCTCACGCCGACGACCGAGATTCTTCCCCTGCGGCCCTGTCCCTCTAGGTGAAACTTGGCAACACTCATGTCGATCAGTCCATTCAACCAACGTCACAACCATCCAGTTCAGATTGTAACACGAGCTCAAGAACATTCTGTTTTGACATGGACTGCAGTGACAACTACGTACAATTGCTGGGCCACCATTGCCAACACTCGCGTGTCTACTAGTTATCTGCTTAAATGGTCTGAGTCTGGCTAACGTCAAAGCAAGGTCTTGACCAAAGTCCTGCGGCCCCCAATCTTGGTCAACACTAGTAAAGCTAAGGACCCGAGGGGGCTGGGAGTCCCTCACTACTACCTACCTAAGTAGGTACATACCTATCTACTATTTGCTGCCGCCGAAACCACGAGCTGTAAGCAGCCAGAGCTTTCAACTACTGGCTCAGACTTCAACGGCTTTTTGGAGCGCCGCGTGAATTACCTCGCACTACCAAGCACGTTATTTTGATTTAATCCACACCTCATCGAGCACACTGTATTCGAGACTCTCCAATCAATCACCCAATATTTTTCATTTGCAGCTCTGGCTGTTCTCATATGTATTTTACAATGTCCGGGTCTGATCTTGTGTGTGTGCCGAAATATCGTTCACGACACACCTAAACCGTGACTGATGTCTCCCGCAGCCAGCAGTACAGCACTGATCTTTTGCATCTTCTCAACTAAATAAACCAAAGTACTTTACGTCAAGACATGACATGTACTTCATAGTAGTTCTGATGTTCTGTACACCACATGACGATGGTGCAGGAAGGCATCCATGGCCGAGCTGACGATCCTCCTGTCGACTGTCCTGATGATCCGTCCGACGTGTATGGCATTGTTCTGAATGGCGGGATCTCGATGTATCTCTCCGTTCCAATTCGTCCCTGGCTTGTCTCGGTATGTGCGTCACGGTACTGGCGTGAGTGCGGGGGCGCTTGCCAGCTGTTGCTGCTATTCTGGGTGACAAAACAACGGGTGGACATGCTATGGTATGTACTGTACGGTATATCTTCTTCAAAGCTTCGGTCCATTTTGTCTCCCGGCTCCGATGGAGGGGTCAACCAGTTGTGGCTATGGCTGGTTTGGCAATCATGGGAGACATTCCACTGCTCTTGTCGGACAGCCGACTCAGCTTCGCTACCAAAGCTGTTGTGAATGCTTCGTGTCGTGACTTCGATGATGTGAGAGACGTCGCAGCGAGGTATCGTGTAGGCAGGATCGTCAGCGCATTCAAAAAATGACCGTAGTTGAAGGTTCATGAGATGGCGGCCAGGATTGATAAAGCTTCTTGGCAGGTGGCCGATATTACTCTCTGCAACGGGGCAGCAGAAGAGCCGAGGGCGATCAGAGAATGGAGGTTGTTTGAACTGGGACTGAGGCGCGCTACTAGGCGGCCGTGGATGCATACCGCCTGAGAACATCAGACACTCAGTATGAGGAGAATTATGGCGAAGGAGAGAGAAGAGAAGACGTCAATAGCGATAGCTGAGTCTTCTGTGAAGACACCGAGATTGACTTGTTGAAGACGTAGGTCTGAAGAAAGATCAGCAGTGGAAACATAGGTAGATTTGATGATCAAACATACAGACCAGACATTGAGAATTCAGGTGTGGCAGAATGCAGTTCGATCAAGCCTGGGCAGGCGAAGCTGCGTTGAAGGCATTAATATCGCTCCTGCCCCATTAGTACTGCCTCTGCGCCCTGCCTCTGATGTGTCTGTGTCTTTGTCTGCTCTCCTATCCTCTAGTCTCTGTTCTCCCTTCCGTGAAGAACAGATATCCGTTCGGTCCATCAACAAGAGATGCTGTGTTGTGTTGGTTGTTCGTCTACAAGATGATGTTGATTAGGTACCCATTCCAAGTCCAGACCCAAGGCCTTTGGCAGCAGAAACCTGCACTGGATGCCCCATCAAGACTCCAGTTTTGCTCATTTCCTCATGGTCATTGACTGATATCGACAAGTTAATGACAATGCTATTGATTCTGTACCACCTGGATATTATGCTTCTTCTGCAGCGGTTTGTTAGCTGGTGCACATGTTGTGTCAAACCATCCTCATCGATTACCTTCCACTTGTTCATCTCGTCCTCCTTGCCTTTATATTGCTTCAGTAGCTCTTCCAAAACTTGTTTCAATCCATCTGAATTGGTTCTGAGTGCAGGGAGGACATCCTTGACTGTGCGTTCCACCAAGACTCCATTAATCAGCCGAAAACATTTACGTTCATCCGGCAATGGTTGCAACGTTTCAGTGACCAGCCTGATACCGATTAGAACAATGTAATCCCAGCAGTGAATTGTGCTCAATTGGCCACCCACTTGTGTTCTTCTATCTCTTGCTCAATCTCTCCCACCTTTTGTGCCAGTGATTGGAGGGTGGTCTTGAAGTTGGTATATTGAGACTGCAATTCTGGCCAGCGTTAGTCAGGACTCAACAGCGCGACTCTTGCATCACTCACCTTGCTGCTTGCGCAATGCGGTGTCCTGCCCAGTCGCCATCGCAAATGTCAAGTCTAGTGAAAGTTGTGGGAAGTAGCCTGGTATCCAAGTATGAGGGAAAATGTCAAAGGCGCGGGGACACCAGATCAGTAAAGTCCGCCAAAACTTCGGCTTAATTTTTCCACTCTCCGCCTAACATACAGATTCTTGTTTGTAAACCACATGTCTTTCTTGACCACGTACACCATTTCACAACAGCATTCTACGATGAATCGTGACCACAGTCCGAAGCGACGGAAGCTTAACAATGGTGTCAAAACCGCACACGACGAGCCCAATGAGGACCTTGCCCCTTCACTGAACCTCCAGTCATCCTCCAAACCCCGATTTCCTAGACATGGCGGAAGAGAACAGAGCCGGACCACTAGAGCGCAGCCTCATCAGAAGGAATTCGATGGACCGGAGCCTTCTTATGGAAATGCAGATACCACTGCAATGGACCGGGACTGGTATGCTGGGGACGAGTTTGGCCACACCTTTGGCGACGAGAGCCACAATCCTTTCGGCGGCGCCGACCTTTCTTGGGCAGACAATCAGCGCGAAAAAATACTTGCAGACAAGAAGCTTGGAAAGCGATTGACAGCTAAGGCCGCTCAAAAACAGAAGGAAGTCGATGCATGGGAAGCCAATCGTATGTTGACCTCGGGTGTCGCTCAGAGAAGAGACCAAGGCCCCGACTTCGACGATGACGACGGTGTTCGAGTCCACTTGCTCGTCCATGATTTGAAACCACCGTTCCTCGACGGCAAAACCATCTTTACAAAGCAACTAGAGCCAGTGCCTGCCGTTCGCGACTCTCAAAGTGATATGGCAGTTTTCAGCCGGAAAGGAAGCAAGGTTGTTAGAGAGAAACGACAACAGAAAGAGCGACAGAAGCAAGCACAGGAGGCCACCAACGTC
Source organism: Exophiala mesophila (assembly GCF_000836275.1). Taxonomy (NCBI): domain Eukaryota; kingdom Fungi; phylum Ascomycota; class Eurotiomycetes; order Chaetothyriales; family Herpotrichiellaceae; genus Exophiala; species Exophiala mesophila. The sequence goes on from NW_015622507.1 coordinate 4,504,051, forward strand.
GCTGGTACCGCCCTGGGGAATATCATGGGTATCAAGGAAGAAGAGGGCGACAGCGCCGCCGCAGTCCCGGGCGAAGAAAACACGGGCAAGAGCAAATTTGCAGTCCACATGAAGAAGAATGCCGGGAGCTCATCCTTCAGCAAAAGCAAGACCTTGAAAGAGCAACGAGAATATCTGCCCGCTTTTGCCGTGAGGGAAGAGTTGATGCGTGTGATCCGCGACAACCAGGTCATTATTGTCGTCGGCCAGACTGGATCTGGCAAAACCACTCAACTCACTCAGTTTCTCTACGAGGAAGGCTATGGCCGGCAAGGACTGATTGGCTGTACCCAGCCACGAAGAGTCGCTGCTATGAGTGTGGCCAAGCGAGTTAGTGAAGAGATGGATGTAGAACTGGGTGGCCTTGTCGGGTACGCCATCAGATTCGAAGACTGCACCAGCGACGAGACTGTCATCAAGTGTAAGTTCTGTCTGACGTTTTCAGACGATTTTTTGCTAATGTATCTTGACGCAGACATGACAGACGGGGTTCTATTGAGAGAATCGCTAAACCAACGAGACCTGGACAAGTACTCGTGCATCATCATGGACGAAGCCCACGAACGTGCTCTCAATACTGATGTTCTGATGGGACTGATCAAGAAAGTCATTGCTCGACGGAGAGACCTGAAGTTGATTGTCACTTCGGCAACCATGAACTCAGAGCGCTTCTCTCGTTTCTACGGAGGGGCGCCGGAGTTCATCATCCCTGGGCGTACCTTTCCTGTCGACATACAGTATTCGCGTTCACCATGTGAAGACTATGTTGATAGTGCAGTCAAACAAGTCTTGGCCATCCATGTCTCTCATGGTGCTGGAGATATTCTGGTCTTTATGACCGGCCAGGAAGACATTGAGGTGACTTGTGAGTTGATTGAAGAACGGCTTCGCTTACTCGTCAATCCACCAAAGTTGCTGGTACTTCCTATTTACTCGCAGATGCCGGCAGATCTGCAAGCCAAAATCTTCGATCCAGCCCCGCCTGGCGTTCGCAAAGTCATTGTGGCCACCAATATTGCCGAGACATCTCTGACGGTTGACGGTATTATGTATGTGGTGGATGCTGGATATTCGAAGCTTAAAGTGTACAATCCTAAAATGGGTATGGACACTCTGCAGATCACGCCGGTGTCACAAGCAAACGCATCACAACGCGCCGGTCGAGCTGGCCGAACAGGGCCGGGCAAAGCTTTTCATTTGTATACCGAAGCCGCGTTCAAGAACGAACTTTATATTCAGACCATTCCGGAGATCCAAAGGACCAATCTGGCAAATACAGTCCTTCTTCTTAAATCCCTTGGCGTCAAGGACCTTTTGGATTTCGATTTCATGGACCCTCCTCCACAAGATACGATTACTACCTCACTTTTTGATTTGTGGGCATTGGGCGCCCTTGACCATGTTGGTGAGCTGACGTCCATTGGTCGACTAATGACAGCTTTTCCCATGGATCCATCGTTGGCCAAGATGTTGATCACCTCTTCCACCGACTACGATTGCAGTGAAGAGATGCTTACGATCGTCAGTATGCTGTCCGTACCCTCGGTCTTCTATCGTCCCAAGGAAAGGCAAGAAGAATCTGACGCAGCTCGAGAAAAGTTCTTTGTGCATGAGTCTGATCATTTGACCTTGCTGCACGTGTACAGCCAATGGAAAGCAAATGGACACAGTGATGCATGGTGTGTCCGACACTTTTTGCATCCAAAGGCTCTACGCCGTGCCAAGGAGATTCGTGAACAGCTGTCCGATATTCTTGGACAGCAGAAGATGCAACTGGTTTCTTGCGGCACTGATTGGGATGTGATACGAAAGTGCATTTGCTCAGGCTATTATCACCAAGCCGCTCGCCGCCGAGGGGTGGGTGAGTATATCAACCTCCGAACCAGCGTCACTGTTCAATTACATCCCACATCTGCTCTGTATGGCTTGGGCGATCCACCTGATTATGTGATCTATCACGAGCTTATCCTGACCAGCAAAGAGTACATGAGCTCAGTGACAGCGGTGGATCCTCATTGGCTTGCAGATCTGGGTGGGGTCTTTTACAGTCTCAAGTCCAAGGAGTACAGCAGCAAAGACAAGCGAATGATTGAAAGCGAGTTCAATCGCAAGATGGAGATTGAAACGCAGATGGCAGAGGATCGTGCGCGAGAGGAGAAAAGACTGGCAGAGGAAGCAGTAAAGGAAAGGCTGTTGGCAGGAAGACCCAAGTCCAGCTCAGTCACCATCAAGAAGAGCGGCAGTAATGGAGTTGTCAAGAAGCCGACGATTCAACGGAGAAGGATGGGTTTCTAGTGCCTCGTGACCCTCAGCCGGGATGGAACACACCTAATGCTCCTATAACCATCTTTTCAATGGTCTTTTCCAAACGAATCTTGCCTATGATCTTCCCAAAAAGAAAGACTCGGTTTGATCTCTTGTACAGGTAGTCATAGACCCATCAACATTGCATTTGGAGTTCCAAGCAGTACGTTTGTCTGAGGTGTGAATATTTGGTCGCGAGCAAGACAAGGCTGAGGGGCCAGAGCCCCATTGTGTGACACGTGACACGGGGTGCACGTGTGTGATACTGTCAACATCAACTGACCAATTAGTGCACACAAGGCTGAAATGTACGCGCCAAGGCCCTCCGACGCAGTCAACTCCCTTTTCTGACTTCGATACCATCCTCTACCCTCCTCTGGCCATCTGTCATTCAGAGCAACCATTTCCCTTCACTATCTCACAAACCCGCGTGTCTAAGGGCTAGATCTATGGTCGCCCTTTTACACACTCACGTCTTCAACCGGATCCGGCCCTGAGGATCGTGTTCCAGGATCGGCCAGAAAACTTAACCCATGCCCTCTAACCCGTGTGAACATTGATGTCATGATGCTGAACTAGTGTCGGGATATGCTATCTCGTTCTACTCACGGTATCTGATGTATTTGTCTAAAAATTAACGGTTTACACGTTAATACTGGCTTTGCGCCAAGTATTCTGAGTTCATCCATTATAGGATCGTCCTCCACAAAGACCTATCTTCTTAGTTGGTACGTTCAGCCCTCAGGTCTTGCCGACACCCTTCCAACATCCTCACACGCTATGCTTTTCAATCTTTCCCTTCATACACTACAGTTGTTCCTACTCCTGCGATAGCCGTTCTATCTCAAAGCTTTTCACTGACCATGTTCCCACATGATCAGGGCCAGTCACTCGTTAGCACATCAGCCTCCTCGCAATCTGGTAAGTCTCTCCAAGAGATCGTGTTCGTGAGAATACAGAGACTCTCCTGCTTCAAATTCACCTACTCTTTGATAAGAGATTCCGCTTTGGTCCTGCTAACACACGGACTGTAGACGCCTCAAACCACGACGGGGATATCAATGCCAGATCTGCCGCCTCCCTCCAAAAGCAGACTCAATTTCGTACTCCATCTAGCCAGAACACGGGCACTGAATCTCTCAGTCTTGTCCTTCGCAACCCCGGCCAATCTCCTTTTTTTGGAGGATCTCGTCAGATCTACCATTCTCCAAAACCGCCTCTAGCAAACGCTCCGTCCACAAACTTCCTTCCGACCTCACAACGAAGCCATTCAGATGCTTCGCACACTAACCTCGTTCCGCTCCGAAATCCCCACGATACACCTGTAGCCTTACCATCTCAGCTTTCGAATTGGGCTAGTCGGTCTCTATCGTCTCTTGCGTTAACTTCGGACCGACACGATCACTCGTCACTCCTATTTGCAACCCTATCAGAAAGCGAGAGCAATCTTCAAGTTCCCAGAAATCGATCTGTGACCGGATTGCCGCTTCCTAATATCTCTCAAATCGGCCGGAGTTCAAGAGCAGTCTCTCCCTTTCTCCCTTCTCAGAAAAGGCCTGATATCCGCCACACTCCTCCGCCAAAACGTGTCCTCCGATCTGATAATTCGTGGAGAGACCACCAAAGCCCAACACGTCCATCCGCACAGGGTCCGCCCGCTATCCCAAACAGATCTCCACTGCGTGATCTTCTTCCTCGTCATCTCCCAACTTCCTTCAAGACATCACGCATTGCCTCTACGGAAGAGCAAGCTCTCTGGGAAGAATTCTCGCCCCGACCGCTGCGAATTCGCAGAGATAGGCAAATTTCGACTTCGTCCAATGATACACAAGAAGTTGGACTGAAATCATTAGGTTAGTACCCTCACGTCCCAAGATCCGGAAAACTCAACACATCTGAGCACGATCTTGACGAAGGATTGGAAGTTTTTGCTCACCGAAGAAGGACACTTGAAATCCTCGAGTCATCTTCAGTATCCAACAATCCAGAGCTCCATTCCTGTAGATTATCCCGAAAGGAAAAGCATCAAAGACGGTCTGGCTTCACGATGAATAGCCTTCATCCAGATTCTGCTGCGGCTCTGACTGCTCACCGCCGCGAGGCTATACGATTAGCTGAAGCTCAGCAGCGGGTTGTCAGTGAAAAGTGCAATCGATCGAAACAGCCTGAACCAGATTATACCTTCGAAGAGCTCATTGGTAAGGGCAGCTTCGGAAGAGTGTACAAAGGGTAAGCTCGACGGTGGCTTAATTATAACAAAGACAACGAAACTAAGCCCACATCTAGTCGTCAGTTGTCCTCCAATAAGGTTGTGGCTATCAAAGTCCTTGATATCGATGATGCCGATTTTCGCTCCTACGGCGATCAGAAGGATGAGCAAATCAAAGATTTCAACCGTGAAATCAGGATCCTGCGACAAGCTCAGGATAGTGGCGCAGAGAATTTGAATCCGATGATCGAGGCAATGGCTGTTCACAGTCAATTGTGGCTTATTTGTGAGCATTGTCCTGGAGGCAGTGTCAAGACCCTGGTAAGAACCGTGCGGTGTTGGTTGTGGTTCAACTAGCTTCTTCTTCCGAGACAGAAATATTGATCTGAAAACTAGATGCGAGCCACAAATGACCGTCTCTCTGAGAAATTCACCGTCGTGGTGGCACGAGAACTGGCCAAAGCATTAAAAGGCCTCCACGAAGCCGGCATCATGCATCGAGATGTCAAAGGTTCGTCCCAAGATGCGTGCACTCTTTCCCTAGCTCGCCGGCTGATGCATTTGTCTTCCTAGCTGCCAATGTCCTGATCCATCAAGAAGGACGGCTTCAACTCTGTGACTTTGGAGTTGCTACGGTGCTTGATACTCGAACAGATAAGAGAAGGACATTCATTGGTACTCTGCACTGGATGCCTCCAGAATTATGGACGGAGAATCCTGAGTATTCCGACGAAGTGAGTTTCGATCGTGCACAAATCTTCAATCTTTGTATTGACAACCGATCAGGTTGACGTCTGGGAATATGGTTGCACACTCTACGAATGCGCAGTTGGCCGACCTCCCAACAGCGATCTTCGAGAAAGGCAACAGTTGCGAACACGCATGAGACGGCTCAAAGAATCAATTCGACTTCCGGATAACGAGCCTTTTAGTGATGGGATACGCTCACTTGTGTCTTATGCTCTCAGTCCAGATGTCGCCTCTCGACCCTCCATGAAGGATATCTTGGAACACGAGTTCTTGAAAGAAACTGAAGCAAGTCATCCCACAGGGTCCTTGACAGAACTGGTACAGTCATATTATGCTTGGCTCTTCAGTGGTGGTCAGAGAGTATCTTTATTCATGCCCGGAGGAGCTGCCGCCGCAGCCACTGAAGATCCGGATACCAACATCGAAGAAATTGACGAGTGGAACTTTGGCATCACCCAAGACTTTGAAAGGCGAGTGTCTGCAATCCTTGAGATTCCCGACTTCACCGTTGCTTCACCCGATGAAGGTGAAGCGACACCCAAAGGTTCGGTCAGAGCCACTGGATTCTCACCTCCCATGACACAGGCACAGAAAGCGAATTTCGAAGCTCGTGTGAAGAGAGGAGCCGATCTCTCCAACCTGTTTGATCAATCAAAACCAGCCTATGAGTACAAAACAAAAACCGACTTTGTACCTGTGCCAGAACAGCGTCGGATATCAGATTTGCCGTTCCGAGCAATGGCTGAAGACCGACCCAGTTCCATCGCATCCAACGTCATTGATCTTGGAGACTTTGACGAAGCAGACTACGCCGTGGTTCCTACACCAAGAACCGACGACAAAATTCAAACAACCTATGCCGCACCACCGGCAAGAGGTGAGACGATTCGCCTCGCCGATGCTGCAACACTACGCGAGAAGCGCGCAAACTCCAAAGGTCCTCGAGATCCACAGAACCAATCCTTAACCGCCAGACGAACATCTTCATCTGAAGCAATCCCGCGCACTACATCAACACAAGATTTTGCGGCATCACAAGATGAGTGGACGGTCAAGAAGAAAGCACCTGAGCTTCAGGAACCAGCCGAGATCATCTCATCTCGACCTGGCCATGCTACAATGGATTGGTCATTCGCATCGGCCATGTCTGAAGCCACGGTTTCCAGCATCACTTCTTCTGACGAGCCCAAACCTGCACCTGTCACGACAACCACAAATGAGACTTCTGAACCAGGAGATGTCCCCTTCGAACAAAGGGCCAAGAAACACGCTACCATGGACTGGTCGTTCTCTAGCGCCATGGCCGAAGCCAATACCACCGAAGGAGAGGAACAACAACAGGCTCAGAGTCAATCTCGACCATCCACATCCGCAGGCCAGACCATGATGAATTCATCACCACCTTCCAACATCATTCAAGACACATCTGCACGGCCCACACCAACAAGACCTACCCCTCTGCATCGACAAATCACCATGCCAGTGACGTACGACGACTTCCAAAACCTGGACGATGCACCATTCCGACGACCGTCCACGGCCATGAGTGAAGCATACAGCGACATATCCGGGGCGTCTACTGATATCGACCCCTTTGGATTGGAACGGTCCGACGACGACCACCCGGGACCTGCAACCATGGAGGAGGACAATGGATTGGAAATGAACAACTACTATTCAGGACGAGGTCGCACATTGCGCGGAGAAGTCAAGGGTAGCAGTGGTGAACCGTATGCTCCACCATCTGCCACCACTCCAGTGACTGCGTCCGGTCCTGCACCGTACACATTAGGACCGCCGGTTCGACTTGATTCGGAGGATCGGCCGAGGAGACAGTCGTCGGCGTCACGCGGGGTTGTGGCCACACACACGAGGAATTCATCAACGGTCTTGTCCAGTACTCCTTCACATTCGTCTCAGAGTGGCCTCGCGACCTCGACTCCACCAATCATCGAAGTCCCTGACGTCCAACCTCCTCGTCTAGCTGCGTTGACTGCTGGCGCCACTGAGGAGACCATCGAGATGGACTTTCAAGCCATGCTCAAAGCGTTTGGCGAGACTCTGGGAGCCGCCGCGGGCTTGGTCAGTAGCCTCGAAAAGAGGCGGGAACGGGAAAGTGATGAATGGGAGGACGAGGAATGACTCGGCCATGAGAGGTAAGACAGCTTAGGCTGGGTGGTCCATAATCGAACGAGAGTATAGTGGTGGTCATGTATTGAATGGATTCTTCGTTCTCATACAAGCCAGGCCAATTACGATGTCTGGCTAGATGGGAACAACCTTTGTTCTGTGAATAGCTTCTCTTGGAATGTCTTCATTATCTTCATTATGCATTGCCTCCGGCTTGTGTGCTACATCGCCATGTGATCCCCATACGCTTGCCTTGACGCCACGATAACCATGATGACGTGTCTTGTGATGTCTTTAAGAATTCTCAAAAGTCCTCGGTGCTTGTCGCGACCTCTTCATTTCCCGGCCATGGCTGATAGGATACTCATCCATGACATAAGTCAACTACCCCTTCATTATCAAGACTGGAAAAGTGAAATCAATTTCCCGTTGCCCCATTGGCCCCAGTGTTGAGGAGCGTGGTGGCACTATCATCATTGGGCTTCGGCTTTTCAGAAAGACCTTCATCACCCAGGCCAGTCGCTTTAAAAGGCAACGGGTGTTCACCTTTGAAGGTCCCACGTCTGGTGGATCGCTTGAAGTAAGAAGTCATGTCGGCGTGGAAATCTTCATCGTCCAAGTCGTCATCGTCAAGCCGACCGGCCTTTTCGTCAAACTTCTCCTGCATCTTCAACTCCCAGTCAGAACGCATCTCGACGATTCGTTGTTTGTAATCAAGATCGGCATCGTAATATTTGCCAACGCCTCGGATGCGTTCCCACAGACTCAAGTGTTTCGGGTGAATGGCAATACCGTGGTAATCATGTTCGCGGCCAGCACGAATGAAGGCCCATCGGCGTTCCTGCTCTTTGAGATCGAGACCCGTCGTGTCAGGCATGAAAACAACATTCAAGACCAAACCGGCCAAACCAAACCATGGAACAACATAAAATTTGGTCTGAGTGTCGATATAGTTGAATAATATAGCGGCGGTAAGGGCACCAAGCTTACCCACTGCAGCCGAGAATCCATGAGCAGTGGCACGGATGGCAACCGGGTAGACTTCGGCGGCAGCGATGAAGGTGACGGAATTGGGTCCGAATTGGTTGAAGAAGGACGACAGGAAGTACATGGCCTGAAATTCTTTGATGTGCTCCTTTGAAGTGTAGTGCTCGAAATTGAATGCTGGAACAATGAACAAAATAAAGTCCATCATGAATCCTATCGACTGCATGTGCTTGCGACCATACATTTTGTTGTCGATGAGGAAGCTGGCCAAGTAGTATCCGCAGAGCGAGACGCCGACATTGATCAGGTTGTAAAGCCATCCCGGCATGATGGACGTATTGTTAGGAGTGATGACTTTGATGAATTCATTTTGAAACAATTTGTTGCCATAAAAGAACACATCGTTCATGTACCATGTTCCTGCTGTGGCGAGTAGGCGACCGCCAAAGTAGCGCATGGTCATGGATAGAGATTCGGTGTCATAGCCTGTGACGGACGACTTCTTTTTGGCGATCCGGAGCTGTTTGTTGGCCGATCCTTTGACTTTGAAAGTACGGTAGTAGACTAGCCATAACGTTCCCAGTGCAGGGATGGCAAAAGAAACACGGTAAGTAAATTGGACAGCCACCTTTGAGTAGGGGGCGTTCCCGCTGCCGTGGTGGAAGGCCAAGAGCAACAGGATGAGGAAGACTTGGTTGAAGAATTGACCCCAACCCTGCATCAAGAAAGCGCTGGTGACCTGTCGGCCTCGGTGCAGTCGATCTGTTCGAGTAGTAACCTTGCCAGATCCGACGCCATTTTCCATTCCCGCAGTTGCTGTGACGGTGTATTAGCTTTCAAGCCGTTGCGAAGATCACGAAGGGGAGGGGAGGTTACCTGTCATAGGGTACTCTCCTCCTACGCCAATACCATAGAAGAAAAGAGCCCAGGCGTAGCAGATGATCCATCCATTCTGTGTGACGCCCCACGAAGCTGTGAGCATGATTAGACCGACAAACATGATGCCAGCATCTTGAATGAGGCCCCATCGACGGCCGATCCAGTCACCGATGATTCCGACCAGGATCTGTCCAACAATGATGCCCGAGATTTCGAGGTACTCAATGGCATTGAGCCAGGTCTTGTTGCAGATTTCATGAGTTTTCCAGCAGTCTGGAAAGCCTCCTTGAAAAAGAGGCTTCAGATTTCCGATGGAAAACAAGACGTAGCCCTCAAGGCCGAGCCCAGCACCTGGGAGGACCATATTCCTAAAGTAAAATGCCACAGGAGAAAGAGGATCATTCTTGAACATTTCCCAGGTGGCTCTAGCCTCTCTGCGTGTTTCTTCGCGGTCGACCTTGCTGACGAACTTGAAGCGTTGAAGGAAGGGAAGGTCTGCCCAGTAGACGCCATTGTCATTATAGCTGTCGTCGGGTTTGAGAACGGTTTGAAAGATCTCCTTCTCTGTCTGGCTCATATCGAAGTGAGGGTCTTTCAGAGGAGGATGTTGTCCATCAACATCAGGGCCATGAGGAGGGTTGGGACCAAAGTCGATGATTGGGCCTGGAGTCGTCATAGTGGATGATTTGAGCGTGAAGAAAACTGAACGACGATCAAAGCGAGAAGGGTGAAATCAAGCTATATAAAGCCTTGATGACAGGGATGAGGAATTGTGTTCTGACAATGAGGTCGAGTATCAAGAAAGCTTAGCAAGACTTGCGTCACAGCCGGTGTGAACGTGGGAGTCGACGGATATGGCCAATTAAGATAGTCAAGTGATATGGTGGCGCTCGTCAAGGATCGCCAGAGGAAAGCTTGCAGAGAACCACGAGTAGAGGGAATAGGTGGTGATTGGTCTGCAAGTAACGACCGACAACGTCGGAAGAGGTGTGTTTGACCCCCAGAGTGACAGGGAGTCGGGCAAATAATCAATGAGTCGAGCGGGGTTCACTGCGAGCTGATGAGATAACGAGGTCGTGGTCGAATCGTGATAGTGTCAGACATAGGATATCCACCGAAGAATGTTTCTGCCAGCTTCAGGTCTCGAGGAAGCTGAATGGGATGACTGAGAAGCTGGGGAGTACCAACGGTAAAGATGTCCAGCGACAGGTAGGTAGATAGATAGATAGATGTAAGAAGGATGAACAAAGGGAATATGGGAAAAGAGGGTTCTTGCATAATGTACCCGCATCAACAGTTAAGACGGTATTGGAAAGAACGAAAATGATGGTCCGAGGGGCAACAAGTCAGGACACTACTGAGTGGGTGGCACTTACCTTGATTCAGAGTCTGATCGCCTCGTGGGATTTGCGGAAAAAAAAATCTAGAGCAGATGAGACGCGAGAGTGGCCATGTACCTACTCGTGTTACTACTCTACAAAGTGCCAGCTGGCTGTGTGGTGGAGACGGATGGTGCCGGTGCCTGTCAAGCTCCCCAAGCTCGGCTACCAACGCACTCAGAGCCACCTAAGCAAATGCTTGCAATTGCCATTCGGCAAGCCACGGCTAGTGTAAGGTTTTGCAGTGGGGTGTCGAGTCGATCAGCGTAGCGAGAAAAAGTCGCGTGTTGCCGACAGCATTTTTGTGGATAGTGGAGGAGTCGTCGTGGGAGTGAAAAAAAGAACAAAGAAAGAATGTGGACGAATCGAGCAGCACACGTGGATGTATGATTGGCTGGGAATCAACGACACGGTTTGATTCGAGCCCCCGCAGAGTTTCCGCTTGTGCCTTGCTCCCGCCATAGACTAACGAACGCCAAGCCGCGCCCCCGCCACTTTCAACGTTCTCCTCCTGCCATCACTGCATGGCTTCAGGTGCAAGATAGGCTTGTACTTGCTTCACACAGCTTCTTTTGTTAGCCTCAGGATGCTGAGATTCGTATCTAGGTAAACACTGGTCTATCAAGATGTCCATCGTCTCAGAGTGCTGATGAGCTACTCGTCATGAAGAGTGCCCCCCAGCTGGCATACGGATTAGTCTCCTGGCCGTGAAGTTTGTCCAAGATCAGAGTCTCTTAGCCAACACAAGTCGGGTCACGCGAGTTGGACAAGGCTCAAAAACCCAGTGGAATACATGTGTCAAGTCCATGAACAGCCTCTCCCTTTGTGTGAAGAAGACCACGATCCATACTGTTGTGGTGGGAGTGGGAGGAACCCCAGTTCCAAAGCTGAGCTAGCCTGAATGTCCATGTGCGATCAGGAATTGGAACAAGAGCACGTTCTGAAGATGGATGATTCAACTGGATGGTTTTCCCGGTTGATATATCTTGCTACAGATATCAATGAAGACTGGCCCGGACACTTGTCCCTACCATGACAACATCATATCTCTTTTGTAAGCCTTTGGATCCGGCTCTTCCGATTCAAGAGTGTAAAGTTTAGATCCTCTTGGGCCATTGCTTATCACCCCAGCTTAGAAGGCCTTGCTCATCACTCGACGACATAAAGAAGCAATGTATGATTGATGACCTATGCTCCTTTCCAAATACCCTAAAATAAGGGTGGGACATAAGACTCATTCAGCCCTTCAAAGTAATCTGAGACTTAAAACACCTTGTGATAGCAGCAAGCAGATAGCATGATTGCTTGGTCTTCGAGAAGCCTTCCGTTTTCAAAAGAGACACTTCTCCCCCAAATGGCCGAAGATGGCCAGCCAGCATCAGTGGCCGCAGGCTCGGTCTATCCACTTCCACCTCGTGTATCCGAGCTCACTTTTTTGGCCTGACGCAACCCTTGTTCCAAAGAGGCAATGAAGCACGCGACACCAGACCTCCAAATCAGTGTGGACATCCCCTGGCCTGCAGATGCCCAGACCATGGTCAAAAGCATCTACCGCGTGGCTGAAAGCTTGACATCCAGCTCAAAATCGACGCTGCATACACCATGTACTCCTCCTGATCTTCGTCCCCTTCCATCCGCTTGCTTCAGGAGTGTACCTCAGTTTGCCAAATATCACGTAATATATTTTGTCTGGTACCTGGCGTGAAAAGTCCTTCAAGGTCCAGGAGAGATACATTCCACAGTCAGCTGCGACAAAATGCTAGACCCTTACCTGGCAACACCAATCTCATCATCTCAAGTAGTCAATAGAATAGAATTGTTTCGGCCCAAAAAAAAGAATTTGGTGGAAACTTGTTGAATGTCTGATTTTTCTCAAGCCTCAAGACCAGCCATAAGGTCACGTGTCAGTGTCACGTGGGAAAGTGACGATAAGGGTAAGGGCAGTGGCCAAAAAAGAATTCAGGAACAGAAGGACTTCAACCTTCAACTCATGATAGTTCTCAGATGAGAAGATACATAGCCCGACGTGGGGGTCGAACCCACAGCCTTAAGATCACCAGTGTGGTAAGAGTCTTACGCTCTACCGATTGAGCTAGCCGGGCTGCTTCCTGATTGTTGAAGATAGTTCTATGGTTTTTAACTATAATGACAAAATTTCACAAGGCTTGGCGTTACCAATGCTACCCGTGGGGCTACCCAGCTGGCCTACCTGCCTAAGTAAGGCAAGTAGTAGCATTTTCATCTATCACTGAATCCTGCACGGCCCTACGCTCCCAGCGTTATCACTTTTTATCCACTCGGAGGCAATGCTGAGATCGCTCAAAGCTGCTGTAGTGCGTGTATTGCACTTGGCCGATCGAAAAATGAATGCGCAGTAGGCGTCGGTCGGCTCTCGTACGACAGAGCAAGGAGGTCAGGTTAGGCCTGGCCCGAGTGGATTTCCGTCGACACTGGCATGACAAAAATATACCCAACGACTTCTGGGCGACTTGAGGTGTTTTCCTGAAATTATAGGTGATTTAAACAAGACGTTGCCGGGGTCATCTTCAATCGGAAAAAGCAGTATATCGCTCTATGAGCTTCATCCAAGCAGGAGACACAGCCGTCCGGGAAGAACAGGATGATAATGGCAAAACGCGAGTTACACATGCAGACAAGCTAACTATGGTTTCTGGCGACCCGTGAAGCTGATTCTTCGGGCTCTCACTTGGCTTTGACAACCTGACCTTGTTCTACCCATGATAAGATCTCGTTGCTTTCACTGACCGGCGCCTTTGGGTATGTCCTAGTATGGCGCATGATTCGTGGATTTAAAAGAGAAGGGGAGGACGACGGCTGCTCCCAGGTCGGCGCGAAGTGTGAAGTCGCCGAAGATGTCAGCTGGTATCTCCAAGCCTGTTATATCGAAAGACAACCGCGTGGTTTTGAACATGTTGGACTTCTAAAGCGAGATCTGCAAGAAATTCAATTTTGGGGGCAGTGTGTGATGACGTGCTGGCACCGAATGAGGCTCCTCCTCGATTCGAGTATCGAGCATCGAGCATCGAATTGATAGGGTCTGATGTTGACCTTCTTCGAGTCACGCCACTTTCATGTAAATAAGAACGTGGGATCAGGGGAAAGGCCGGTGAGGTTCGGGTATCTTGCATGAAACCTAATCAACTAGTGATAGTCGATCTTTGACAGCATAAGCGCGAATCTGGTACTTTTGTCACTACTTATGTGAGTGGTTCTTCGCTGGCTTGTTATCCACAGCAAAAAGGTGCAGAATCTTATGAATCATCAGCAAATGACACAGTTTGAGCAACATCTCATAGCATCATTCTGCCTAACCCAGAGATAAAGGTGGGTGAATGCCAAGTCGCTTGCTCAACCTGCACTCCAGGCTCTGAGGAAACATTGTTTGAGAGAAAAGGATGCCAAGTCTTCCTCCTAAACACCCAGGAACAGGGAGTGACATACTGCTAGAGATGAATGGGCGGAAAGACTAACTCCCACCGTTAATTATGCCATTGTCTGTGAAAAGACGATAAAGATGAATTCTCCGTGTGGATGTGGGCTTGTCCCCAAATGGCAACTATGGCGAGCGCTCCTGCTAGTTAATCTTTCATTAAATGTTAGCCCCTCGGCCGTTTGCACCTTCCGTTAGACCAGCCCGTTGCAAGCTTGCAGCAGACTCCATAGCAGGCGCAAAGGGCATTGCGGCAGGGGCGCCCAGTGATGTCAACCCAATTACTGTTCCGATCCCCGGTGCATTACATATTACTATTCCCTACGAGAATAATTTGTTAACTACAACGAGTCAACCCATCCCACCTCCCACCTCCCACCTACTCCCTCCATACATTTCTACGTGACGTCCACACTCCCTGGCGCTCACATTCCCATCATGTGTCATGGCTACATCCGACGACGCGCGAGATTATGTCCTCGCGGTGGAGAATAACAAGGACGAAGCTGCTCAAATTGCAACGTCTGCTGCGAACAGTTCGTCTTCCATGCTTGCGACACTTGTCTTGGACACCCTAGCTAACCATCCTCCAAGAACTCGAGACCCGTCAAATCACCCTCATCGAACTCGTCCAGTCCCTTGGTGAATACATCAATGACGAAGATGTCAACATCAGGGCCCGCGCTATCTCCTACCTCGTTGCCGTCCTATCCAACTTGCCCCCAAAGTTTCTCTCCCGCCAACAGATTCAGGTCCTGAACCAGTTCCTGTGTGATCGCATTCAAGATGGAGGGGCTATTGAAGGTCTATCTCACCTACAGGCTCTGGATCGCTTCACTACCGACATGGCCCAGTCGGTTGTCAGAGCGTGAGTGCGCCCCCCCCCCCCCCCACCCGACCGGCTGTTCAAATGATAGCCCATCAAAATTGTCTGGCAGCAATTCATGTATTACAACTTGCTAATCCGTGAACTAGCCTATTCAACTATTTTACTGATCTCCAGGCTCTGAATCAAGCTGCCAGATATCGTGTTCTACAGCTCCTCAACGCCATCCTCGAACGTCATCGTAAAGGTATTATCCCACCCTATCTCATTTCAAAACGTTCAACTTACACTTCTAGCGCTGAGAGATATGGGAGACGAATCTCTTGTCGGCATCACCAACCTTGTCTCCGGCGAAAAGGATCCTCGCAACTTGATGCTCGTTTTTTCTATGCTCCGGGTCCTCATGATCGAATGGGACATCTCAAGTCATGTCGAGCTCATGTTTGACTCGGTCTACGCCTACTTTCCCATCACCTTCCGTCCTCCCCCCAATGACCCTTATGGCATTACAGCACAGGACCTGAAGGACCGTCTTTGTGAATGCCTTGCTTCCACGGGCGAATTTGCACCTCACACATTTCCCAATATGTTGGACCGTCTGGACTCAATATCAAATACCGTGAAAAAGGATGTCCTTCAGACTTTGGCCGCATGTGCAAACAACTACGACCCCACTGTCATAACACAATACTCTATCACACTTTGGGACGCTGTCAAATTCGAAGTCTTGCAAGCTCAAGAGCCTGAATTGGCTGCCGATGCCCTTCGAGTTCTCAAAGGTATTGCCACTTGTCTGTCAAAGACTTCGACAAACTCCCCGACGTCACCCTTACTTCTATATCTCAAGCCTGTCGACAAAGAATGCCTCGAGCACCTACAAGAGCCTGCATCACGTCAGGCAAAGGCATGCGGCGAAATACTCCATGCCGTCTCTTCAGCATCTTTACCATCGTTTGAAATCGTTATCAAGGCCGTTGGACCGGCATTGTTCACTATTTACCAATCCGCCGATGGGTTAGTCCATCAAAGAGCTATTTTGGAAGTCACCAACCATATGTTTGAGGCGGCCATCGAGGTCTACGGGTCATGGACCGCTCCAAGCAAGAAAAATCCACAAGGCAAAGAAAGTCTCCTCCTCGAGTTCAAGGACAAGTTCGTCGCCCTCTACAGCCAAGCCTTGATGGGGACTGTCAAAGAAGAAGTCTCATTCAGGTCGACGGCTGCCGAGGGTCTGCTTCTCATCTCGAAAATGAATTCCTTATTGTCAGACGATGAGATTGGACTCTTTGTTCAATATTTCAACGACATTGTCCTAAAAGAAGAATCTTATGGTCGGGATGAACTCAAAAAGAAAGCCATGACCTCTTTGGCCGAAATCTCCAAGTTCAAACCTGCCTTGATATCCGATATTACGTTTCCCGCCTTCATGTCGTGTCTCCCAGATACGGAGCAAGGCGCCAAATCAAGTGATTATGGTCCTGTGCTGGAAGGCTTGGCCGAGATTAGCGTTGAGAAGCAGTTGTTGGAAACCTTGATGAGGAGGCTGTTGAACAAGGTTGATCTTCTCATTGCCTCGGACTCGCAAGTTGGATTTTCATACACCTCAGCAATCCTCGGGACGGTTCTATTCGTGCTAAACAAAGCTGCCTCGGATCAAAAGGTGGCCTTGGATTTTTGGTACCAACGAGTTGTGGTTGGGCTGTCAAAGAAATCTACCGAACAGCCGACTGGTGCCCTAGCTAACCAAGATGTGCTTGACTTACTGGGGAGAATAATGAACCTCATTGTCAGGCGGTCCTCTAATGTTTCCAACATCCAACATACCGCCGAAAACATCTATCAACTTTTCCGACAATCCTCTGTTAATGATGTTTCAAAGCCACTGGTTCATTTTGATCCTCCATCCTCCATTATCATATCCACGTGGCTGCTGGCAGCGGTTCCGCGCAAAACCCAGTCGAATCTGTTCCAGCAAGGTCAAATTCACGAGACAGTTCAAGAACTACTTGCCTTTGCTTCAAAGAGTACGAATCAAGCTATCACACAAAGCTCTCTGACACAAGTTGCTCTGTATGTCAACAAGCATGTCCAAACCAAAGATATTGAGTTTGTGGAACGACTTTTATCCAACACCTTAACGGAACTCAAGGACTATTCGATGGACGGTTCGGATACACCAGACTTCAATATTCGAGCCGTGTTCACGCTGACCAGGGCACTCGCGCTTCGTCTGGCTCCAAAGACAAACGATTATCTTCTTAGTCTCGTTGATCTGTTAGACCAGAGCACTTATCCTGTGGACGTTTCCAAAAAGGCGGCCATGGGATTTGTGAGCATCCTGGCCCCGGATGATGTGCTATCCAAAACAAATGATGCTCAGATTCGACTGCTTGCACCTCAGCGCGTTTTCCAAACCCTCACGCCGCTAATCGCCGAGAGATTCCGGTCATCATCATCCGCAGCAGAAAAAGAGAACTATCTCGTTGCTCTTAGCGGGATTCTTACCAATGTACCATCTGATATTGTCATGCCAGAATTGCCAACACTACTACCACTGCTTTTGCAATCACTGGATATAACGGATCAAATGGTTAAGATTGCCACATTGGAAACATTGGCGGTAGTTATTTCGAGCAACCCCAAAGCGCTGGAAGAGAGTGGCCACATTCCAGCACTAGTGAAGCGACTCCTAGCAGTTGCGACTGTGCCGAAACTAAAGCCTTCACCATTTTCGACAAAGCAGAACTCGATGACAAACAACACAAGGGCACCGGTAAACCTTCCAAAAACCCGTCGATTGGCTACCCGATGTCTGACACTGATGCCAAAATACATCACATCAAGTTCTACTCGAGCCAACCCATTGTTGAACCTAAAGCGAGAGGTCTTGCATGGCTTGAAGGGAGTGCTAGACGACTCGAAGCGTGATGTGAGGAAAGAGGCAGTGGATGCTAGAGGGTCATGGTTGAGAGGTGTGGATGATATGAATGATGATGATGACGACTGATACATCAATGACCCTTTCTACCCGGCTGGGAATGTTTGGCCTTTTGAGAATCAAGAGTCGAATTGCATAAAGAAATCTCGTAGATTAGTCCATCTTTGGCTAGACAAGGTGGACAGATCCGAGTGGGTAGATAATGACAGATACAGGTAGACTGTTGAAAGCGGATTGAGAAGACATGCTGTTGTCATTCATATGTATGAAGATAGAAGCAGACACCCTTGACACAGAACGTGGTTGGTGGTTGTTCGTGCTACGGTTGGGGCTGTAAATTTCTTGGCAGTCTCCACATGATGATCCATCGACTTCACTCGAGTGATATCAACATCAATAACAACGAGAAGGTCTATCCATCTTCATTTCTTTGGACCAAAGACATCACAGACAGCCAGTTTTAGTTAATCCACCCTTTCCATAAGACTCTCGCTGTACCAATAATCAATCCCACCAAACCGCCAAGTGCATACTCACTCAGTACCCGTTCGTTCCCTGGCGCGACAACTCCTATTGCGACAGACACGCAATCCATCTCAAACACTTGAAGCCTTCAATCTTCAACCAAGTACAAACAACAGACTGGATAATCAACCACTTCCAAATTGTCAAATCCTAAATCCAGAAACATGCTCCGCCGCAAACCAACCGCATTAACCATCACATCAGAAGATATCGCCGCATTCGAGGAGACATATCTCCGTAAATTGGCATATGCACGATATCTGAAAACTGGCGAGGACCCGGACGGATTGTTCTCACGCGAGGCTGAAGGGGCAGCAGCAAGGACGGAGCAAGGCACCGGCACCGCGACTGGAACTGGTATGACGGGGACTGTTCGATCAGTATCGGTGTCGGCACCAGGCTCGGGTGTCATTGACCCAAATGATGAGCTTAAGCCTTTACCCGGGGATAGGGCGAGGATTGTTCGAAGTAGAGAGGAGAGGATTATGGGGGCTGGAGGAGCGGCGATGGGGGCGGGGAGGTGAGATCTACGTGACGAGGTTGATGATTACGATGATTGCAATTGCAATGGCAATGGCAATGGCAATGGCAAGTCGATCATTATCACATCAGATATAGTCCCGCACGGAGACACCAGAACTCGTCACCTGAGACACTGTCAAATCATGTCTAGTCACGAGGAATTCGATCTCAGGACTGAACAGACACAACAGATTTCAGAAGGACACGGAGGTAACCAAATCTCGCGACTTGGCCGTTATCTTCCCTCTTCCCTCTTCCGTCTACTGAGCCGTTGATGGGAAATGGTTTCATCACCCATTGTACCATCACAGCATTTGCATTGCGTCGGCTATGTGTGGGAATATGGGAGAGATGGTCACCAAGAAGTCTTGGGGTTCGACTCAGGAGGGATATATGCCCCATACCGGTGGTGGTCAACATGTTCAACTACAAGAAGGGGTCATCAGAAACAAGGGATTCCACTATCAATGGCATCGATGTGAGCAGGTCCGCATCTATGCCAGCTTGGAATCTCTCGTTGTCGACACCGATCTTGCTCATTTGATCTATGCGGAATTTCTGGGAGATAGATCGAAAGTTGCCAGGATAACCGTAGCTTCGCTTCGAACTGTGGCCATGGACCACTCGAGCTGACCAATACCTGGGGTCACCAGCTCTCTGCCATCTTATCTCCGAGAATAATGGTACAATCGTGAATACAACAGGTTTAGTTCAATCAATCCTGTTTATCCGCCTTGTCATCCTCCACCCGAGGCTGCTTCGAGTCATTGCTGTTATCTCCATCTTGATTGGTACCACTGGTCGAATGTCCAGCCTGACCTTCCTCGTTAATAGTATCCATTCGATCAGCGTTCCGTCTTGCCTCTTCTTCAGCCGCCCTCCGTTCTCTTTCCAATCGATTCGTTTCCTCTTCCATACTCATGCGCAAGGCCATTGCGAGCTCAGGGTCGGCCGAAGGGTCAATGCCAAACTCGAACCCGTCTCCACTGGCAGGTCCGGTCTCCACACCCTCAATACCGCCTCTTCCTGGATTTGCTTCCATACCGACGATCGGAGTGGTGATGAGGCTATCACCAAGGAGACCAGGGCCAGGAGGAATGATGGCAATATAATTACCTTCACCCGAATCGCCACCAACAGTCTCGACAAATTTCTCTAGAATGGGTCTCGTGCTGGACTCGATGGCGTCGCCGAATGCGACAAAGTCGACTGATACATTGTTCTTCTTGCACTTCTTTGCCAACTTGATCAGTTCCGCTTCAGTGTCATTCTTGTCTCCGAATTTATTATCCAGCTCGCTGCATATGAGAACAATGATGCGTTGCCGTTGAGCCTTGTTGGCTCTGTGTTTGAGTGCTAGCATTGCTACACTAATGGCAGTTCCCAATCTGATATGTCCCTTGATTTTGGTGCCATGGAGACCAGACAAAACTGCACCGAAGTTTGTAGTTGGGGTGTTCAAGACTGTGGGACCGGTACCAGCCATAGACATGAGACCGACGGCAGATTCGGGGTTGGATCCGGTCTTCGAGTTGAATATTAATGAGACGACTTCGGCTTGTGCTGAGAATCGATTGGGTCTAGACAGAATTAGATCGAGGGCAAACTGTAAAGCTGTCAGAGACTTACAGATAGTCACCATTCCTGCTTGTTTCGCTGTTGTCAACGAGGATCATGGTCGCTTCGAGCCCCATGATGGCGGTGGAGGGAACAGGTTATGGCTATGGAGGTTGAGGAGTGGGTGTGAGTGGGACAGGGAGGTCGGTGATCGGCGGTAGGGTGATGAATTCAGAATGAAAGGAGAGGTATGTATGAGTTGATGGGCTGAAGAGAACGAGAATGGTGACAGAGGAGTGTCAGAGCGTATAGATTTGATATGGAGAGAGGTTGATGATCAGCAACTGTATTGCATGGTGGAAGTCCATCCGCAGGCAGAGTTGCCAAACGCGTCAATAGACATCGGGCTTGGCATTGTCATCGGAGCAAGTGCGACTGCGACTGTGACTGCGACTGCGACTATGAGGCGATCCTGCCTTGACACGACTCCCCCCACCAGCCAAAATGCTGAACATGTTCTTTGAATCTACGACGAGAGGGTCATAAGGTCTCCAGACCTCATCGCAATGTAAAATGCGACGTTGTTGGATCGGAAGTTATAGACCCTAACCAGATCTCATCCCTTCAAAATGTGAGTCCGCCGCCCTTGGGCTCCAACGATAGTCATTGAAACCACCCTATCTCAATGCATGACACTGACTTAATTCTACAACCTCTATCCAGGCCCGTCTTTGCTCTCTTGATCATTTCCAAAGCAGGATCTCTCATATACCACCGAACCTTCCCTGCCACTACTCCAGGCACCGCCAATGCGACTCCTCAGACGCAGGGGACTTTAGGTCTCCCCGGCACCAGCAGCCTAACCACCAACGATTATTTAGTCCTCGCAGGGACATTTCATGGTGTTCATGCCATCACACGATCTCTCACACCCAAGCTACCCGTCACCTCATCCGCGAGTTCAACGGGCAAGAATTGGACATATCCTGACCCGACGGTGGCGCCATCTGGAATCGAATCTCTCGAATCGAGTTTCTTTCGCCTCACTGTCTTCCAAACACTTAGTGGAACCAAATTTCTCCTCTTCACCGACCCTAGTATGCCCAACACAGATGTATTGATGAAGGGCATATATGAGCGATATGCAGATTACGTCTGTAAGAATCCATTCTGGCAGATGGAGATGCCTATTCGGATTGAGGCCTGGGATAGGAGTCTGACCCAGTGGTTGACGAGACGGTGATTCGAAGCCAACCAGAGCGCACTTTTCACCATGCCTAGGGTCAAGCTTTGGCTTTCAGAGTTGAGTGGTATGATGGCGACGGGGAACATGAGCTCTCTCGTATCGATATGGCAATCGCCATAACCATGGATACCGGCACAAACCTGCTATCATCCCAGATGGGTTTCCGAAATAGTTGTGAACACAGATGGCCAACGTTGACGTATCAACAATCTGTCCACGCTCAGCTCTACAACAAGGTTCATAGTGTGGTTTGGGGCGAACCGCGCTGATCGACTTGGTCTCTTGAGCCCCAGAAGCATTTCTAACCTTCAGAGGCACTCGATCTGAATTCACCACTCTTATGTTTGATAGGTTAGGTTAGATTATCAGTCAAAAGACATGCAATACTCGTATCATTCGTCACACTATTTCATCGTAAATGGCATGTTCCCATGGTCTCATCTTTCACTGCGTAACACACGCAGGGTCCATACATGTCAACCCCACCAATCGCTGTCCGGGTATCGCGAGAACTTGTGCCATGTCAGGATGTTGCAAATGTACAAATCGGGTGCAAAAGCTGTGAGTCTGGACGGCCAGGCAAACAGATATGCACTATTCCATCCAACAAAATAATTACTCCAAAGGACGCGCCAGCAACGCCATCCTACCTTGCCTCCAATCAAGACCAACAAGAAATCAGAGTAGATCAGTGATCATAGTCCCATTGCCTTTTCATGCCTCCGGCTGCAAAGACACTCTGCACGCTCTGCTGCCACTGCCGAGGTGTGACGAATTGCATGCTCGGGTGAAAGGCGTTCGGAGCTGCTTCAATATTTCCAAATTCTCCACCCGATGTAGGTATGCCGCTGGCCATTTGTTGCATCCCTCCCGGCCCGACTGGACTGTTGTTCTGCTGGTTGTCCAGATTCGGGGGTTGTTGCTGAAGTCCAATTGGTGGAGTGAAGTAATTCTGCTGCTGAACTTGGTGGACTTGATATGGTTGTTGAGGCTGTGGGTGAGAGGATGCCTGTACAATGGATGGAGAGTTCGTTTGGCGGCTGAATGATCCTTGAAGAGATATTGGTGGGCTCGTGCCACTGCCGCCGTACATACTCGGTGGGGGCGCAAGAGCCGAGGGTGGAATGGCAAATGCGGTGTCGAATTGATGAATGATTGGGGTGGGGTTCCAGTTAAATTCGTTCTGAGGTTGTGCAGATGGTTGCGACGTATAGTAATTCCCCGTACTTGCCCCCACACTGGAATATTGATTCGTTTGTTCGGGGATATCATAAGAAGCTGAATAGATTGGCGTGGGCGGTTTGGAGTCATGAGCAGAAAATGGCGGTGTTGCGAGGTATGAAGACTGGTTTTGCACAGCATTGACATGGTGTGGAAGGTAAGTGCTCGAGGTGGCCTGAGGCTGCTGCAATTCCGGAAATTGGGTTGGTGTTGGGGTTTGAAGATGAAGTTGGGTGGGCGGTTGAGAAGTTGATTGATGGGGAGGTGATGTTTGAGACTGAGAAGCTGGTGAGGGTCGAGACTGATCGGACGGAGAGCCAAGGGGGAAGGAGTCGCGCAGCTGGAAAGGTTTATTGAGGTCAGCAGAGAAGGCGGCTCTCAGAGCATTGATTTGTTCTTCCGTCTCTTGCATCGGCCAGGCCGACATGCACCGTTCAAGGATGCGCATATGTCGGACAAAGTAATCTCGAGCATCGGCGTTATATTCGGGGTCGGGAGAGGAGATTGCGATCAAATGAATCATGATGCAGGTCAAAATGGCGTAAATGGTGAAATTAATGCCCCTCTGCATACAGAGGAGGCCGATCAAATCAAACTTTTGGAGAATGCCTTCCTGTAAGCGACACAGCATCTTGGCAGAATCATAGGAGACACTCATGTGTTGTTTCCAGGCGCCATCGGCGCCATAGTTCTGTGAGGCCGACAGTTGCGGACGTCGAAGCATAACAATGGCCAAGTAGTAGTATGAATGCATATTGCCCAAGAAGTGCGATGAAATGTCAGGAATACCGCTTTTGGGCGGCATGATGATCTGAAGGTCTTTGGGAAGTTCAGCTGGCCACTTTCGAAAGGTCGAGTTGTACTTGACCAGCTCTGGTTCCAATCCCCAGTCCTTTTTCCTTTTGAGTTTATGCGAAACCTCGGTGATGAGACGAATGTTTCGAACATTGCGGACAAAGTAAGCAAACTGCCTGGTGATGGCTTTTTCGAAATCGTCCATGTCAGAGTGAGGTGGGTGCGTACTGATATCGACTGTGCTCGGATCGACTCCGAGATCGGTTCTTCCTTGGGGTGCGCCGACCATGGTTTCGCATATCAACAGAGTTTGCCATACTCGAGTCTTGGTCAAACATTCCACTGGATCAGAGTCACAGTCTTCTCCAGAATTGTGTATTTCGTAATGCTCGTGTAATTCGAGGTCCTTGGCCATTGAGACTGCGGTTTTGATGGTCATCCATGATCGGTAGTAGTATCCGCGTTTTGGGGCACTTTCTCTTGCTTTGAGCAGAAGGATCAACGCCTGTAAAGTACTCAAGCGTGGTCTGTCCAAGAAACAGGTTTCATGTTCTGCTGTCGTTAGTGGCATTGGCTATAAAGGGGAAGCGTCTTACTGTTTGCGAGGGCCAACCATTGGGCACCTTGGGCAGGGTCATCCGACAGCCTACCAGCGTTGGCGAAAATGGCTTCCAGAACTAGAGGGGAGAGAGATGACCGATCATTGTGCCATTGATCGTAGAAGTGATTGCGACATAGAACAGGTGCGTATGGATGGACATCTCTGAAGAATGTCTGAAAAGCGTCCATAGCATCTTCGTCAAAGGGCATCAATGCGGGTGGAATGCGAATATGAGACCCTGCATCGGTGCTGAAAGCGGCGACGATTCTCGATTCGGTCTCGGCTTCATGGACGGGAGCGATCGAACCTTGACCCACGCCTTTCTCCTCCCGAATATACGGTGCGACGCCATTTTCGGCAATTTTCAGGGTTCCCATGTGCTCCATCAAATCCTCGGCGGTGAAATTGTCCGACGCTGTCGAGTCTGTCCTCTCCTGTTTGACTGGGAACTGGGATTCGGCAAAGTATTGTAAATCCTGGGGAGTTGCTTGGTAGGGAGCGTTTAAAGATCCAGGAAATGTCTGTGTGGTTGAGTAATAGTCAAGATATGGCTTGTCCAGGCTTTGGAAGGGGGGCCTTGGGTAACCTGCGTAAGCGTCATAATTCAGAGATGGATCGGACTGGACGGGTGGTCCAGTAGAAAGTTGTGATTGATAGGATTGGGATTGCTGGAGCGGTGGAATTTGCGAGGGTGTCTGGGTAGGTTGGATGGTGGAAGGCTGTGATGCGGCAAGCGGGCCATCGTCGCCGTCATCGCCGTCCAAACCTCCGATAGGGGGAACACATTGCAATTTAAGGCGAACACAGGCGGCGCATGGCCATGTGTTAGTGGTGGCAGAATCACATTTGATCTTGCGACGACGACAACCTTCGCAAGCCCTCATAACCTTGAGACGCTTATGTCGGTTATGTTCATCGACAAAGACATAGTTCTTCTGGGCCGATGGAGGCGCCGAGGAGAGTGCAAAGCTCTGCATTGTGGTATAACATCACCCGTCGAGGTTCGGGGTGAACCACATTTGGTCAAGTGCGGCACACGGAAGACGTTGTGGATCTAGGCGAATCCCCGGACCAGTGGAGGGGCCGAGAGGAACGCTGGAAGGCGAAGAGGTGATCTGGCGCTATCTGGCGATGAACTAATGGGGCGTATCTGATGAGGGAAAAAGGAAACGAGGCTCCCAAGTTGAAGTTGTAGATCTCGAAGTTCCCAGGGAAGACGTTGGAAAAGTGGTTCACGTCTCGCCGACAGCGCAAACTTTACGGAGACGATGGGCCCAAGGTGGCGCAAGCTTGAATGTGAACCTCGGCACGTGCATCAAGCATCTGCGTCAGCAGAGAAGATGAACCAGCGTGGCAGGTCTTCTTGCAGAGCTGAGTGGCTTTTGCCTCTCAGACACGGTGGGCTAGGGTTGAAACACAGAGATGGACGAGAAGATCGTTCAAGGCACCGGAAGATCTGCGAGTAATGCTGGGGGTAGTGATGTGATGGGTGCTCTGTTGTGACCCGTGACCAGGGCACTGGGCTTTTTAGCTAGTGGGGCGGGTTTATTTGCTTTGAGGTGATGGACTGATGAAGGCGGTGTCCAGTGAGGATCATGACAGCCAGGGAGATGCAACGGAACGGAACTGTCTTGGACCGGACTGTGGGCGATCTCTGGGAGTAGGCTAATCGGGGTGTGGTGGGAGAAGTAGGTCGTTGGGTCTTAGATACAGAGATCAGGGGGATTGGCTCGAGATGTGGTATTTTCTGCA
The DNA here is from genome assembly GCF_000836275.1 of Exophiala mesophila. NCBI lineage: Eukaryota > Fungi > Ascomycota > Eurotiomycetes > Chaetothyriales > Herpotrichiellaceae > Exophiala > Exophiala mesophila. Next base: position 4,530,162 of record NW_015622507.1, read on the forward strand.
AAAGGTCTGGCTCTTGTTTGAGAAATTATGGCTTGTCGAGAACGGTTTCAAAGTTTTAATTGAAGAATAGTGGAGGCGAATGTGAGGAATGAGGATTTGGCATGGATGATGGAGGGAAGAGTTGGTAGTGGTTGGTTGGGTGGGGGTGGAGGCTGCTGTAGCCTGTACGGAGGAGGCTTTTTAGCTGGGCTGGAACCAACTATGGAGTGGGCTGTTTGATCCGAGCGTGGCCCGTCAGCACACAATGCAACGTCAATGGTGAGCCCGTGAACGAGGGTGGTAGCCGTTTACGAGAGGAGAGCGGATCTGGATGGCATGGATGGGTCGCGCGAAGGAATGATGGCCTGTAAGTGATGGGATCAGGAGTCGGTTGAGTCTGTTGAGTTTGTACAACAACTGGTTTTTCCCTAGTCACGCAGTCTAGGTAGAAAAGTAGCAGAACGGTGGTAGGGAAGTAGTACGTAGGATGTAATCGTCAGGCCAGCCTGCGCAGTTATCGTTCTGTGGACGAGTAGGCAACATACTTACTCCGTAGGCCTAGACAATAGTGGCAGGAACAAGCTGGGGTTCTAGGAACCACGAGAGCCCGAGGCGCCTAACACTGCCTAGCACGTGCTACTCAGGTGCTTGGATTTGGTGCTTGGCGGCAAGTGCAGCGGCCGAGGGGCTTCCTTACAGCCCCTCGGCCCCTTGGCATTGGGTTTGCTAACTTCTTATAGGCACAGTGGCACCTTCCCTAAGAATGTAGATAAAAAATCACATTGGTGCTCAGGTCAGGCAAGCGCAACCTGGTCGTACGCTTGAAGAGACTCCAGGATCAGCCGCCCGGCACCAGCTCACCATTGATATACGCGCTTTCTCCTCCAATATGACGAACAGAGAGTGTCTGAAGCAAGTGACAGACTTCAACTTCATTCAACTTCTGCAAATTGTCGTCCAATTAACCCCTCCCGAGCATTCTTGTCATCGAAACGGCAAGCTTTTCCTCACCTATAATTCATTTCGACACTGGGGTGCTCGTGTGCATGCTTGTTACAATTGCCTTCTCTGTCGCACTTGGCTGGCCTCGGATTCATCAGATCCTGCCACAGACAGGCAGTTGCTGACACCAAGTTTTTCCAAAATGTCACACATGAAATAGGCAGCAGCTTCAATCCCACCAGATTGACTAGTATTGTTCTTGGGAGGCCTCGGGGATGACTGGTGTGGTCTATTCCGTGTAGTCTCGTATGTTGGCAAAGGCGGTTGGCCTGAGAGGTCCAGACTCACAGACTCACCACGAGCGTTGGTATTATGCATTCTCTACTCCGTAAGTCTTACCAAGTACATAGACATGCATGCATAGTATAGACTATCAACATCCATAGTTATGCATTGTGATGAGATTCTATTCGCCACTCTCCCGGCCCATGCCGAGTGAGCGTCATCCACCAACAGGAGAGGCGGACTTACAGACAACGGCTTGTCTCATCACGTGGTATAGACAGCCCCGCACGGCTGACCAACTCTATTGTCACGTGACTCGTGAAATTTGACAAACATCCTCATCCCATCCTCAGACTTTCGATCTTCTCCCATCCATCGATTGACCTCTGTATTCACCTCATAAGACACCTCGCCACCATGGAAGACGGAAAGAACGCCAACCCCCTAATCCTCAACCCTCTCGATCTCCCCACGAGACGACGGCGACCATCAGGCAAAGATGACCATGCAAATGGCATCTCTGCTTTCGCATATCCCCCTCCATCCTTCAGCAACGATCCTTTCGCACGCTCCGCAAGCCCATCGTCGTCCTCGTTGCAAGACTCCGACAGCGACGCAGAAGACGAACCCATTGATACACAGGAGATCTACGATCTCATCTCCACCATGTCCGATCCAGAGCATCCCATCACACTCGGTTCCCTCGCTGTCGTCTCGCTACCCGACATCTCCATCAAACCCACACTCTCCTCTCGACCAAATTCTGACCTTCGCACCGTCACCGTCCTCATCACTCCCACCATCCAACACTGCAGCTTGGCCACCGTCATCGGTTTAGGTGTGAGAGTTCGCCTAGAGGAATCCTTACCTCCCCGATTTAGAGTCGATGTCAGGATCAAAGAGGGAACCCATTCCACCGCCGACGAAGTAAACAAGCAGTTGGCAGATAAGGAAAGAGTTGCTGCTGCCTTGTGGAATCCAACATTGCAGAGCTTTATCAAGAAGATGCTCGAGACTTGTGAGTGAGCATCCGACAAAGACGTTGCTTGTCAAACAAATAAAGAATGCCGAGACGCACTTCAAGAAGCCAGCCTCATCTGAGCAAACCAAAATGATCAACCTCTACACCTCGATGTCACCATCAGTCAAGCTATCGACAGCACCTCCACTGGCCAAACACTCTAGGATGTCCAGCTCGTCGCTCAACGAATTCCAGTCGTGATCAGCCTCGAAACACCCGACCAGACTGACAGTTCACTGCAAGGTGCGGAAATATTATTACCAAAGAATGTGGTGCGAGATATCGATCAGAATCGATCCCGCGAGTAGTCCACTTGTCTTCTGCGTTCACTTCACATCAACTACATATGAATCTTGCTGGCTGGCAGCCTATCGAACTTGTTCGTCACCAAGATCAAACGAAGGACAAGACTCGAGCGACGGTTCATCATTTGAACCAGCTCCTTTAACGCCTACCCAGTCAGCGCCTACCCAGTCAGCGCTGGACTTGGGGCCTTGACTCTCGAACTCTGTTCCCTGTTCTATGACCCTGGGAATCACTCGGTTGGCCATTAATACCTCCAACCACAAAGGCTGTCGCTGTCCTAGCGGCAGCACCCCTGCACACAGTCGCTGTTACGATACTTCTATCACCAGGTATCTTTATGTGTTCATTCACATGACTTCGACCTGAAATAACGCATCGCGACCAATTACTGCTTGAAAACAGGGCATTTGAGTTGTCACTACCAAATTTCCTGTATGAAACTACACACATATCTCCCGTGACAGAAATATAAAGATGAAATCATATGCCTATTCCAATACAAAACAATACATTGCAGTTTCAACGGGCCCCTTTTCGTCTTTGGTCAATGTCACTTGCACTGGCCACGTCATTCTGTACTTTTGTTCGTTCCACGCCCCATATTTGCATGATCAGCATACCAGCATTATAGCGACGAGTCCTCCTATCACACCCAATCCGCTGGCGTTGGACACCGCCGCTGCCAACATACCAGAAGAACCTCTGGCCATTCCTGACTGGTGTCTGAATTTAGACTCTGATTATCTTCATAACATGGATCAATGTGTCAAGGGCTAGAATGATTGGATGCTGAACTCCTAACAAATCTATCAGGGGTGTTTTAATCCTTGGAATGGATCCCATGATGCTAGCGTAGACCCAAATCACCCGGTTAATACGCAGTGGGAGGACTGGCTCTCATCAATGGCCCTAATAATACCTACCTAGTGGTGGTTGACTTGTTTGCATTATGTTGGTTATTAGATATACAAGTCCGGAAGAGCGAACCTGCCACCGACCTCCGTGCTCCGCGGCCGTGGGGCCGAGATCCCCTAGAATCGAGACTCACCAGCGATGGCACGAAAATCTAGCCAGGGTTGTATGGACACGGATGGAGTAGCCCATCCGTCTCGTGTATGAAAGGAGACAATAGAGAGCGAATATTAGGTCTGCAGGTGCAGCCAACCCAATCAGCCATGGCGAGGCTCCCGACGACAGCATATCAACTTTGTATTTTTCTTGGGACGGAAACTATTCCTTCAAGGTTAGGATGACCGGTAATGATTTGGCGTCGAATAGGTTGTCTGGACATATCGAGTGGAATGCATTCATGGAGGGAGGAAAATACAGTAAAGCCAGATGAATATAAAATATCACTCCACAACATTGATTTACCTTTAAGACTCCACAAATCTCTCAACAGAACGGACTACTTGGACAGTCAAGACGTACAACGAAGAGCGTTTGGGTTCTCATTAAACAACCATGAAAAATCACTGGGATATCTGAAGACCATAAAGACTGGTAGGCTGCGAAGAATGAGGTGGTGGGAGGGTTTCGAGAGCAAACAAGGCTCAGGCATCTGGTAGCTCACGTGACAGTCATGGAAAGAGCACGTGCCTGTGAGAGCAAGGACACTCCCCTCATCTATCGCTCTGCGATGCCACTTTCTTTTTTATCTTGATTTGATGACTATGGGGTGAATCATCCGTTGTGGTGTAAGGAACATCTAGTGAATATAGCAAGAGGAATGGAGGTAATAAGTACTAGGTAGTTACCTGATTATGGAGCATTCCTCACCACTATAAGACTAACAATCTACGGAGTAATGCGTTGAGTTTCTTTATTCTTAGGCGATAACGATTTCCCGACAATTATGGATCGCGATTATGCATGTACGGAGTAAGTACGTACATGTTGACCTCGGTTGCTACCTTTGGCTCCTTGGTGTTTTGATTTTCGGCTGGACCGGATCGTGAACTCAAGCAGCCAGGGTCAAATCGGTGAATTAGCAGATGAAGGAGGCGCTTGATAATGTTACGGAGTAGAGTCTAGGAAAAGAAAAGAAGAGGAGATGCAAATCCACTGTGCCTATTTAATTGCCCAGCACGCTAGTCAAGGAGTGCCCGATTGGGGTGATTTGTTTTTTCTGAGCAGAAAGGACTTGCTACCATGAGTGATGGCCCACCCAGGACTTGTGATCAGCGATCTGTCTTCACTTTTCAAAATGGGATGCATAGGCTATCCACCTACCGTCCTCCTCAGGGAAAAGAAATATCAAATCCGCTCGAAACACGAGTGGAGCAATAAACTGACCGTATCATTGTATTTTTCATGTATCTGTAATTTGGGTATCTGTATCTAAGTAAGGATAGGTATGTATATATCAACTTCGTTCTTGGTCGACAAAGCACTAGTGAGAGCCATCTCATCTCAGCCCCACTGCTTACGTCGACGCCACCATAACGGAAAGACAAAACAGGTCTGTCCAAAGCAGAACCATTGCTTGATGTACTTGTTTATCTGTGTGCCAGAATGATCAGGCTCAGCAGGCTCGTGGAAATCAGAATATGCTCCATTCGTCCCCAAATTAGAATAAGGGAATAAGTCTTCGCTAGATCTAGGCAGGTGGGAAAAAAAGGTGAAGTAGTAATAGAAACGATTGAGGAGACTGTGTACATGGGAAAGATGGGTGGACCAGACTCAGTCTGCGCGATAGGAAACCACGTTGATTGCTTGGGAATCCATTTCGATGGTTTCGTCTGTGTTGGTGCTCATGCTCATGCGGCTTTCTCCTTCTCTGCGTCCTCAGCGACCGCGGCAGGTCGGTCATCCTTGGCCACAATCGGCTCATGTACAGGTTCCACAGTCGGCTCTCCACTGCCAGATCCAGTGCTGGTGGTATCTGCATTCTTGAACATCTTACTGTGTCCCTCGATTCCGTGGCGTTGGTCTTGGGATGGATCTGGGTCAACAGATCCTTGGTCCTTGGTTGTTGGTGTCCACGCCAAATAGTCTCTGCGCACCTCAACATAGTCGTAGGCAAATTCGCCGAGCTGATCGTCATCCATACCGAGGAGCTCAGCCTCTTCTGAAGCACGGAGGTGGAGTCCGGGAATAAAGTTGACGAGGTAGGCCAACACGGCGCTGACAACGAAAGAATATGCTGAGCAGGCGACAATGTAGGCGATTTGAATGTAAAGTTGCTTCCATTGACCAATTGGCCATCCGCCCACTTCAGATCCGGTGTTGACACCGTCGAGGCCCACCACATAATCAACGCCGAGGAGGGCGTTGAAAACAAGTCCGACAATACCGGCGACACCGTGCTCAGCGAACACGTCCATGGTGTCATCGATGTGGATCCAGTATTTGACTGTGAATTTTGATTAGTGAATTGTCAATTAAACAAGGGGACGGAGCGATTCTCACTCTTGGTGGCAAAATTGCAAATGATACCAGTAGCGACACCCAGAGCGATGGAACCCCAGGTCTCAAGATAACCTGAAGCAGGAGTGGCGGCAACAAGACCTGAAATGGTTCCTGAACACCAACCAACCATAGACCATTTTCGGGCGAGTCTGAAATCGAGCAGAACCCAGGTGATGGCGGCCATAGTGGCAGTCAAGCTGGAGTTCCAGCATGCCATAACAGCTCTCAGGTTGGCACCGAAAGATGAGCCACCGTTGAAGCCGAGCCAGCCAAACCACAGGAAGACGGTGCCGAGGAGGATGAAGGAGACGTTGTGAGGGCGGAAGTTGAGCATCATCTTTTCCTGTCGCTTTCCCAAAACCATGGAATATGCAAGAGCCGACAGTCCAGAGCCGATTTCGACGGGTCCACCGCCGGCATAATCCATGACACCGTAATTGAAAGCCCATCCATTGGCGTTCCATGCCCAACAGGCTAATGGGTTATAAACAATGGTGGCCCAGAGGAACAGCCAAACCAAAAAGGGAAGAAGACGACCACGCTCAGCGACAGCACCTGCTATGATAGCGGCTGTGACGGCGCAAAATTGCATCTGATAAAAGGCATACAACAGAGATGACACAAGAGGAGAGCCAGGGCTCGGTTGACCCAGAACCTCCTTGAGGCCAAAATGATGCAGATCTCCAATGAAACCGTTGGATGTATTGGTCGAGAAAGTGAGCGAGTAACCCCAGAAATACCATTGGAAGTTAATGACAGATCCAGCCGCCATACACGCCCACATCATGGAGAGTGCAGACTTTCTTCGGGCCAGGCCAGAGTACAGGAAGCCCAGCCCCGGTATCATGACCAACACGAGACATGATGAAAGGATAATATATGCTGTGTCACCGGATTGGTACCATTTGTTCAAGTTTTCGATTCCTGGAACACGGTGTTAGTCTGGGACGGATCATGCGTAATCCATGGATTCCATACTGGAGTCACCACCGGTGGCCTCGTTGGTGGTCAGAGAGTAATCTGCAGGGGCGCCAACCCATGGGTATGAAGCGTAGGAGGGAAGGTATTGGGAGGGTACGGTATCGAGCTCCGACGACATGTTGTTTCTTGAGGACGATTTCTTGCTGGGATGCTGTGGTTACGCCTGACGTAGGCGTCGGTGTGTCTGGGATCCCACTCTGGGGAAGTAAGAGGGGACGTAGTACAACCCCACCACGGTATGTGGACGAGGGCGAAAGTCGTGAGAGGGTAGGAGAGAAAGCGGTGGTGTTGAGGTTATGTTAGGTAAGAGAAATGGCAAGAACGGATGGAGAGTGACAGAGAGTGATGGCAACAGGGCGAAGGTCTTGTTTAACATAGGTCGTTTGGGCCCAGAGTCAGAAACGAAACGCTTTGGCTGATTAAAAAAAGAAAAGTGACGAGCAGCAAAAGCATATGAGGCATGTCGAACAAAAATTGACGCAGGGCGAGGGCGAAATCGGAAAGGCGGTCATGGTCAATTACAGTGCATCATTGTCCACCCATTCCAAGCATGGGAGGCTAGAATCTGGAATGGGATCATGATGGACTTGCACAAGGGTGGCGTGGATCAGTGGAGCGCCAGTCACGTCGATGGTTGAGAACATCCAGCTGGCAGTGTCGGGTGAGCTGGTCAAAGAAAAAAGGTTGTGGGGTCCTGTGAGATGCATGAGGCTAATAGGATGCCGGCCCACCAGAAAGACTTGAAGGACTGGATGAATGGGCTATGCGAACCCTGAATAGAGATCGACTTTGATGAGATGTTGGTGTGATCAACGCCCAGACCAGATGGCCGAGCGTTGACTGGCTCGGAATGGGATTGTTATCGAAGCATTTTCTTTTCCTGTGCTTGTTTTATGCCGTATTCGGGCCTCCTCGCGGACACTACAAACAGGATCATGCATTGGGGCCCGGCTTGGCGTTTGATATCGAGACGAACGAAACGCCGCTTGACTTGAGAGGAGAGGGGTTAAGCGAGAATAAAGCCAGCTTCAACAGTTCAAGCTCTCTTGGCGGTCGTGTTTGGCAGATGCTTGCCTTGGGTCTGGCTTGCTCACCATCCTGGTCTGTGGTGGCCAGGCATGGCCGAATTGTGCTGATCTCGTGGGCGTTTTTCGTTTTGTTCAGACACGTGCTTTTGGGGACACTCATCAGACTCTCCAAAAGTGGTGCATTTGCATTGCTGACCCAAGTTGCACCAGGGTGATTTGCTTCTCGTAATGCCAAGCGCGAGAGAGGAGAGCTGGGAGGCCCGAGAGTTGCTTTTTGTACTCTCGGTAGAGGCATTGACTGGAAGCTGTCAATCGTGGTGTCCGGAGTACCTTGATAGTTGAGAAATAGCCGTGTTACACAATTCGTCGACGATGGAAGGTAACACAGGTATATGTCAGACCAATCAGAATCAAGCCTCTTATCTTGCACTTGGAGATTGAAGGTCAGTCATCATCAGCCATGATCAATCATTGTCAGTCTAGTGGAAGACTCGGACCCGTCAAACGCTCGTAAAGGCCAGTTCTCGGCCAAGTTCCCAAAGTCAAAGTCGTCAGTTCTCGGGTCCTCCAGAAGGGGGCACGGGGGGCAACAGGGAGCACAGGGGCCATCACTGGGCACCGAGGAGGCACCAAGGGGCCTGGGGGCTTTCACTAGGGCCACTGGGGCTTCCCTCGGTTGGGGCTTGGAGGACGCCTCGGGTCCCATGGGGCTGTGTTGTGCCTGCATCTTCCCGAACAGAATGGTGGGGACGGCGCCAAGCCGCGTTAGCGTCGGCTAAATCCTCTGGTCGATGAACTAGTGTCCATCTTGGATCCACTGCCCGCTGCACGCTTATCAGAGCACTCCCATCCAATCATTTGATCAATTATCCTTATCCTCTGATTGGTTCCCGGACAGGCAGCTTCAACTCCGCGTAGGATTTTCAGCTGGACAGCCTTTGACTACACATGTGCACACACACACACAAACCGTCATCGATAATTGTCTGGATTGCTTTTGGATCGTCTCATGTTTACCCCTTATTTCCGGGCGATGCTCGTGGGCCATAGAGACCAAGTTTAGGCGGTTGCTTCCCCGGACCAGTGGACTCGGAGGCTGATCCTGTCGGCCTTCATCATGTATCCGCTTCAACATTACCGACCGTTTCCCGCCTCACCAAGGTAGCGTGGGCAGGTAACTACCTAGGTAACTATGCGTATGCAGACTGCGATTGGCGCCGTCCCCTTGATGGAAGGTACACCCTTTGTCAAAACCACCTCATCACACCATCAAGAAGAAATTCCGATGGTACTTTGTGTCGTCTGTTGTTGAGCATCCACCTCTGCTTCAAAGCTCAGCTTGCTTCGTTTTCTTATCAGCAAGAATTCGTATAGACCAGAGCAGTGCAAATTGTGCAAATTTGCAGAAGCTCCAGTGAGCCTCTAATTTACTATCCAGGCATACTCCGTACTGTGTCGCCTATCTTGTACCTGCCTGTTGGTTAGGTCAAATATCTGGTGCACTTTTTATGTCAGTTGGTGGCAGTCAGACCACATTGAGTGGCGCGTTTCTAGACCTGGCACAATCTAGTTCAAACAAAGGCTTGGACAAGCTGAGACCTGTGATTGTCCACAGCCTCGGCAGGACAAATTGACTAGATGACCAGATGACCAAAGTTGTCACGGTTGTCTCAAACAAAACTGCCGTCTGGTCCATCCTATTCAATTCATCCAAGTTTCTTTTTTATATTGGCACACTCCAATTGTGGGCCCAGAGTCTCGACCACTGGCGGAAAGCATGCGCAAGTACAACTACGGCGGCGGAAGCTAATCAAGACACTCCTCAACCGGATAAGACCAACAAGTATGTTCGTGATAGGAGCGGAATCCACAGATTGCCCCTTCAGCCTCACAGGAACACAGGGACCATGCCATGGGCCATGGCATTTGATTGATGCTATTTGGCCCGGGGGGCGGAGCTCCATATGCGGACCATGCCATGCCATGCGCCTGTCCACTGGCCACTGACCACTGACGTTGAGATACCTTATCAGCGCTGGCTACAGTATGCACATACTGAGCCTGGCCGACCACCAACAGACCCCGGACATCCGACAACGGATGGTCGAGCCAGGCAGGCTCGGCCCATTATTAGCGACCTCGCAAGCCTAGCATCCATCTGTCAGAATTCTTTTGCTCTGGTCTCTTACAAGCATCAAGGAGCCCTGGTGCCTGGTCTGGCCCGACCTGTCTGATCATCTCATGCACCTTGCAGCCTGATCAAGATCGCCTGTTTTGCAAAGCCATGGCAAGGATCAACAGACCCTTCAGGCTGGCTACGACCAAATCCATCCCATGCGACCTGTCAAGCTTGTCTGCCACACAGCACAACACAGCCTTGGACCTACCACGTGCGGAAAGGTCTGCTTACAGGATGCATATGATCCTTCCCTCGTTTGGTATCCTACCACAAACATTGTCTCACTCGCTCTGCACTGAGTCTTCCTAGCTTCCGTCTTTTTCCCCAGATCTACAATATGCTGTACCTAGCTAGCTCATTCCCCATTGTTTACAGCCTGCTGAGTCATTTCTGCATATCTACCCCATTGGCTTACCACACACACAGTACGTGTCACTGTCACGGACCATCTGCCCATCGTTGACAAGGAGTTCGTTGGTGGAGACAAGATCGTTGAGTATTTGCTGGCGGATTCTTGCAAGATGGCCGAGCTTCTGAACCAAGGGGATCCCTGGGCTGCAACCGTCTTTAGTCTTTGAAAATTTGCCTGCGTCTCCCTGCACATTCAATACGACCCAAGGGTCTGGGTCTGGGGCAAGACATTGAGTACAGGAGAATCTGGGGTTGTCGGCGTCTGGTTCAGGGTCATTCAATAGCCGACAGTCGATATCGAAGCGCATGCAGCATGTCACCAACATCCAAGCTACTGTAGGACAAACAACAAAATCAATCACATAGCATGTCCACAAGATGTCAGAAATTGGTATCAATTTGTCACATCTACTCGCAAATCTCCACGCCTCAAGGCGATGAGCCCTTTGGCTATAGATGGATCTAGCTCTTCTTGTTGGTCTGAACAGCAAACGCTAAGTGCGCGCACACTGAGATGGAGGTTGGCTGGCAAGCCCCGTGGCCTCAATTTTTAGATGAATGGGAACGAGTCGCTCATATATGTCCGTCAAAAAAACGCCAAAATCCCTTGCGTGGCAACTGTCTTGAAATGCTTTCCTTTCCCGCATTGACAGCCTGCGCCAGTACATCACACTCGTCTAAAACTTCTCCTCGGGGAGGGCACCGTACATGGTCTCGACGATGATACCGGTGATTTCTAAGTGAACAAGTCAGTTTTAAATTCACAAGGCCGATGGTCTGGCAGTGCAAAACTTACGGTAGGGGTCCGCGTTTGAGGCGGGTCGTCGATCCTCGAAGTATCCCTTGCCTTCCCGAGCGCAGGCACGGGGAATTCGGACTGAGGAACCTCGGTTGGCAACGCCCCAGGTGAATTTGTCGATGCTCGAGGTCTCGTGGGCACCAGTCATACGCTCGTCATTGCCTTCTCCGTACACCTTGATGTGCTCAACGTGACGCTTCTCGAGCTTCTTCATCGCCTCCTCAATGTACTTCATGCCACCCTCCTCACGCATCTCCTTGGATGACACGTTGGAGTGGAGGCCAGCACCGTTCCAGTCACCAGGGATAGGCTTGGGCTTGAATGTAACCTTGGCACCGAATTCTTCGGCGATACGGTGAAGGAGCCATCGGGAAACCCAGAGTTGATCACCCACTAATAAACAGGTCAGTCAGAGGTCACGTGTGAATGCTGCAGCCTCGGAAACTTACGGTTAATACCCTCGCAGGGGCCAACTTGGTACTCCCACTGGGCGGGCATGACTTCTGCGTTGGTTCCGGAGATCTCAATGCCGGCGTACATGCAGGCCTTGTGGTGAGCCTCGACAATATCACGGCAGTAGACCCGGCCAGTGCCAACACCACAGTAGTATGGGCCTTGAGGTCCGGGGAAACCACCCTTGGGCCAGCCATACGGCCACCCATCGGCGCCAAGAAGAGTGTACTCTTGCTCCAAACCAAACCAAACTTCGTGCTCGGCATATGCGTCCATCAATCGGGCGGCCTCATGACGGTAGTTGAACTTGTTTGGTGTTCCATCAGGATCCCAAGTCTCGCACATGACGAGGACGTTGTCACCTAGACGGATTGGGTCGGGGTACATGGCCACAGGCCGGATGTAGACATCGGAGTTGTCGCCCGGAGCTTGGGCGGTGGAAGAACCGTCAAAGTTCCATTCGGGGAGGTCGTCGACGGATTTGGGAGCCTTGTTCAGGGTCTAGAAGGTGCCAAGTCAGCGGGAACACGTTCTGCAAGTAATATCAATTTGAGTGTGTCAATTTGCCGGTGGCCCGCGCTTGAGAGGCGAATGTTTCCAAAATAGCCTTCGCCTATTGACGTCGTGCCGAGAGATCGGCCAAAGCCGCAAAAGGGTTTGGTGGGTGGGCACGAAAACAGATTCCGGCGGAGCATTTTCGGTTTCTGGCCGAATGAGCCACCGTCGCCCCATGACACGCCCTAGTGCACCGCCGCAACCAGGAAGGCGTGGGGAATCCCGGCCCTCAATGCATGAGCGCAGCGACAAATAAATCGCTGTCACTCGTGTTTCAGGGCCAAATCGTTGGGAGTGTTGATAATGTTGATGGGGCAGTAGACGCAATCGACACTCCAGGCAACCAGAGGAAGAAAGGAGATTTGGAGATTGGAGGTTGCATACCTTTGTCTTATTTCTCAGGCCATTGGATCCATCAATCCAGATATATTCAGCGAGGACCTTGCCCTTTTGGTCCAATTTCATGTATTTTTCCAACTAAAAAATATCGAGTTAGCGGGAAAGTGGTATGCAAGAGGAAGGAGGCGGATAGCACAGCTCTGACAGGAGAGAGGGCTTACGTTGGCGGCATTGGAAATGATGGTGGATTCTCCGTCCCCAGGCTGCGATAAGGAGTTAGTGGGCGCTGATTGAGCTTGAAGCGGTGGTAGCCGCGGGGTAAGAGACATACCATGATGATGGAGGTGATGAGGGTCGACGAGGGAAATAATTGAGATGGATGGAATTGAGGGAGGCTGCAAATGCAGTATAGTGAAATGAGAGTGAAAAGAGAAGAGCTGTTTTTGAGTGGAATCTGCGAGAGATAAAAGAGTCCAAGATATGGAATTGAGAGCGGTTGATAACGGGCAAGGAAGTGGGTTCTGGAGAAGACCAGAAGCAATAATATACTGCCGATGTGCCTTGGAAGCAGTGCCTATCCTGGCATCACTAGTCAAGCAGAGAAACTCGGCCTAGAAGCCCCGATTGTGGATCACTTGTGCCCCCCCCCCTCGGCCATTCGGGCGACAGGCCCTCACGCCCCTGTATGGAGGTGGGAGGGCAGCCACGGAGCTTTGGGATCACAGCAAACTAAAGGTTTCCCCACCAGTTTCCAGCTTGACAGAGGTGGCCGAGGGGGCCTTGAGTAAGGTTAGGTCCCTAGTACCTTGTCACTATGAACATGCCTACACGTACGCATAAGCAGAGACCCTGATGGTTGCCATGAGTTCCCCGGGCCTCTCTCGAGCATAGGTCACTTCTTGGGTGACGATTCGCCGCCAATCTTGGGGGTCTTCACCCCAACTTTGATGCACCTACCCCCGGTCGCACCCCTCCAGGCTGGCAGCTGTAGCCTACCGGAGGCCGCGAGTCTGCCGTTTCGCTCACCCGATGGTCAATCGGTTGACCGGCCCTTCGATCGTGCTAGGGTAGAGGAGGATTCAACATTTTGCTTCTCGAGTCACCTAGCTCGGCATTGGCTTGGTTGACGTATGATGCAACACCATTGTTTTTCTGTTTGTACTCGGACAGGATTTGGTAGTCAGACTCGTGTCATTCTCACGAGAAATATCCACTCTAGACGACACTGACTGGTTGTGCACTTCGAACGACAGAGTCAGGAGCTTTGTCACTCAGGCGGCGGTGTGAGCTGGGAGCAGCTGGATATGGAAGTACTAGGTACTGCCTGAAGGTCGAGGGTCAATGGCCACGCGGGGTGAACACCCGAGCAGTGATCGTAGCTTACCCATAGGCTGGGCTTTGCTGGATTGGCCACACCCCCGTCCCACCCTTGGAGCTCGCCAGATGTGTCTCGGTGCCCTTGGAAGGCCTTCCTCCCCACCAATAATCATTACCCGCCCACCAGTCGGTTCCTGAAGATAAGGAATTACTTGAACATGACTCGATCGCAATTGCTCATCGAATATCAACACTCGCGTCGGCCCAGCTTTTGGTTGCAGCCCAGACATCTCGCTGGTACCTAGGTACGCATCATGGTATTGATGCATATTGTTATGGCGGCAGATATGGGTGGTCATACCCATCATCATCTTCGTCGCTACTACTAGGACGATTAATTCCTAGTCTAGCTAATTCAGTTTACGGAGCGGGAGGATCAAAATGAATCTGACTTTGTTTCTTTACTCCTTCCGCCACTTACTACTGCTATGTGCAACCAGTAACTGCGACACAGCTCTTTTTCCTCAGACTTTTTCTTATTCGTGTCACACAATTGTTCCTTCTTCTGTTCGTCTCGCTCTTACCACTTCTACATTTGATTACATCCAACATCTCATTACAAAATATTTGGTTACATAGTTCGTACAATGGGGTATCTAACAAAAAAGACCAGTTCCTTATTCTCAACACCAATAAAACGTCTCGCATATCGGCTTCCCTCACTACGAAGAAACGACGGGTGGCGCAGAAATTTCTCGTTGAAATCCCCTTGCTCTGGTAGGTGCACATCCTTGGTGGCGTCACTTAGTTGTTATTCCCGTGTCGGCGTTGTGGGTAGGGCTCGAAAATCTCCACTTGGCGCTTTGGTTATGCACCCTGGCCACCATCTTATCGCACACTTCCCATTGGCCTCTTTCACCTTCGACTAATGCGAATGACATACGGAGTTGCTGGCCCCGAATGTGGAGATGCCGCCATCCTTCAGGGTCGCAACCTTAGTGATGGGTTTTGTTTTTGAGAATGTCAAACCGCATCTTCAAATCATGCCACCGTCTCGTGAAATCACTTCTGATCACCTCGCAAGCTGCGGTCTGCTGCTTCACACCTTGAGATTGCTTCTCGCGTGTGTACAGAATCTCATCGTGTGCGCGCACGCCCCGGCTTGGTCGTTGTCGTGTGTTGACGTGCCTCCTTGTTCCATAGTCTTTTACGCTCTTCCTTTTCTCGACCTTCGCTGACAAGGTCCTTTTCATAGGTGGTCCATTTCCGCAGAGCATCTTCGCGAACAGAATCAACATCTTGTGTATGCACAGGATTGTCCATAGCTGACCGCGCCTTCTCCTCGTCTTTCAAGTCTTGAATGTCTCGTTGGCCTTGGGCGATTCTCGCCCTTCGAACCCACCGGTCCGTTTTCTCCGTGTCTCGCAGCCGCCGACGCAAGCTATTGTATGTACCCTTGATCGTGTAAGCACCCAGACCGAGAATTCCAGAGATGGGTTTCAGCACCAATCCACCGAAGCCTCGAGCGATGCCTTTGGGAAGTCCTGACACCCCTTCCTCCTGCACCTCGAGATACGGCAATCGAACGATGCCAGTCAAGCCGTCGTATAATCCAAAGTAGAATTCAGTTCCGGCTGCTTGGACTCCGCTTCGAAATCCTGTGATTCTCTGCGGTGTCGGTCGCACGGTTTTGTCCCCGTATAATTTTGGCGCATTGTGAAATCCAAGGGCGGCTGCTGTCCACATCCGAAACGGCATCTGTGCAATGGCTTTTCCTGAACGGCCCATCCCTTGGCCAACGTCCCGGAGGACGGCTATAAAGACAGGACGATCGTTCGAAGAACTGGTCTCCGTTCTTGACAACCCCGAGACAACGCCTAGAGGCACATCCTCTCTCGGCGAATGGGTGAATGGGAGCTTTGGCGGTTCAGCTTCGCCCTCGAGGTTCAGACTTCTCCTCAATCTCGCTTGTTCTTTGTGTTGCTCTTCAATGCTCGTGCCGCGCGTGGCATAAGCTATGCGGCCTGGTATCACGACGGCGTCAGCGATTGACTTTCGTTTGTGCTTATGCCGTCGTCGTTCGTATTTCGCGATGTCTTCCTTAGTATGCTCATGCATATCGCACAATTCATGAAATGCTTCCACAAAGCTGTTTACGATGACACCTCCGGCGCCGGTGATTGGTTCGCCAGGACCCTGAAAGTCTGTCCAGTGCCGAAATTTCCTCAACCGCAGATCCGACCAACGAAGATGTCTGTTTGAGACAAGGATATCTGCCGCCAGCGCCGACAACTTGGTGTTGGTGTGTCGAACATTCCAGACTGCAACCCTGTCGGGGAAAACGCTACAGCGCAATGCATCCAGGTCAAGCGCCCTGTGGAATGAATCTACGGCGTTTTCGGCTCCGTCACCTTCCTCCTCGATATCTTTGGCGATGGCTTCAGCATTGGCTTTTGCTGAGGGCTCCAGACACTCAAGGATACCTCGGGCAAACTTGTCACTGTCTAGCTTCTTGAGTGGAAGAGATTCTCTCGCCCCGGCACCAGCTTTGACCACCATGGCACCCCAGAAAGGCTGGTCGCCGAAAAAAGGCACAATCAGCGTGGGCTTGCCGTAACGGAGTCCAGCAGCTGTCGTGCCAGCTCCACCGTGATGAACAACGGCGTCAACCTTGGGGAAAAGCCAGTCGTGGGGGATATTGTCGACCATGAAGACGCCATCTGGTTTGTCGAGTCCATCGCCCATGCCTCCCCAACCTCGACTGATGACGGCGCGGACATTGGCCTTTGCCACGCCCTCGAAAATGATCTTGGTGAATGCCACTGGATCATCAATCCCAGCAATGGATCCAAACCCTATGTAGACGATGGGACGATCATCTGACCTCTCCAAGAACCTGGATAGGTCTTCCTGAGGTTCGTAAGAAGAAGCCAGATCGAGAAAGACGTATCCGGCAATGTCGATCTCGGGAACCCAGTCGCTAGGCTTGGGGACTAGGCCTGGAGACCACAGATAGGTGGTGGGGACTTTGAGACGTGAGAGCTGGCCGGGAGCCCACAGCGTCGAGACAGGGTCCAAACCGAGGGTTTGAGTGCGAAACTTGTTAACGAGGTCTCCCAGTCCCTGCCAGGTCATCAGATCGACCAACGGGTAGCTCATGAAGTTGGTGTAACTTTGATCGACATTGGAGGCCTTGATGTTGGCAAGAGGGTGGGGGAATGCCTGTGTGGGAGAGTAAGGAAAGGTGAATACTAGGTGGAGAGGAATGGAGAGTCGTTCGGCACAATGATAGTGTGCAAAGGAAGGCGGATTGGCAATGATTGCGTCGGCCACAAATGGAGACTTGTTACCCATCATCTCGAGATTGGCGGCATCAGTTTCATCATCGGTTGCATTGATACAGGCTCTCCAGAAGCCTTGGAACATGCGATACATGGATTCGCGACGCTTGCCGACCTCTCCCGCCTTGACGGTCTCGAGAGAAGGGATCAAGCCTGGATTCTTGACCATGAAAGCCATCAACTCCGAAGGGTCACCACCAATGGAAAAGAACTCGAGGCCAATTTCTTCTTGAACGAATTTCTTGAAAGTGGGATGAGTGGCAATCCTGACACGGTGGTGGTATTTGTCTCTCAGAATACGACCAATCTTGAGGAAAGGTTGGATATCACCGCGACTCCCGATGACCATGATGACAATGTTGAGACGGGGAATTTGAATCTTTGATTTTGTCTGATCAAAGTCAATCTTGGCCTGTTGAGCGGCCTGTTGCGCTTGTTTAAAGTGTGGTCTGAGGTGGTTTTCGAGAGTGGTGCCTAAAGCTTTAGCTAGATAACCAGTATTTGCGGTCTCTTTGACTGAAATATTGAGTCTTCCATCCTTTGCAACGCGGCCTGACGACTGGAAATGTTCATTGCCGAGCGTGAAGCCCCGATGTCTAGGATGGCGCTGAACACGGTTGAGCTCTGACTTGGATAAGGGTGTTCTGTCTGGCACGGTAGACGACTTCTGCAGGGTTGAGAAGTTGGGTAACTCGAGCGATTCTTCCTGTTCAGAGGAGTCAGAGGACATTCTGAACCTGAAATAATCTCTGGCATTGCCAGAAGGGTTGTTCGTCATGGAACGGTGGAGTTTTAAAGAGTCCACTGTTGTTGGCGCAACAGGCTGTGGGATTTCTGTCTCAAACTTGGGAGGCAAGGACGGTCTGTTGGCGCCTTGCACCTTTCCCTCCTCTTGATCTCGTTTGTTGTCACCATTGTGTAGGGTGATATTTGATCCACGAGACTTCTTACTATCACGGAATGAGTCGGAGGTGGGATACGGGAAACTTGTGGCTGGAGGCTCAGAGACGGGGCTTTCCTCATATTTTATAGCGGCTGAAGCGGTTGGAGTGAGGGATGGTGCCATTGATGCTGTGATGGAGGAAAGAGGGAACCCTTGAAGAACCCTTGAAGGGGTTGTGGAGGGATAGATAACAGCAGGCTTCCTTTACCGCATGACGGAGGTTCGAATACGTGACATGTGAAGGAGCGCCTTGCCGTTTCTCTGCTAAATCAAATTAGTTTTGGGGTATAATAAGGGTAAGATTGTTTTGGGCGTGTGAGAGAATCAAAATTGGAGAAGGCCATCTAGTCATCGTTATGTAGGTAGGTGATCTGGATACGGTGTGAAAAGTGTATGTTTGTTGGGTGTGACCTGGACGAATGATGAAATCCCTCGCAAGATCCTGGGTGCCTGCGGTGTCTGCGTACCTGGAAAATAAAGGGAAGGTGTGCGTCATTGCCATTCTTGAGATTGTCACTCTCCGGGGCTCCCGCTCTTCCGGTCTGTACCTTGACTTAATCATCAATGTGTCCAATAGCAATTCGAGTATCTCATGGGTGTTGGGGGTCAAGAATCTCGGGCTAGGTGGCCCGGCAGACCTCTAGGACGGATGTCTATGGAGTCCTACAGCCAAGTGTCGTCTCTTCTTTAGGTGCTTAAGGTGGACGCCCATCAAACAGAATCAAGGAAGGGAAAGTGTGCTGATTGATGGTTGGTTGAGCTTTACCAGTGGTACCAGGTCACGTACGTATGGTAGCTCGTAAGTATATCAGATTCTGGAAGATGAATATTTTCATGGCTATTCCCTTTCGACGCTGGGTGATGTCGTTACGTGCGAATGATCTTATTTGTAGCGACGACATCATGCCTAGATATACATATTGTATATACAAACACACGGCTATGACAGCCACTCTGAGAAGGAGGGACAGTTGTATTATTATGCCGCTGCGTGATCCTGAATAGGTACATTGGGCCGATATACAGGAATATTATGTGGGTGTAGGTACTCGGACTGCGTCGTCTGTTGAAACCCAAGGTCACGAGCCAGCTTCATCACCAAACTCGGTTGATATTCATAAATGAGAAACAAATGCATGCCCTAGAATAATCTACAACGATAGACAGGCCCCAGAATCAGAATCTCTATGAATGGCGGGCCCTCCCGTCTCGCGCCTCGTGCTTCATCCCTCAACCCCCCGAAGATTGGGGTCTATTTGTGGCTCCAGGGGCCTGAGGACGACCCGAGGACCCTGGGGCACACCTAAAACACCATCAGTGAACCCCCTTCGTTGATTGTGGGTTATTATTAGACTTGTCGCCGGGCCTCAAAACCGAGCCAAACCAACCATCCTGACCATGCTATCAAATTCTCTTCGTCAGTGATCCAAATCGCACACTTTCTCTGCCTATCCCATTCCACATGCAGCCACCAGATACCAACAGGTGACATGCAATGTTCTCTGTATGCATATGCACGTCAATCGCAAGAGCAGGAACTGGAGACGTGTCCCCTCGTCCCTGACCTTGCACCAACCCGTGCCCGCAATGAACGCTAGTTCGCCGGGCCAGCCAGGGCTGATTGATGAAAAGACGATTGATTTCCACTTTCCACGCTGCCCCCACCAAGGCACCTTCCCTCCTCTCTCTAACCCCATCTTCATATGTTCCTTCCTTCTTTCGACCCATTGGCGAGTCGGGCAACCGCATCCCACACCTCGCAGCCCACAACTCAAGTCGTGGCTTCCCCTCCAGGGCGACAACATCACAAGCCAGCAACGTCATTCGTTCATTCGTGTCTTGGGTCTTGTCGTGTCGCGTCGCGTCTTCTTCCAATCTTCTTCCTCACACGCCTGCGTCTGTCTGTCTGCACCACGACTTGCTCCATCTCACCCTTCAAGGATGATGCTTACTCGGCCTGGCTGGTCCGTCATCTCTTCTCTTATGCTGATGACACATCCACAGCCCTAATGCCACACTGCCACCCCTCTTTTCGCGACCCTGGCTGACTCTATCAGTCGTCATCTGCGTGTTGTCTCTGGTTCTCTCGTTTTCCTTGTTGCCAGGTCCTCCTGACTTGATGGAGCCTCGCTTCGATTCCTTCTTTGATTCGACTTTGGGGGTAACCGGCCGGAAACAGGGATGCTGCCTTACACAGGTCGTACATGATTCGACTAGTTTCCAACCTCTCCTGCTCTGGCAGTGCCGTCCAGACCACATTCACGTTGGCCCACCTTGATGTTGGGTGTGTCTGGATATATTCGTTGTGCGCCCGTCGAGCAAAGTTCTTGAAGTTGTCAAATCTGGGTCCTGTCAGGTTGAGTTTGGCCTGCAACTCAGCTGGCGTATCACGCAGCCTAATGGGTGATGTGTTGACACTCATATCGGACCGGTGGCAATGGAGGGGTTCGGCAGGCAACAATGGAAAGAATGGCTGTGTGATGGACGATGAGCTGATGCTCGAGCATACATCAACATGACATGTCTAAGAATGAGCATGCACTTTTCAGGCTTGGTTGAACCACATACCAACTCCAGCAAGGTCATCAAAGACATCGGACACCTGTGACCAGGTCCCTGGTGTTCTCGCTCCCTGCGCTTCCTACGCACTATGAGCACCTTGCAAACTCTTATTTCCAATTGGTACTGATTTCACACCACATTTGCCCGCCAAGTCACAGGGCTGTCCTTCCGAGTCCTCCACAAGCCGGACGTATAACGGCTGTTAGCTGCCGCTCTGGGGCCAGGGAGCCCCGGCATGCCGTCCAAATGGCAGGGATCACTATGTTAAAAAAGACCCCTCCAAGGACGCTCATTCTCACCGGCTTCTGGACTCGCCTATAGGTGGGGCATTTTCCCTCATTTGGGTTTCTGTCTGCGACGCCCCGAAGTGCTAAATTACGGCCCCAATCGCAACTGTCACTGGGCCATCAATGGGGCCTAGGGCATCGTGGGAACTCACCACATCCAATTGCCGCCGTGCGTTCTTCTCAGACGCTTATCCCTTGGGCTGACACCAAACACTTGTGACTTCAAACACCTCCTGTTTCAACCTCACCACCGCCTCTGTCGAACCTACCTGGATCATTCGACCAATATTGCGAGTGTTGCAGAATGGCCCCCGGACCATCCCATCCGTCATGCCTGCTCCTCGGTACCGTAGAATACTCATTTCTCCCTGTCAGGACTACTCTTCCTCCTTTGCCTTTCCTTTGAATCCTGTCTCCCACGCATCTTACAGTGCAAGTGCCCATTGCACAGTTCCTCGACATCTGACAACGCCTATGGTTCGGATCTTGCTGGCAAGACTCGCCCTACGACCACGACGCTACGACTGACGACTGACGAACTCCCACAACCACGTCATCGGGCTGGCCCGACATCTGGATTGACACGAACTGCTATCTACGAACACGATTCCAAGACGGTCAAAAAAATGCCCAACATGTCCACCAAAACTCTTATTCTACCCTCAACTTACCCGTCCCATCTCTCGCCATCGAACCTTGCTTCTCACCATCGCCTTAGGGCCCGGGCCAATATTACTCTACACATCGTGAGCCTAATCACCAGTCTGACATCAATCTCTCTGTTCTCCGCCGCAATTCCACGTTGGAATGCTAATTTCTTCCACAATTCCGGACCTAATCGAGGAGACTGGACTGATGGCATCTCTTTGGGCCCGCTGTGCTTTGCCTTTGCATATCACACCATTGTCCTCATCTACGGGTTAATTCGCATGCAACGGCAAGCAACTGGGTCTTCTTTTTCTCCCTCACGCCGATCCCTCACGATTCATACAGCCACGTCTGTTCTAGTCATGACTAGCCTAGCGCCGTGCCTCTTTATCGCAGGCTACGGTTCTCTGTTCCGTTTCTGGCAGCCAGCCATGAGAACCCAGTCGGGGGTTGTGGTTTGCAACCTCTTGAACGTGTTCGCCCGTGAATGTGAACCGGTTCTGTACATTGTGGGCAGTTTGCAGATTGCAGGGATTGTTTTCGGCGCCCTGTTGTGGGTTCTACACCTCACACTAGTGTTGTTGTCCCTCCGAGACCTCAGGCGCCACAAGCTGGTCAAGCAGCTACAGAGGGAAAAGCTAGCACATTATGAGAATGCGGGATGGAGGAGAGCTTCTGACCGTCAAAATTTGACAACGAGGTCTTCTTCAGGCAGCCCACAAGTTTCGCACCAAACTCCTCGTCAGCACCTTAACATGCCACCGCAGGCTAGGTTGAAGACAAATTCGCGACCCAACTCGCCCCCTCCCTCTGACGAGAACGGAGTTTCACCTAACACTCAACGTCGATAGATTCCCGTCCTGTCGGTGCAATGGCCTAAAATGGATTTTTGGACGGCAGCCGAGACAAGGGTGACGGAAGAGATTGATGAAAATTCGAATGCGATGTGAAACATCCTCGTAATGCGTTGATACATCCTTTGAGCTGCCCAAAAACCCTAGCCTATATCGCTACTGAGATCCGCATACGCATACTTGTACGCATGCGCAACTTGCATCAATTAGGCGACCGCGAAGCGAGATGAAAGTACCCAAGTATGAATCGATCAAGCCTCGTCTGTGGGCCTTTGTGAGCGACAAGGATTGAGGATCCTTGTGGGCCGTGGCTGCTGTGGGTGACGCGACACAGTCTCGACAGAAGGGCACGAGTGTCAACCCTGCAACGATGAATGATGATAGGTCTAGAACATGCAAAGCAAATCCAATCGAATGTGCCACTCGGAACTACCTTTCCCGGCCGATCTCGAGTCTGTGTACATATGCATTTCGACACCAGACGCCAGATTTTGATCGTCCACCCAAACTCCCCCCGCAGAGTCACCAGGGAACCCCAGCGCGGAAAGTACAAATCTTGAGACGGGACGGGACGACTCGGCTGCCACGACCGAGACAACTTTCAACACCGCAACAATTGGTCGCATTCAAATTCTGGAGTAAACTCTCGCGAGTCCGAGTATGTATATCGAATACGACCAGATGCTTCTTTGCCAGCCTCCACAGTCAACATATCACCCAAACACCAAGCATGTACCCCCAGTACTTTTCTTTTTAGAGACTGCAGACTGCGCCATAAGTCATTGGCACACCTGACGGGTAAGCGAACCTTTAGCCTGGTCTCGGACTCCTCCCGGAAGACTCTCGCCTACCAGAGCCCCTCAGCCCCACTTTCCCATCAGATTCTGGTAACAGTTCGTGATGTTGTATCTTGGAAACAGTAGGGTTAAGGGAATGACTATTATTGATCGACGATTCTCCGAGGGTTAATCTTCGTGATAGCGTTCACAGTTCGACAATGCATACGGAGTATGCCACGACATGCTGAGGGCTTGAAAGCCGACTTTTGTGTACACGTACACACGTACCATTTATTGGACCTGATGACTGTTCCGACGACGAGTGTTTTTAGAGGGGTAGAACTTAGAACAGCCGGGCCTCGTCTCGTTTCGCCTCATTTCGCCTTCTCTCCGGATTCGCCTCTCAGCTCCTACGAGGACTCGTATTGTACCTCCAGTACTCACGCTTGCGACAATGGTCCCACCCAGGCTTGCGAAAGTCACATTATTGTCAATTTTTGCCTATCGAGCCTGACCGCCTGACTCGTCGAATCATGACTCGCAAAACCCTAAAATCACGCCGAAAACGGGGATCTAAGTACGCAGATTTACCAAACAGGACTGACGGGCAATGAAACAGGGGGTCCCAGGTGAAGCGAAATGTAAAAGCGCTGACTATCACATAAAACGACTGTGCCTATTTGACAAAAGTGATCATCTAGATCATGGCTCTGGGACATGATCGACAGTCAAATCCCAGAGCCCACCTTGCCCACCCACCATCAACACCAATGACCACCATCCTTCCTTTTACAGTAGCACTCGTTCATCGTTGTTGATGATCTGTAACGAGATGAGACTGTTCTGGCCGCTGGGCGAGACTGGGAGTTGCACACTTGGGCTCCGGCGGTTTCCAAGCGAGCGATCAAGTCTCATGATTGACAATAAGGGACTCGAATTTAGTGGTTGATACAGGGGTCAAATTGACCGTTCCTCGAGAAGATGATGCATCGTCTTCCGAGAATGGAAGTTGGACAGCTCATTCTGATGGATTCTCTGATGGGTTCACCCAGACGAGGGTGCATGCGACTTACGAGTAATGTACGTAGGCGAAGCAACAACAGGACATGTCCCATGATAATGGAATGGTGGTGGGACTTGATTCAGGACTCTGGGATTTGCAAATTCTGGATCAGTCGACGTCTGGCCAACAGGGACATTCCAAGAAGAACGACGAACAGCGCACCACGAACAACAACAGCAGACGAGGCACCCGCTACCACAAGATATGACCGAGCCAGTTCCAGCCTTTCCCCGTCCAGCCTTCAGATCAACTTTCGGTTCACGTTTGGATGGATCTACTCGTATGGGTTCGTCTCCGCCTACGTCTCCATCATACCTCCTTCGTTCTCTACGAATACAGTGCCACAGTGCCGACCTCACTCTCGTGTCGTGTCGTTTTTTGTCTCATTTGCCACTCCGTCTCAAGAGCCGATATCACACAACATCGGTTGTCTTGATCCGGCTCGTCTTGCTTGAAAGTTGATTGCACTGACCCAGAATCTTGGTAGTGATCTACAGTAGCCATGGTATGTGTAGGAATTCAGGACAGACAAGCTACAGCTAGCTAATCTAGCCCCTCGGCCGCCGTGCCTCTCCCACACCTGTATTAATCTTCCCTGTGTTCCTTCGAGACCATCGACAATCACATTTTAGAACACCCCCTTCAATTACTTGGCTTTCGTGGAGCCAACATTTCTACTCTGCAAGCCATCATCTCTTATCTCTGATACGAATTTAATGTAGCCAGCAGAAAGACGAAGTAATACCTGATTAAATACTTCTATGGTCGAATCGTTATTATGGACTACATACTGTAGTTTCTTCGTGTCTACTTGGTAGCTCGAAATCAATGACGTCAATTTGTGCCATTATTCATACGTTGGGTGGTAAGTGAAAGCCTGCCAGGACCGTCCGCCGTTTCGATTCCTCGACTTCATGGGTCGGTCGTTTCGGCCTTCATAATGCCCGTCGTCAGTAGGTACCAAACAAACTCACATCGGCCCATCACCACCAGATACATAGTCACAGGCTTCTGCTGATCCTTGTATCAGTACCATTTTCTCCGCCAGACCCAACTCCCCCGCAGACAATGCCCAATGACTCGACTTCCCAAGCCATGCAGCGCAATCCATCTTCAAACTCCGAAATTGGACTGTTGCCCCTCACTTCACGACTTCCTTTGCCCCAGAAGATTGTGTCATGTCCATATATCTGGACAATTAAGAGCATCCCTCTAGCTGTTCTGCTACTTTACTGCCGGCTGATCGTTTTCAAGGTTTCAAGATAGGTGGAAAGAGCCTTGTCCTTCGCGAATAGCAACGAAAAGTCTCTCCTTCAAAACCTCCTCTGAGGTATAATCGGGCAGTTTTAGGTAGTTGACACACGTCATAACGCTGGGCAAATAATCGTCTGACGAGTATGGTGGTTCACTAGGTTTGCAGACAACCGTGAACATGGGCGTCAGGCTCTTGAAACCTCCAATGGGAAGTTTCGGGCTCCCTGTCACAAACTGTAAGAAGTCTCGGCGCTGTGCTTGCGTGAGCTCTGACATGCAAGTGAGGAGGTTTTTGACGCTCTTGCTGTCCATGTTGTAGCCATGATCAGCCTTTACCGAATCTGTCAGGGTCTCGATGGACCAATCTTCGTCATTCCTTCCAAACAGCATCACTAATTCGTTGGGCGTGAATGCTGTCAATGTCGAAAAGGCAAAAACTTGTGAGAATCCACTTTGGAATGCCTCGATTTGTCGACGAACTCCAGTATTCAGACTGAGGTCGAGTACCTTGTCAACGTAATCCTGAACATTATCCCCCGTGACAACGGTTTCGGCGCCATCCTCCAACAGCTCAATATGCGGATAGCCAGGCAGAGTGAAGTCGAGCATGAGGTCCTCAACACGAGCTCCTTGAATGGTGAGGTTTGCAATACCTTCAATCTTTTCAGCTTTGGTCAGAGATGCATCCGACTGGATCTTAGCTTTGGCTTTGATATATTGCTGAAGTTGAGATAGGGAGTTTGCAAGATCCTGGTCAACCGAGCGGAGCAGGCCGATTGTAGGCTTGATGGAAAAGCTGCCAACCTTGAAGAACGTCGCATTGAACGAGACGTCAATGATCCTTGAATCCAGCATTGATCGAGCGACAAACTTGCCCAGGCCTTTGAAAAGGAGCAAAAGCTTCTTGCCAGCTTCACTGTGTGCCTCAGCTTCACTCATTGGAGCGGGAAACAAGCCGTTCTTGCCAAAGGCAAACTGGTCCTTATCCGCAGAATCGTTTTCGCGCCACATCTTGAGCTTCTTCTTGGAGAATTCCTTAGAAACACTCGAATAGAATTCAAGAGTCGGACCCAAGCCAGTGCCAACTTCTTCGAAATATTCAACCTCGAGGACACTTGGGGATGCTCCGTACATGTCCATTACTTTCATAGCAGACTCCAGTATACGGGTACGAGAGATTCGAACCTTTTGGCGCTGTGGACGGCCAAGCATGGGGCGCTCATCTCGACGACGGTCTCGTCGATCATCGCTTTCCGACTGTGTATTCTGCCAGCGAATCATCGAACGGGAGTAGCCAAAAGATGTGCACTGCAAAAACAGATGGCGGGTCTCGAAGGGAAATAGGAAGGGAAAGGACCGAGCAAGGTCCTCGCTCCAGTCAGGTAAGCAGTTGCTCGCGACGATTAAGGGTTCTTCAAGCTGGCGATTCATCTTCGCCGTCAGTTTAGTGTTGATGAAAGAGGCTAGAGGCTCCTGATAAAGCTTGAGATCGGACCGCCCAATGTTTTCCCTAACTTCATCAAGGTTGGCGTTCAATTCGTGGAGAATGCGCAGTAGAGAGAGAATCGACGATGTCACAGGGTGACCATCGAGGGACGCTGGTAGTCCGTCACGAGACTCGGGCTTCACCGTCTCATTCCCAGTAGGAAAGTTTGATGTTTTAGGAGGAGGTCCTCGGACTTTCTTGAACTTGATAGTATGAACGCCGGACCAAACGCTCCTGGCCATTGGATCCTGAGGCTGATCTCGATTGTGATGAACAGCGCGATATATGGTGGTATTGTTCGGGATGATCTTTCCATCAATACTGAATTCAACATGCCAATCCTGCGGCACTGAGGACAATGCACTAGCGTATGACTGCCTGCCACCACTGGACGTGCTTGCCAACGGGGCTGGAGACACTCCTGGGGACTGGCCAGAGGAGGGTGGTCGAGTGCCTGCAGCTACTGGCGTCCCGGGTTGAGGCGTGAAAACCCGAGTGCCATCTTCTTTGCGAGCTGTCACCTTTCCGCTCGTCCCAATTTCCATGTTGACGGCACCTGGCTCAGGAGAGTCATCGTCAGAAACGTCTTCTTCGAGACCGTCAACAAAAGCTTCGAGGGCACCATCGTTTTCTCCTTCTGGCATGTTTTCATCTTCCAGAGGCTTTTCATCGGCACACTCCAGTTTCTCGCCGGAAGCTTCTGTACTTGGTTCTGGAGCGGCAGCTGGTGGAAGACTTGTGGAAGACGCTTGCGTACGTCGAGAAGAACGTTTCCTCTCGGGTGTCTCGTCCGCCTTCTTCTCCGAAGGTGGTGTTTCTTGGGAACGTTGCTTGTTCCGAGACGACAGTCGAGATGCGGACCGTGAACCAGCAGGCGGCGTTGCGGGCGCACCTAGATCTTGCCCAAAAGGCGAAAGCAATCCTGACTCAGCGGCCCCCGCCAAATGGGCCAGTCGAGCATTGGCAATCTGCTGCAACATGTCGCGACGGCGCTGGGCAGAGGCTGGACGGTCTGAAGGAATGAAGTGTGGGCGCAGGTAGTCATCGAGGGCCTTGAAGGTTGCAATCGCATGAATCGAAACGATCATCTCGCGGTAGGTAGCAGGAATGTCACTGTCTCCGTCTGCGGAGAGTCTCAGTCGAATTTGCCGCGAAAGCATTGACGTGGAACTGCTTCGGCTATTCTCAGAAGCATTATTGTTCACGGTCAGAACTTCGAAATGTTCAGCTCGGCTCAACAAATCCTGAAGTTTCTGAATGAGGACACTAAAATGAGTTGGAGTGGATGATGTGGTTTTGATGTTGCTCTGATTGGTTGATTCCAGGAAAGCAGTCACAAAGTCGGCTCGGGCGGCAGTGCATACCTTTTCGGCGCCATCAGGTAGAACTTGGAGCAGAGTGCGAATGATTCCGGAGTCGAGGAGCTCTGAACTTGTGATACTCTCCAATGCATCGCCGTCGAAATAACCTGCAAGACGCGCGAACAAGGGCCCGCCAGCTTCGACATCAGCTGAGCTATGGTAGAATGTCTCAATGTCTTGGGCAAGCTGGAGAAGATCCTCGCGAATAAGTCTGGCCTTCTCTTTGAACTCTCGGCCCTTCTTTGTGTCATGCTTCTCCAAAAACTTCTTTGCCCGTAGCACCACGAGATCAGCGATGCCAGCAATCGCTAATGGAGAAGGAGGCGCCTCATCTTCAGAAGAATCCGAGCTTTGAGAGTCATCGAGGTCGTGAACGTGTCGATCGTCAATATCATCTTCGATCTCATCCTCGTCATCATGGAGGTCTTCGTTGTCATGGTCATCATCCTCATCGACTTCAATGTCATCATCAATGACTTCCTCCTCTTCTTCTTCTTCGTCTTCTTCTTCCTCTTCGTCTTCTTCGCCTCCGCGTTCAGTATTTCGGTGTCGGCTACTACCAGATGGTTTTGACTGGCTGATTGCAAGCTCCTCTCTCTCTTGCCCTGAACGATTTGTTTCGCTGCGAACAAGCTCGGTGGCCGGAGACGTGCTCCGAAAGCGTCCCAAGGGTCGATTGGCGAGCTTCTTAATCTCGCCAATGACACCCTCGCGATGGAACTGGTATTGATAAATATCCTCGAGTCTTTCGAACAACAGTTCCGAGGCTTCCAAGGCGAATACCACCAGGCTCGGGTGATCCTCTTGGGACAGAATTGATGCGAGGAATGAAGCATACGGAACAGGTCGAAGTGCTTCTTCGATGACGGAGATCTCAAGGTTGGAGAGGATCTTGAGATGTGCGATTAGGACCTTTTTTCTGACATTGAGGTTGACAGTGCTGGAATATGCATCAGTCAAAGTTGGCATCAGAATCATGGCAAATCGACGAGTTTCAGCTTTGCAGCCTTGGAGTAACTCCATTCTCTTGGTGGCTCGTGAGACGGGTTCACCACTCGACTCATCGACCTCATCGGACACGCCATCGTCGAGGTCTTCGTAGAGCTCGTGGTCAAGATCTCGATTGATCTGAGGTGGCGGCAATAGTTGGCAGATGACATTCAAGGTCTCGTAAATTTGTTCCCGTGGCCGATGGATAAGCGCTTGCATAATAACGACGCTGTCAATCTTGGACGCGGCATCAGATGTGTCAGAAGGCGGAGACACGCCAGTGAGGATTTGGTACAAGGTATCTACGACGTTCATCTTGAGCAACTCGGCGGCCAGGCGGGGGCTGGCACTAGCGACAATGCCGAGAACTCTAAGGAATTCGGTGTGAATGTTTGCTCCGATTAGATTGGTAGTGCCAGGCAGGAGGAGGCCCAAGACGGCTCTGAGGAGTGGGGGGTCCACCAGCTGCTCGAGCTTCTCAGGACTGCGTTTGAAGCTATCAATGACTCGTGTGACGCACAAACAACCCTGCTCGACAACCTTTTGGTCGTGGCTGGAGAGCACGTTGAGCAGAATAGGCATGACGTCTCGAATGACGGGGAAGGAATCGTGGGGGATATTGCGGCAACAATTTGCAGCGGTCGTGACTGCGGTACGCTGTGTCCCAGTGGCGAAAAAGTCAAGAAACTGCAGGCAAGCGGTCAGGCCGCCCTCGCGGACGATGGAAGCAGGAAAGTCGATCGAGACTTTTGACAACGTGCTCAAGGCCTGCTCGGCAACGTCGATGTACTGGATATCAAGGAGCTTTTGGCAGAGGACGGGGACTGCACCACCATAGACAACGTTTGCAACAGAACCTCTGAGAGCCTCCATGAGATTGGCAATGCATCGACAGGCGAGCAGCATCATTTCGGGATTCTCTTCGCCGGTAATGGGATTTGGCTGCATAAGAGCGACCAACTCCTTGACATATGGATCCGGAGAGAATTGACCCGAGAGATTATCTTCGTTGGAAACGAGGAGTAGGTTAGAGAGCTCTTCAAGAGCGAGCATTTGCATGGTGGGATTATCGACTTGACGTAAATTTGTCAAGATATCCCTCAGTCTGGAGGACATGCCACTCATCATCCCACTCAGGGCTCGAAGGGTGCTGGAAAGACCTGAGGAATGGCCACCACGGCCTGAGCCAAAAAGGGCGGCAGCAAAGGGGTCTGGAACATCGTCTTCGTCCATAGCGCTGTGGTCATCTCCATCGTTGCTGTCGCTTTGTGACTGAGCGGGAGAAGGACTGGCTTCCTTCTCTCGATTCGATGCCTTTTCGCCTGCATCATCGTCTTCCTTTATGGTGGGATCTTGTTCTCTCCTCGAGGGACGCTTCTTCGCTCGACGGTTAGAGGCAGGCTGTGACGGAGGCGAATATTCTAGAAGGGTATTTAGTAAATATGTTTGACAGGCTGGGGTGAATGAGTTACCTGGCTGTGTCTTCTTGCCATTGCCACCGGAAGGACGCCTCGATGTTGATTTGGACTGTGCCTGCTTTGAAGATTCATCTGTATATTTCGAAGAGGACCTAGAGAGAGGATCAGGGATGTGATTGCAGGTGTGACGACCGGAAGCTTCCACCCACCCATTGTTAGACATGACCGCTTGGTCGTTGGCAGGCTTTCTTCGAGTGGAACGGGTTGAAGGAAGAGAAGATGTTGATTGTGGAGGAATGACTTCCGAAGTCTTTTGCTTCTTTCCAGGCGGACCAGACGAGGGAGGGGACTGGTCGTCGGTGCGTAGGTTGGGGCTGGAGGACTGCCGGCCGGGGGCCTTCCGCTTTCTCGAGGGCTGTGGAGCAGAATGTAGGAGAGGGGCCGGATCAGGAGGCGTGGTGGAAGCGGCAGACTCTGCTGCGAGCCTCGCAGAAGAGCGAGTGACTCTGCGGGACATGAGCGAGAGATCGATCAAATGGCAAGGCAAGAGGAATAGAAAAAGCGAGCGAGGATCGACAGGAGATGAGCGTATCTAGATTATGAAAGAGGACAAGAATGGAAGGGATGCAAAGCAGAGGCTATGGTTGCAGGTGTGAGGAGATGGAAACTGCAGAGGGAGGAGGGTGTTGCAGTGAAAGGGATAAGTGGCAGGCAAGGTTGAAGACAAAGCAAGATCAAGTGAAGAGGGTATTTAATATACCTTGGGTTGTGAGAAGGCGGAGGTGAAGAAGATGGATTTGAGACAGGCAGAAGATTGTGGAAATCAGGTTCAGTCAAGTTGGCAGGAGCGCCTGATGCTGGACGATGTTGGCGGGCGGAGGGTGGCAGGTGAAGGTGCGAGTGTGGTTGTGGTTGTAATTGCGGATGAGGGTGAGGTTGAGAGTGCGGATGCTTCGTCGTCGAACTGGATGATGGAGGGGGCAGATGTGCCATGCTTTAACCCGCCATCGAAGGACCGGCCGCAAGGGAGTGACTGAAGCGGATTAAAGACAGGATGCAGTACGTTAATAGCAAGAGCAAAGCCGCATAGGATGAGATGTTGTGTGATGGGACAGGCGGGATAAAGTAACAGGTGGTGAAGGTGAGTATGATGAAAGAATATGAAATCCAGTGAATGACTGAGAGTTAGTATGTAATATGCACCTGTTAGGTTTAGGTGGTGTTGCAATTGTGCAGGTTGTCAACCGAGTCAAGGCTGACAGCCTGGACGTCCACCAGTTCCGACCTATGGGTCCAATGCTCACTAAACTTAGGCAGTCATAAGAGCCGCAGTCAAGCCTATTCTGCTCTGCTTGTGGTGTCACCCGCTCTTTGCCCGTTGATTGCCTAATGACCATCTTGCATTGGGTGCGGTGAAGTAGAGAGAACGTTGAGAAATGCTTCACTGTAGACACGTAGACACATTTTACCATGAATAGAGATTGTCGGTGTACAGACTCAAAAGATTGTGGTGACACATTTGTCTCTGGTCTACACTTATTTCATCAGATGATCAAGGTAGGCAGGGAACGATTCCTATCGTCTACAAGTACTAGCTAGCGAACTAGACCTTGTCCATTGCGCAATAATTTCTACCCTGCTTAAGTTAGTAGCTACCAGCATGAGGCTACGACAGACAACATATTGCGCAACTGGGCAGGCATGTTCTTTAGGTGAGACACTCGATCACCCTGAATGAAGTATACAATGGTGATGGTGATGGTGATATTAGAGACCAACTCTCTTATATTGACCAGGGCAGAATAATAGGCAAAAGAAGCACGTGGTTCCTTTCTCTTTCTCGTTACCCACATTTCCTCCCACAACGGCCTCAGAAGGTGTGAGGACGACGTTGACTCGATTGCTGAGATGTCACAGTTTCATATAATGAATCGTCACCATGCTTCTTATGTGGTGTTCTGATTTGCCCTGATCGCCCTGATCGCCCTGATGGTTGATCGATGGCATAATTGCTCAATTATCAGTAATCAGTCATCATTTTCAGCCATCGCTCTTGCCTACAATTGGAGATGAGCCTTACTTGTTTCTTATTTCTTGCGCCTTCCCTTTAACCCGAACACCCCAGACTTCAGACTTTTCATTGATGCGAGCAGCCATCTTCAACTACACAAACAACTCCAAGAAATCTCCTTCAACTACCTGCTGCTTGTGTACTATCATACCTACCTACTCCGTAGGTACTCTAAGCAACTCGAGTCCTTGGCCGTCGGCTCCGGCTAAGTTCCGACTAATCGCAGTATTACCCAGCAAAAGATCCAGGACTCTGGTTGTCTGGCCCTCGGGACTCGGAGATAAAAATTGATCTGCCTTGGTTGCTTCTTCACCCGCATTCCCACACTTGGCCATACATTCTACAGGACGAGTTTGATCGCCCAGCACGGCCGTGTTGATCAGCCTGAGAGACTGGACTTGATTCTTTGCGGGCGTCGATTCATGCCAACTTAACCCACTAGTTAGGAGTTTTGAAAGTCTCTTTCTGCTGCCACTCCTCCGAGCCCGCACTGCCTCTGCCGCTCTCTCTTTTCTCCACCTCTCCGAACCAGGACCCGCCACCACCAACTTCCCTAGCACCTACAACATCCAAACCACACCCCTCTCCATTTTCATCCCTCTTCAACCCGGGCCATGTTTGCCCTGGAATGCTGACCTGCTCTTCTTCACGACGCTTTTCACCCTATCTCTCCCCCACGACCGCCCTCCGCTCAAGACGGACCCTATCCGGTCGCATCAATCCATCGACTCTACATTTCCCTCGCCCAGCATTGCCGGCCTCACCCTCTTCCACAGCCTCAGTCTTCCGCACGACTCCCCACTGCTTCACCTTACCGACATCCCAATATTCTACCATTACACACCTACCAGTCCTCCGCGCCAGAAATTCGGCCCTGAAGACCTCCATCGGATATTGTCCGCAACGCACCACTCGTCTTCAGGCAATTACAGGCGACGCGGACACCATGGACGAATACCGGTTCCCCGACAACCGTCTCAAGAAGAAGATGGATGACCCATCCAAAACACCCCTGCTTCTTGTTGCCTGCGGTTCCTTTTCGCCCATAACCTTTCTCCATCTTCGCATGTTTGTCATGGCCGCAGATTATGTCAAGCACAACACGGAATATGAGATGATCGGTGGATATCTGTCCCCTGTGTCAGATGCTTACAAGAAACAAGGCCTGGCACCTGCCGAGCACCGGTAAGTCTACAGCTTCTCCTCCGTATAGAACATATAGAACTTGTATTAATCACAATCTGTAGTGTTGCCATGTGCCAATTGGCCATCGATAAAGCCTCCAACTGGCTCATGGTCGACACCTGGGAGGCCGAAAAGAAAGAATACCAACCAACGGCTAAAGTCTTGGACCATTTTGACCATGAAATTAACACATTGCGAAAGGGGATCGACACAGGTGATGGGTCCCGGAAACGGGTGAGCATTGCTCTTCTTGCCGGCGCAGATTTGATTCAAACCATGTCCACCCCCAATGTGTGGAGTGACAAAGATCTCGACCACATCTTGGGCCGCTACGGCACCTTTATCATTGAGAGATCCGGAACCGACATTGACGAGGCCTTAGCCAGTCTTCAGAATTATCGTGACAATATCCATGTCATCCAACAGCTCATCCAGAATGATGTCAGCAGCACCAAGATTCGCCTGTTTCTGAGACGTGGCATGAGCGTCCAGTACTTGATCCCAGCACCCGTGGTGGAGTACATTGAGCAGAACCATCTCTATGGCGACGAAGGACGAGCCTCTAGCACAACATCAATCGCTCAAGAGACAGACAAAGGCAAGGCCAAAGAATCCTCCTCAGCCAGTTGATCGTAATCTGGCTGCATTTGTTAAAAACCCCCAAATATTGACGTCGGATGGCCTACTAAGGTCAGACATATTGAGTCGGCTGATCACTTACCGAACAACGACGATAAAATCTGAAGAAGGGGTGGGATGCCCACCAAGAAGCGGCCGGCACCACAATCATGATACCCCGATCACGTCGGCTTCAGGACGGATGATATACGAGAGACTTGAATGATTCATGACCCAAGTCACAAGGCCAGAGACTGATGGGATGGACACGGGGCTAGGACACGGTCGGAGTACTGGTCCTCTTTAATTGCTAGCCAAGCCATTGAATGCGTTGCTTTGCGTGGCGATTGTGCACATATCGAAGATTACCCACACCAAGGGGTGAAGCCCGGGGAGAAACCTAGATCTTCTCCCAAGCCAAGGATGATGGACTTTTCGTTTGGTCGTGTCCAAGACCATATGACACGCCGATGGGCGGCACCATATATTACAGGCCGTCTGTCCTGGCCAAGGTGGCAATTAAGGGGAACTAGAACCCCTTCATAAAAGTACATATTCGGTTTGGATATCTGCAAAACATAGGTTGGGTTCGTAGATTGCACATATGATTACAAAGTCCAAGTCTGGTCCCACACCATGCACAAACAATTCACTAGCTTGTAAGAATCGATTGTAAGATTCGACTGAGATGGCATGCCTTGCCATTCTGCCCCGTGCGTCAATCCTCTACCAGAGACTGTAGATGCAATGTAAAATAATCATCCATAGTATGAATAAGTGAGGCCTGAGCACGACGAATTACATACTAGCATCCCAGCCAGCGCCTGCGGCTTTGGCATTACTCGAGCTGACGGTACCCGCGCGCTGATTTCCGGCGACGCCGTCTCGAGCATCTCCCCAGTCCTTCAACTGCTTACGATCCATGCCCGTATACTTCTTCAACTCTTCGTCTGATATTTGCTGGTTGCGTCCGCTTTTCATCGCCTGATACTGCGAATACTTGTCACCCAACCATGACTTCTTGCCGTCTTTGGAACCTCGGGGGCTGGGTGCTGAGTCGGATACGGGCCCAGACTTGTCGCCATTCGCCTGATTGTCGATGCTGGCGGGATCGTTGTCGTGGGCGAAGTCTTCCTTTGCTTTGGTGCTCAGAGGGTCGAAACCCGAGTCATCGTGCGCCCCGTTGACGGCGCGTGATGACGGCGACTGGGTCTGGGTTTGGAATTCGTCTTGGTCCCAGCCGTCGTTGTCGATCGTTTGATATGGCTTGAGATCAGGTTCGTCGCCGTCTTTCAGCTTGGATTCACCTACACCGATTCCTTCATGTGGGAAGACGTCGGTTTCGGCCCCAACTTTGGGGTTCGCAGCACTATCTGCGTGAAAGCTGTCGTGGAGCCCTGTCGCTGCCGACTTGGATGCTTTCTTCGGTTCGCTTGGAAGCCCTGCTGGTGACAGGTTCCTGTCGTGTCCTGCGCCTGACTGAGATCTCACCGTCTCATGAGGCGCATATTCTGTCATTCGTCGTTCATTGTTGCCATCTTGCTCGTAGTCGACGCTCGCAAAGTCGGTCCGGACCCGTCTGGGAGCTAATGGGTCTGACGATGACGGCTGTGGTCCATTGATGTTTACATCCTCGCCTTTCAGGCTGGAGGATCCGCAACCCATGCTCCTAGTGACAAGATTTATCGTGGCGATCAGTCGTTTATTTCGAATAAATTGTTTCGGTACAAGAGGTTTGCATCAACGAGCGCTCTCGAGCGCTACAGCCCATATACGTAGAAAGGATAGACTTGGCGAGAATTGCAGCTCCGACAAGGCAGGAAGAAGTTGGAACCCTTGCTGAAGGGAGTAAAGTCAAGAACGATGGCACGTAAACCCTGCGCGATATGTTCAATCCTGAAATGCGTACGGTTATCAACTGTGGAATCAAGGACGTGAGCGTGAGCGCAAGCGCGAGCGGGAGTGACCAGGCGACACGATGCTGTCCGTATTTCTTTGATGGAAGTACCAGATCAAACAGCTTGGGTTATGGTCACGGGTTGTTGCAATGCGTCAGTACAAGAAATGAGATGAGAGGGGCAAAGTCTGGGGTTGCGCTAGACAAGAGTTTTGGTATGGTCGGCCATCATCGGCTCCCCAGACCCAAGAATAGACGGAGAGCAATAAGCGTGGTGTCTAGGTCGTGGAGGTCTTGCGCGTCAGATGTCACCCCATGCCAGGGTTGGGGGCACAGCCCCAATGGAAAATGGAATGTGTAGCGTAGGAGAAGTAAGCAGTACGTAAAGGACGCATGGGAACTACCGATCGCCGGTTGGAGACCGAATTGATTACTCTTGTTTGTATGGCGTGTGCCAAGGGATCAGTCGTGGAGAACATGGTGTACACTGTTCCAAAGCTTGATTTGGTGCTCGAAGACTTGCTCGAAAGGTTGAGGGCAATACAATGATATAAATCCAAGGGAATATGGGTCTTGTTCTGTAGAAATGACTGAGAGAAGAACCACGAGCCATCACAGGCGCAGGCGCAGGCGCAGGCGCAGGCGAACAACGTGACTGCTTCAGGTTGGTGCACGTGACATGGCTGGGTTTACAAGGAAGGAGCATCCGTGATAATGCGCACAATGCTAAAAATGGGAAGTCGAGATGATTGAAGAACAACCTTGAAAATGATCAAGTGAGACGGCAGACGACGAGATCACAACTCGCCTTGTGTACAGCGTACCTATCATCGTCGTTTATGACGAGAGGTTGTCTGATGTAGGCCAATTGCGCCAGCTATTTCTGCCCTGCTCCCCTAGTCCACCTCCAGCCAGCCGGATGCTAGCTTGGATTGAAGATTCTTTTCAACAAAGTACACATATGGCAGTCAAGTCCCTACATATGAACTGCAAAGATAGACCACGCTGACTCGTCTCTAAATGGCAGGTAGCAGTATGAATGCGGGGTATTCTTGACTACATGGACAATTGCCCCGGCTATCTCGAAACCGCAAAAGACCGCTTTTCTGTGAGGCGAGGTCTCCTGACCGATTCCATACTTGCTTTCACAGCTTCACCACTTCATTCTTATTCTCGCCCCTGAGCCACTGTACAAACATCATGTGGGCCAAGCTTGCATTTCGTCTGCTGCGGCCTCTTCCCAGAGCATCGGGACAGCGTACAGGGTTCCGCTATACCAGCCACACAACCGCAGAGACCTTGCATGATGGCGACCTTCGCAGCGTCAGAGCCATGTTCGATCTAAAAAACCGTAATTACATCGTGACTGGCGGGGCAAGAGGTATTGGCTATTCTATCACCAGGGCCATCGCCGAGATGGGTGGCAATGTAGCTGTCTTGGATATCTCAAACTCACCCGTCAAGGACTTTTCCAGTCTCGAAGCGGAATTTGGCGTCAAGACTCGTTACATCAAAACGGACGTCACGAGTGAGGAAAGCCTCACCCATGCCTTTGAACAGTCCATATCCGAACTCGGATCCTTGGATGGATGGTAGGTACAGCGTTCCGTTCTTCCGTTTTGGATACTCCACTAATGGACAGTGTCACTGCCGCTGGCATCGTCCTTGACAAACCGTTTGTCCAACATACTTGGAAAGAGGTCTCCAGAATCCAGGAGATCAATGTAAGCCGCCGTACCTGTCCCCGCCACCCGCCATCCTCACCATAGATAGGTCAATGGCACATTTTTCGCAGCTCAGCTTGCCACTAAGCAAATGGAAAAGCAAGGCACCGGCGGTCGTCTGGTCCTCATTGCCTCCGTTTGTGCACATTGTGCGATCCCCGGCCATCATCTAGCCGCCTACCACACCTCTAAAGGCGCCGTCAAGATGTTGACGACCGCCCTGAGCGTCGAGTTGGCACCCCAAGGTATCACGGTCAACTCCATTTCGCCAGGCTACACAGAATCCGACATGACCAAGAATCTGCGCAAGGACCATCCACACCTAGTCGAGCTGATGCACACGGCCCCGCCCCTGAAGCGTATAGGCAATCGCAACGACTTGATGGGCGCCGCGGTGTACCTGTTAAGCGATGCCGCTTCCTATACCACTGGTACCGATATTTTGGTAGATGGCGGCCTTCACGCTGGTCGCATTGAGGCCTAGCATGGCCACCGGTCTTTATGAAGAACCATTTCGGTGAGGCGTCATAACACTAGTACAGGCCTTTTTGTTGCTTCACACCGGTTTGACTCCACGATGAATAGTGGCTATGCCCCCCGATAGGTTTTCAAACCCCTTGCCGGGTGTGATGAACCCTGCTTCCTGAATCATGGCTTTGAATTCTTCCTGAGGGGGATGTCGTTCGATGCTCTCAACCAGGTATTGGTAACTATCTCTATCCCCGGCCACCAGTTGACCTATCAACGGGATTGCACTAAAGCTCCACCTCTTGTAGAATGCATTGAACAATGCATTGTCAACATGGCTGAATTCCAGCACAGCAAACACTCCACCGGGCTTGAGAATCCGATATGCTTCCCTGATTGCCGCATCTTTATTTGTGAAATTTCTGATGCCAAAGGAAACGGTGTAGAGATCGAACGAGTTTGAAGGAAGTGATGGCATCGATTCTGCATTGCCCTCCATGAACTTCAGTCGGTCCAAGTTTCCGTACGGTGTGGCCAAGGATCTTTTCTTTCCTTCTGCCAGCATCTCTGGGTTGATGTCCGACACTGTCACTTTGGTCTTGACATCTCCATTGATGTTGGTGGCATGATCGAGCATGCGGAATGCAATGTCCCCGGTCCCGCCGGCAACATCTAGTATGTTCCATCCAGCCTCGGAGTCCCGACTTCCAGGATTAAGGCTTCGAACAAAGTAATCCTTCCAGAGACGGTGAATGCCGAGCGACATGAGATCGTTCATCGTATCGTAGGAAGATGCAACAGAGGAGAAGACGGCACCGACTAGAGATTCAAGTCAGCCTCACTACAATTATTTTGCCTTCGGTGACCATACCTCGTGCTTCCTTCTGGGCTTCAGCCACAGTTTCGAAGCCAAAATGAGTGGTTCGAGCATCTTCGCCGGGCAATTGTTGGGCTCGTGATAGACTCGAGCTGATGAATCTGGAGCTTGGGCTGAAGCCGTGGCTGGGACGACCACTTCGCAGTAGTCGTGGGACATGTCTAGACATCAA
Source organism: Exophiala mesophila (assembly GCF_000836275.1). Classification (NCBI taxonomy): domain Eukaryota; kingdom Fungi; phylum Ascomycota; class Eurotiomycetes; order Chaetothyriales; family Herpotrichiellaceae; genus Exophiala; species Exophiala mesophila. The sequence continues at coordinate 4,570,166 of NW_015622507.1, forward strand.
GCGAGACATGACGCTTGTAAACTGTCGCAATAAACAATGCGGGAGACCTGGCTTCAAGGATGCTCCTACACCAAATGTGGACGTTGTTCATTCACTAGAAATGAAGTCCATCCTCGTATATCAAATGACACTTTTTTCTGGTCAAGGTCTTAAAATGGACTAGCGTGTTGGCAAGATGCAGGCACGGCAAGCGGCAAGCCGGAAGCGGACCATGTTTGCACGTGACGCGACACCACTCCTTGCCCTCCAAAGTTTTGTGGAGTCGCGTCACTGTCCGACGGTAACCGAGCATCGCCGTCATAAGTCAGAGCCATCATCAGTCTCGCTCATTTCCACCTGGGTTTACTCTTCTCAATCAATTTTGTTACTCTATTTTCCCTCTCCTTTTGAGTCTCCAAGATGGAATGCAGGGCTATGATGCGGCCTCTTCTGGCGACATGTCGTCGGAAACCGGGGGCCCTGATCACTCGTGCTGGTATAAGAAGGGCAAGTGATAACTGGGCATCAGGCCCGGCACAAAAGCCTGCTTCCGACTTGTATGTTTCTTTCGCGCGTGTCAAGTGGGCCATTTGATCTCGTGCTGACTCTTTATGTCTATAGCGTTCACTTCCCCGGGGCGTTGAAGAGCCAATTTACATCTACCATGAAATTCCGGAACCCCACCGAGGAGACAGCCATGCCGACATATCGAATCATGGATGCAGACGGCAATATTGTAGACAACAGTCGAGACCCCCAATCCGCATCGGATGAAGAAATTCTTGGCTGGTACCACAATATGTTGACCGTCAGTATTTTCGATTTGATCATGTTTGACGCCCAACGCCAAGGTCGGGTCAGCTTTTACATGGTCTCCGCTGGTGAGGAGGGCATTGCCGTAGGCTCAGCATCGGCATTGACTCCAGACGATGTTTGTTACTTGCAATATCGCGAGCAAGGCGTTATGGTCCAGCGGGGTTTCACCCTGAAAGAAATGATGAACCAACTCTTTGCAAACAAAGACGACTATGGCAAGGGTCGAAACATGCCTGTTCACTATGGAAGTGGAAAACTCAACGTTCATACCATCTCCAGCCCCCTAGCCACCCAAATTCCTCAAGCTTCAGGAGCAGCGTATGCCTTGAAGATGCAACGACTGATCAATCCCAATACTCCAGAGAGAGTAGTCGCCTGTTATTTCGGAGAAGGGGCCGCAAGCGAAGGCGACTTTCACGCAGCCTTGAACATAGCAGCCACAAAAGCCTGTCCTATCGTGTTTGTGTGCCGGAACAACGGGTTTGCAATTTCCACTGCAAGCATCGAACAGTACAAAGGAGATGGCATTGCCAGCCGTGGCTTGGGTTATGGCATCGACACCATTAGAGTTGATGGGAATGATATTTTTGCCGTTCGAGAGGTCATGCGTGAAGCTCGAAAACGAGCGCTCGAGGGTGACTGCAAACCCGTTCTGGTCGAAGCCATGAGCTACCGAGTTAGCCATCACAGCACCAGTGACGACAGCTTTGCTTATCGGGCCAAAAGAGAGGTGGAAGAATGGAAGCGGCGCGACAACCCCATCACTCGATTACGGAAATGGATGGAGAACAAGGGCATCTGGAATGAAGAAAAGGAGACGGAAGCCCGAGCAGCGATCCGTAAACAGGTCCTGCAAGAATTTTCCGCCGCCGAGAAGCTCAAAAAGCCCGCAATTCGCGAAATGTTTGAGGATGTCTATGAGAAGATGACCCCCGAGGCAATGCAACAGATGAAGGACTTGAAGCGCATGATTGAAAAGTACCCGAAAGAGTATGATGTGGCTATGTACGAAGGTGGCGTCAAGAGCCTCGATTGAGGGGGCTATTGTTGCAGGATATGAGCATTCGGAATGCAACGTCTTTGGGCGTACAACTTTCTCGATCTGGATGGCACGCTCTAAATCATCATCAAGCCGCCTGCTGACAATTGGTCTTGCAGGAATACAGATGAATAGGTCAACGACCCTATGGGCGAGTTTTGTCACTGGAACGAGATCTAAAAGTTCGTCGTGTAATTATGACGGCAAAAGGAAATTCGGAGCGCCAGCCGCTTTATCTTATCAAAGATCTTTGATAGCTACACTCAGTTAATAGAACAGGACTCCATGCTAAACATTGAGGAATATACATGATGAAAGCGTGAAATGATGGTCACGTGATTATGAAAAGCCCCTCAGCCACCAATTCAGCTGGCCGGGCCGAGTCGCTTAGGTATACGAATTAACTTCGTATAGCACACTGAACTACTTAGGGACGATAGTCGCTAGCCCGAGGGGCCTCTCGGCCCACTGATATTGCGAGACTTCAGTAACGACGATGTTGTCAATTAGACCTGGAAACGGGCCACTAAATTCGAGTCAGCAGACAGAGGGGTTGTAGAGACCTGAAGATATGTCAGACTTGAAGAGCTGCGTGGCAGGCACTATTCTGAGGATCGGCGTTTATTAGCTTCGTTTTGGGTAAGCATGAGGCTCCTCGGCCTCAACTTCAGGACGGTTTTGCGTAAATACTGGGGACGGTGACTCTTGAGTCGATAGTGCCGGCTGCGGCGCCTTCTGTGGATTCCATGATATGACTACGCTTTGAAATCTCCAGCTCTACGTGTCGTATTTTCATACGAGTCCATTGTCAAGCCCATCTGCATCCCCTTCCTAGCATGCTTTCCGGGAGTAGCATCGCTCCCACTGAATCAATTTAGATACCTGTATGCTGCAAAAGCTTGTTGACTCAGAGGCCTATGATGATGTTTTGAATGCTTTAGAAACAGGACAGGACATCTCTTTTCGATCCTGTTGTTTTGCTTTCATGTTTTGGAATATGCAACTGGGTCCTCGTAAAGATATCCAGCGGCCATGTCAAGTCCGCCTACGATGATTCTGTGTTATGAAGTTGCATGCTGAACACCATAGTTCCTGTCTTAACTTGTCAAAGTCAATAAACTCTTATCTTCGATCTATGCTTATTGACACTACGCAAGAGGAGCATTTCAGGCAAAGCAGACATGGCGAAAAATCCAAAGGCTCTAGAAACAGGGTGCTGTGTCAAAATCACGTTGTGCCCAGAATAAATCTGTGTCAAAGCTTCGAGCACAATGACAGTGTCTTCTGTCAGCCCGTTGAGCAAGGCCCTTAGGTATCCAGTCTGACTTCCATGGACTAACTATGGCGAAACCTTTAGGGTCTAGGACTGCTAAACGAGCGGGGAGAGTATGACAATGTTCCTCACAATAAGCGGCGAACATCACAGGGACGGGCGAAGTATTCCAGTAAACTTGCCTCACTCCTAAAGCTACGTCTGTGAAAAATTGAAATGCTTGCAAGATTGACATTTCATCAGGAGACAAAATCATTCTACTAGCAGGGCTGCCGAGGACGGTTGTTTGATTCGACAAGATTTGCATGCTGAGCAATGGTGCTCACAACACCTTACGAAGCTAGAACAGGACCTTGTGGACGTTCACACAAGCTCATATCACATCGGAGGTTTTGATGTCAATGATGAGGGACCTCCGTGCATTCACTCAATCTTTAAGTGACACTCTTGAAAGCCGTTCTTATCGTGACTGGATAAGTACGTCAATCCAACGCCTTAGTAAACCGACAATCAAGTCACTATTGACTCAATTTGCTGTCCTTCAACTTCAATTCAAAAGTGAAAGGGAGAATGGCGGCTTAGAGACGTACGCACAGTTGGGGAAAAGATGGGTAACACTGTCAGCGGGTAGGAGAAAAGATTGAGAGGTGTTGAAGGGCCGGGACATTGATCTGACCTTGACATCTTGGGTAACGGTGAATCCAATCCACTGTTGCCAGAGTCTGTGTTTTGATCATCGCGTGGAGGTTGGTCCAAAACGGCTGTCGCGTCGTTGTCTGTGCTTTTGACCTGTGCTTCATCCACACAAGCGACAACATGCTGCCCGCAGCGTCTGGTGTAATCTCGCTGTCGACCCGCTCGGCAGCACGGTTCATCCGTCATAATCGCAGACCTGACGATCGAAGTGGGTGGCGAACAGCATCGGGTCGAGGATCGGCACACTCGAAACGGGTGGTACGATCCTGAAGCTACGAGGCGAAAGTCCGAGAATCATACCAAAAGAACTCTGCTGCGGCTCGTCGCCTCGCGGCGGTCGCGTCTTGTGTGATGATTGGAAACGCTGGTCAGGTTTGCCACACGGTACAATGCCCCGATATCCCAAGACATAGTGGCGAGTTCCGATCCTCCCCTGAGGTTCTGAGCATCTGATGATCAGTGCCCCTTTCCTCGCAATCTTGTACGGAAACCAAGCTTGCGGCCGTCATTGAGCACAGACTCGCGTGGTGTTAGAGTTGGACTGATGGGTGACGTGCCTTGGACCGAAATGGTCTGATCTGAGATTCAGGGTGAAGGCAAACCATGACATTGACGCGACAGTAAGATGGAAAATCAGCAAGGCTTCCTCGTAGAGCTTGGTTCGGTACCTGACTCGAGCCCAAAGCTCAGTGGCAGACTTCCCGCGCGGTCCAACTAGGGAGCCACGACAAGTCTCGCGTCAAGAGTCAAGTCACATCAGACCCGTCAAACTTGAAGTCAATCGTGGATTCTCGGTGAGACGTCTCTAAAGTCGTGCCGCAAATCGCCGCCGTTGGATCACGGTGCGCTGGACCCTGAAAAGCCCTTATCGAGTTCTTTCGTCATGCGAGGAAGGGCAAGGTGAGCCTGGAGTAGACGAGAGCTGAAACAATGCCGACGTTTGTGGACTCGGCCTCTAAGTGGGAACAGTACAGCAGACCTCCACCGATATAGAAACAAGAGCGTTGACCAGAGTGCCTGCATGCCCCCCACAATAAAGTAGGGTGTCAAGAACCAGATAGGGACATCCAGACAGGGGTAGAAAGTCGAGAGGGACCGTGAAGAAGACGTGACTATCCACCAAGGCGTCCCAGTGAAAAGAGTTTGAGGTGACGGATTGACAGGATGTTGACGTTCTTGCTTGGTGGTCGCTGGAGGGGGGCGAGGTCAAGAAATGGCAAACACCGTGACCAGCCGAAACTTGCCTCTTGAGATCAATTACGACCAGGGGGTTGAAGAAATCCCCAGGGCGCTGTCGCATCAGATGCTCGTCATCGCACAGGAATCACCTTTGCCTGGTCCCCGCCGCCCGAATCCAACTCCCACCAAACTCAGATTGCAGCATCGCAGGTGGCAACCCCATTTCAGTTGAATTTCCACCAGGATAGGCGCAGTGCGCAATAATGTGAAAAACGCGTCGTAAGTACTAGGTAAAATAGTAGTCAGGCTACAAGCAGTGCGCAGCATTAGGACTGTTAGAATTACCCCGCCATCTTGCAGCTTACTATCAAAATCAGCCGCTGCCAACAGCATCGACCTCGGTGATCCGATAGGGCCAAAAGGACACGATTTGTCGGACTTGGGGTATCAAAGAGCCACCGTTTGACTCAAACTTGCAAATCCATGCCTTGATTATCTTTGGCTGACCGTTGAGGCGTTGATCAGCCTTCTTTACAATGGGGAAGATTTCGATAGCCCACTCAGCATCCCCCTCAGTTCGTATTTTTAGGCGAGAAGCAGCTGAGGAGTTGCAGGGGGACACTGGTTGGTCATGCTGAACTACGGAGGACTGTGCTATTTTGCCAGCCCCATGAAGCCCCTCGGCCCCTCGGAGGAGCCATTTCTTAGGCTAGGCAAGTTCGGGAGGAGCCAGTCGCCGCCCCCCTCGTCACGGTCCTCGACTGGGAAAGGTTGACGCCACCCATCAAATCCGATCAAGACAGAAATGATATGCGTTTTGGGTGCTCCAACCTGCAGACCCAAGGCCGAGGGACCCAAATGAGGAGCACTGAGGAGCACCTCCAGTGGACCTGGTCGCCCAGAACACACCCTCCCCCCTCCTGCAAATGCCCAGTCTTTTGCCTTGGTGTACGATAAGCGAGCTGCACTCCCATGTCTGTCTGGGGTGATTTCTGGTAGGAATGGGATACTTGGGTATTCCCTGCTCTGTCTGCATACTCTGATCATAGACCAAGCGGTAATTCAACATCACATGTCCGAGTTCAACTAAGTACCGGCGGGAGGAAGAGGGATCACACATCTGAACTTTGCCACTTTCTTTTGCTATTCAAGTCTGTGTGAAAGCTGGTCTAAATCAAAGTGATGATATTTGTACATGTGCGAGACGATGCTCGTCTTTCTGTTTTCTTCTGCCTGATGTCTTTCTTTCCCGATGCTGTGCTGTTGGTGTTGTCTGTGTTCCCAAATCCAAACAAAAGTAGCAAGTTATCGTACTTTAGCGGCCCAATATCAAAACATGTGATCTTCTCCATGAGTACTATTGCCAATACCGCACTGAGTGTCACTTCCACTTCGCCCATGGTATCCTTGAGGTGAAAAAGAGTATCCTTCGTTAAGAAATTCCATAATTCCATTCCGTCGTAAAAAGTCCCTGGTTTCAAATCGTCCCTCGTATAACTTCAATACTTTCTTTAAAAAAGCGTAAACGCGTGGTATCTAAGCCCGACTGGCGATGGCTTTTGCTCTTTTGAGTTTCAAAGCAGGAAGCTGCCGGCGACGGGCGTTGATGAACCAGTTACTGATCTGTTCTCCATGTTAGTTTGATAGGAAAGGCAAATCGCGTGAGAGTCATCATACCTGACTAATGCTCAATCCGGTACGTTGAATAAACAATTGCTTCTGCTCGTCACTAGGATAAGGGTGGTCCAAATGGTCCTGCAGCCAAAGCCGAAGAACATCAGTGATCTGCTTGGGGAGGTTGCCCCTTCTCCGTCTGTTGCTGGGGTGTGATGGGTATCCCATCATTGGGTATGACAAGAGCTGACTGTACTTCATTGGGTACGGGGAGGTTTCCATAGATCGATAGCCACCATCATAGGCAACAGGACTACGGTATTGGTCATACGATTGTCCATACCTGCCAAAGTCCATTGGCTGGTTGTATGGTCTCTCCGAAACAAGATACGGGTTATTGTATCTTGGCGTGGAGGCGACCTGAGGTGCACGCCATCGAGGATAGCTGTCACTGACGGGACTTTCAGGTTGTCTGTTCATCGAGTATGATGAAGAGAAGACGTTCTCCTGGGCATCTGACGGAACGATGGGTTGACCAAGTCCGTATTGCTGAGGCTGTGTTGGGAGAGTAGGTTGTGTGCTCATAGGAATGGCGGCGTCGGTGAATGAAGACGAAGTCGACCATGGCGAACTATACTCTGCAGGTGCTCTAGCTGGTGTGTGAAGGTGTCCAGTTGCGAGATTGCTCATGTGCATCTGGTTGGAGCCGTCAGCAGCATAGGCTATCGGACTGCTATGCTGCTGCGTTGGAGCAGGTGCAGAGGCCACGTTCATGCTCGAGTGATGTTGCGAGCTGAGGTAGGGAACCATCATGGGCCTCGAAGTCGGAGGCACCTCATTGGCAGTTGATTGAGCCATGTGTGAACGTGGTGGTGGGATCACCTGTAAAGTATTAGCATGAACAAGTTTCGATTGATGGCACTTGATAGAACATACCTCTCTGATGGAAGGCAGCTGTTGCTCTGGTTGAACAGTATCTAGCCTTGTCTGGGAAGGCACTGGTGTTGTCTGTGAAGTATATGGCCTTGGAGCAGCTTGAGTGTAGTGGTCCATATCGCAAGGATGTATGAGTGACTGAGTTGGAATGATGCAAGTGATGAAGACGTGAGCAAAGGATGATCTATCCAAAGGGCAGAGACTGGGATTGATATTGATATCAAGTCACGGTGGTCACGCTTCGACCTTTTCGCTCATGCCTCGAGCGGGCCTACACCTGCCAATCAATGCGATGGAGATATGTGGATGCGAGCACTGTCCAGCTGCAGGAGAAATGCAGGCACCAGGAGTGTTGCCAGAGATGACAGTACTTTGACAGTGTGGGTGCCTTTGGATGAGGAAGAAACTGATGAAAGCGACAGTCCAAGCGCCTTTAGGGTCTGCCAAAAGATGTCAGTTGAAGGTCGAGACATGGCACGATGGCCGAGATGGGTGTATGACAAGCAGACCTTCCGCAACTATACCAAAAGCAGATTTCTCCAGCCCCGTCAAGGAACCGAAGAGGCAGTGTTCTGTGAGGCGGGGTGGAACATGCTTTGCAGCATCGCTGGCGGATGCGTTGGCGACGGGAAATGCTCTACGTGCCCAGTGGACGATACACCTCCAGAGCGAATTCGAATCGGTCGCATGCAATCAGGGTGGCGTCCAGCCCACCATCATCTGAGGTAATGCCCACCAGCCATGCACGACTTGCAGGGCCGCTACACTTAACCTTTCATGGCCAGAGCATCTCGAGCTCGTCCCTCTTTGGTCGACGGTGGGTCCGCAGGGCCTACATGTTGAGCCCTTCAACACCAGGGTGGGGCTGTCAAATGTTTGTTCCTGCTTCTGAGGCCACTGTCCCGTCTTGAAGTCCCTGCCATCTGTTCCGGGACACTGAAGGGACGACAGCACCTGCCAGTTTCAAGGAGCACCGTGTGGTCATTGCTCAGTGACAGCTTAGCGCGTCAAACAACCACGCGCCAGAGGAGGGTAAAGGGGCGCGTTGATATTCGAGACGTAATCGCGCAGTTGCTGGAATATAGAGCAAAGCAAGTAGCAAGTAGCTGACCCTCCCACTCGGCACACCTCTACCGTGGTAGTGCAGTTGTGAACAACGTTTGGCGGCCTCTTTGGGAAAGCTGTTGGCTGATCCTGCCAAGTTACGATGTCTTCGGAAGGGATTTGGTGGAGTGCCGTAATTACTTTTGACGAAAAAGGTTATGCCCGTACCGTTCGAATGAGATCCTCCACACTGGTCACTGTCTTGAGTTCTTCATTGTATGGGTCGCTTAAGCCGAAATGGACGAGAAACTCTCGCACTCTGCAAACAACTGCACCTGCTCCATCCGACGCTTGGGAAACACACGGCTGGGAATGCTCGAGCTGGTAGGCCTTGCACGCGTTGCAACCAAAAGAGACATGGCCACAAACCTAGTCAGGATTAGCTCGATGCCCGTGACTGGAGAAAGACCAAAGGCTATATCGAGTACACGCTGCGATTCAACGGAACTGGACGACTATGGGGCGGGAATGGGCCAAAAGGGACCCTTCGAAGATGCGTACAAGTAGAGATAGCTGGCCCCAGCCCACCCCGAGTGGCGTCATACGGCTACCAGGCCTGGCCCGTAACGATTAGGTGCGCCACCTGGACCGTCTTGGCCTCTGCTCGAGTCGCGGGCAGAATATCCTTAGGCTCCATTTTAGTCATTCATTTACTCCGTAGGCCGTCGCTCGAGATCTGGAGCATTTAGGCCTCTTTCTACGCGACACAACGTAAAATGCTGCATAGATGCATCTCGCCGGGCTGACATCGTGCTTACCGAAGCTACTCGTAGACGACTGCGAGCATCACGTGTTGAACTGGATATTAATGCACGCTTTGCACCGGGTGCATTGGTTCGCAGTGACAGGTAGTACTAGGCGATGCCCACCGATGTTGCAAACGACCCGATCTAGTGCTTGCATCGACCAGGTTTGGCGATACAGCATGAACCATAGTAATTGAGGTGAAGTCGTGGCGTCATGCCCTCTGCAGGGAATGATAATGGAACCAAGGAAGGTGAAGACGACCTCACTCAAAGCGACCACGATCATCTCGTCAAGACTTCAGCAATCTACTTGCGTGGCGAAACAGTATGCACACCTGGCGAATAAACAACAGCAACTTGGTCGCCGTGTGGAGCTGTGAAATCAGATTGAAGCGACAATCTGTCCTGGCGGCGGTTTGCCCAGTTCCGCGCAGGTCAAGTTCCAAGCACATAGGTCATATGTTGCCGTGTCTACCAGTCGGTCGAGTATTGCGCCCTTCCATTGGTTACGACCCGAGGAAGGACGGACATTGTTGCATGTTGGTGTGCGACGATATGGCATATTCGCGTCTGTACTCAAGAACAAGTTCTCAGCGCATGGACGGTGGTGGAGCGAGAGGGGTTGGTAGAAATCCAAAAAAGTCGGATGCGATCCGACTTTTTGACCACACCATCCTCAAACTGGGTCCCTGGTCTCGCTGTCGTGCCGCTGTCAGACAGATTTTTAGCTCGTGTTGTCCAATTGGGCACATGAATATGCCAAAGGTCGGCTCGATGAAGAAATGCAGATGATTTCTTCAAGTAATGCTGGTCACCATGCATAATGGTTTACTGATGTCGCGTGCATATCTGGGGCTGTGGCGTGAACAGATTTGGACAGAGGCGGCTCAAAACATAACCCCAAGCGTTTGCTGCGGATAAGTCTTTCCAGATTGTTGACCCCACTGGAGGCTCAATGTCGTTGACCAACATTGAGGAAGCTTAGTGTCTTCACACTGGGTTGTCCTCGAGCTCCACGGAGCAATGCATTATTCACCGTTGGCTAGATATGCGGACACTTGGACTATTGATTCTATAGCTGGGTATCTGTCTTCCGTGATCTAGTCCAGAACCAGGAGCTATATCTCTGGTACATGGTGAAGCCCGCCGAACGACCATTATAGTAGTTGATGGTCGCCCTCATCTTATCATGCATTACTGATGTTATCGCGGTGAAGGGACTTGAGGTTCTTGTCTGACGAGAAAGGTCAGAGTTTTCGTCTGGTCGCTAAATTAGAGTTTGCGCTTGGAGCATTTAAGTTCGGGTGGCTACCGGCGCCACTCCCAATTGGGTCGCCAGCTCTTCCACATTCGGTGTAGCGCGTCTTTGATTTGGAGTAGCTTCTCCAGCCCCAAGAGCTGGAGGCCTGGCAATGGCCTCTCAGTGGTGCATTGTTTATGCAAGGCGCAAAAGACTTCACGGCCGGATCCCTCGGGGGCGAAGTCCCTGGATCGCGCAATGGGCTAATGCATAACAGAATTTCGGGCGCCCCAGATGTGAGATCTCTTGTCGAGCTCTGAACCAGTAATGAGGAGGAGATTCCTTGCGGCGATTGTGCTAGGCAATTTACACCTTGACGGGGACCAACGGCCCCTTCCCGTGGCTACACACCATCATGGTAGCGTTGTCGAGATGGAGGGCTTGTTTGTCAAATAATTCACACGTAGTATCGGGCATTGTAGCACCGAGTGAGTTTCGACGAGGCTGTGATAACTCTCGGTGGGATTGTGGGACAGGGCGAGTTCAGGGCGAGTTCGCCAGCGTACATGAGTTGCCCATTGCAGTACGAGTGGGTAGAATGGTCCACAAGAGAGCCAAATACCAGCATTGTTGTTGGCCAACATGGCACGGTGCCAACGGGTCATCCTGGGCAGACTTGGCTGGACAGTGGACTAATAACGCAAGTACAGCACATCAGAATCGTGCAGGATGTTTGGCTCAGTCATCGTCATCAACTTCGGATGGCAATTGGATGATGCATCCTGGCTGCCAATTCCCTGGATTCCGATCGACATGGAATTGTGTAGATACGCACCACATCGATCAAAATCAGGCCCGTCGATCTGGGAAGCTCCCTCCTGGTAGGGACCAGGGCTAGGAAAGAGGGCGATCGAGGGCGGGATCGGAGCAAAGGGTCATAGTAAAGTTTTAATTAACCCTGGTTTAACCATCTGACTCCATGAACCACCCCTGGAGAATCTATGTATATTGGCCACCTCAGCACGGGTCCAACTGCCCGTACCGCTTGACTTTGCAGCATCCAGGGCTCTGTTGTACTCCATTGCCAAGCGTAATAACAGGTCACCGGGCATGACTTTGCCCTATGCGTCATCTAGAGGAGGTGTATCCACGCAAGGAGAATGGTAATCGTTCCTATGCATTGTTGGCAAAGAATTCTGACCTTGACTTGATTGGAAACTCTGAGTCACAACGGACGCGTGGACAAACTATCAATAGATGGTGCAGAAATCAAGCCTCGGAAGATGCTAAATGAGAGGCGCAAAGACTGTCGCGTGGAGATGTTTCGGGGCTATCTCACTCGCATGCCACGCGGAATTACAATTCGTGCATGCCCTTGTTGCATCTCCTCCAGTTTGTGTGTAGAAGAACCGTGGCCAGATCACTACTGGAGCGTGTGAGTTTGGAAAGTGACGTGGTCGAGACTCAACCCACTATAGAATGTTGGTGGATGGGTAGCATCGGAGTTGGCCACGTTGATGGCCGTCTTCGGGGGAGTGGACAAAAGAGGTAGAAATGCCAGTTCATGGTAGATTGGCTGCGGAAGTGTCTTGCAGCAAAAAGGCAGCAGGCCAGGATGCTGACAGTAGTTGGCTGCTAATGCATGTACCTCGCGCCCTGACGAAATCCTTGACGATTTAGCTGCAGGAGCAGGAGTCTCCAAGGAAGCCAGGGCGACTTAGGGGATCTCGGGTGCGAGAAGGAGGCACCAGTTTGTTCCACCCAGCTTGGCCAAAACAGTCTGCCGGGAATTCATGGGGTGGTTTCGGAGCTGGGTGTGAAGCCCTTCCATAGTTTCGGTTTCCTGAGGGAAAATTTGGGTTCCATGATTCAATAATGGCACTGTGCGAGGCTTGCCAGCTGAGACGCCTTACATAAACTATAAGCCGACACGAGACCCCGCCCCGCCCATATCTCAACATGATCGATCCCTAGCATGACTAGATTTGGGATATGGATGCTGAAGAGGCCTCGGCTGCACTCTTGTGGTTTACGTAGATTGACTATGGTAGATTGACTATGGTAGATTGACTATGGCAGCACGATCAACGCAATGAACATTTGAGAATCAGATCCTTCGATATGGAGTGGAGGATCCATAGCAGCAGAGGTGAACAGAGCACGTGGGAGCCGAGGCTGTTGCTCAAGCACATTGAGTCTAGACAACCAACATACATACATTAGTACACGACGAGGTAAAATTGTGCTGCGTCCGCCTAAGGGTCAACACGTCAGTAGTAACTATGGGTCCGTTGACCTTGTTGATGCCTGAGGCTCTGGTCCTCCCGACCAGGGTATACCCACCAGCCTCGTTAAAAATGGTTCCCTTGAACCAAACCAGCGCTTAGGTCGAAGGCATTCCTTTTGGCAGTGGAAAAGTGCGGGGCCGTGGTGACTACTACAGATGGGGCAGAGAGCGAGCGCCGTCGGTTCGATTTCGATGGCCAAGCTCCGCACTCATCACGTCCGGCCCGTTGCCTCGTGCTTCAAGCATGACTATTAATAAGCACTTGGAAAAAGGGGAAGAACGGTTGCTTAGATGTCACTATGCCAGACGCATCTTAGATGCCAGAAGAAACGTGTCAGTAATGCTAAATCCCTGTCAGTTAGTTGAATGTTGAAAATGCATGGGAGGCCCCATTTATAAACTTCCCCAGTGATCAATACAAAAGAAATATACTACGATGAAAACACGTGAGAATCAAGTATCGATTTCACCAACGCGTATTGCAAGGAAGTGTCTTCCTTGTGTGGACATGATCTATCTCCGGATGTGTCTGTATTAAGGATAAGAATACACGAGTATGACTTGTACCTTATGGAGGGTAGCTAGGTACTCCTCAAACTACGTGTATTTGATCGATGCCTTCCCACTTCTATTGTAGTAGTCACCCATTCACGTGATTTCATGTGACCATCCACGTGACGCCAAGCCAGCCTATATACCTCAGGTCTGTAAGGGCCAAGGGGCGCCCCAGGTACCCCGTAGTTACCTAAGTTCTCCTTGGTCCCTCTCCTGACGCCTCTACACTATTACTGTAGGTATCCCATATCCGTTGTCCCCGGTTCTTGCCAACCAGCAATTCTATGCCAAGGCATTTTACCCCCGCATTTACAATTCAAGGCAGGTTGCAGGGCAATTTCTTGCCGAATATAGCGGTCAGCGCCGCCGCTTTTGGAAGGGTTCTTCCCTCGATGCCAAAGCTCCCCTGGTCAGTTCCTCCGTCAGGCCACCGCTCCTCGGGCGACTATGCAGATTCAACCACTCATTAATTCGAAGTGAATGGAATGTTAGAGCATGAAAAGGTGCCCGCGAGAAACATACTTATCCGACAAGGTAAGCCAGAACCACATATGATGAGAATGGGCCCTCTTTTAGGGCTCGCTGTTCGCTACAAGGAGAACTTTGATGTACAGGAAAATTTGACTCAATATTTCATGGCCCCTTCTCTGTGTCTTCCCAACGCCTCAGCGAAATTTGGTTGTATATCTCTGGAAAGCTAGAATCTCGGCCAACCATAGTGATACTGGCGCGAATGTTTTACTAAAATCACACAATAAGCGAAGAGTCTTCTGCTCAGGCCTCAAAAGACGGCCATTCCCTGGGCATTCTTCCCAACTCCCATCCCATCAAGGGTAAAGTGCTGGATCATCTTCGCAGTCCCTTGGCCGCCGGAAACGTCCAAGACAGTCACCGCAGCCGGCGTCGTGCCATTTCCAGGGGACAGGGCGTAAATGAAGCTGCCCCCGGCTTTGAGGTCAATGAGTCCAGGGTCTCCATTGCCAGAAAGGTCGGTGATGGAGAGTATGCTCGCGTCAGTGAGGCTCATTTCAATCACACGATTCACCGCAACGTCGGTCACAAAAGCGCTGCCTGTTGCAGCAGACACTGTCGCCCAGCAAGTCGCTTTCTGGTCCTCAATCACCTGCTTCGCGACGAGCGAAGCTGTATTGCTGGCTGGGTCGACAGAGATGACGGCGCCACCAAACGAGGCGTCTGTCACAAACACCGACGACGTTCTTGGGATATTGGCGGAACCGAAAAGCACTGCCGTTCCGGCCGGCGAGCTTCTTGTGTCTTGGTTGGACAGCGTTGACGCACATCGACGAGGACGGTCCTCCACCCGAAATACCGAGAAAAACCCAGGGTTGTTGACCGTCGGGTCTCCTTTCACTGTGGCGAACAAGCGCGACTCGTCCTGGGAGAAGAAGACTTGCGAAAGACTGTTTGTCGGTCCCACTGGCGGCGTGGTTTGATTGAGGTCAAACGAGCGTAGACCATCCATCGCACTCAAGCCCTTTCTCGAAAACGATGAACATGATACCCCGTTTTTGGCCCCAGTTGTTCCCACACAGACCAGTTGATTCTTTTCAGA
The DNA here is from genome assembly GCF_000836275.1 of Exophiala mesophila. NCBI lineage: Eukaryota > Fungi > Ascomycota > Eurotiomycetes > Chaetothyriales > Herpotrichiellaceae > Exophiala > Exophiala mesophila. The sequence continues at coordinate 4,585,203 of NW_015622507.1, forward strand.
TGCGGTGACAGAGTTTGGGAATTCTCCCGGAAGAGGAATTGCCGTTCCAACGGCCGTGAGGCGAGTTGGATCTCGGTGATCTATAGCGAACATTGACAGGGAATTACTGCCAGGGTTAACAGCGAACAGGTTCTAGGCCAAAGTTAGGACACCATGCTTTCAACGAATGAGTGCTCAACGTACATTGCCAGCAACAGCCAATGCCGATTGTCCAATCAGAGCATCAGGCGCTTCTGGTTCGTTTGTGGCGCCATTGATGCTGTTCCCCCCTTCGCCTCCAGTGGGCGTAACCGAGCCTTGAGATAGTCGTCCATCTGCTCCGACAGGCAAAGCCACAACGGCATTACTCTGATCATTTGTGAGGAAATAAATTGCATTGACAGTTGACTTCGTCCGGTGGAACGAGGGAGCAGCCACAACCGTGACGCTTAACGACGTCGCCAGAAAAAGAGTCTTCAGGGAAATGCTCAACATTTTTTCAGACAGGTGAGACTCAATTGATGTTTTTAAGGAATGTATCGCAACACTGTATGAGACCTGCTCTATGGAATACGAGATCGCCGGTATCTTTTCTTGTTCCTGAACGAGAGCGCCCAGTAAGCCGTGGCAGCGAAGTAAGGGCCGTTTATATAGACTTCGATGTCTAAAGACATCCTCACGGCCATTGTCTATCTATTGGAGCATTCAGACCGCCAGCAATCGCCGGCGCAAACTATGAGATATTGCAATGTCGTTGTGCAACCTTTCTTGCGTTTTGCGCAGGATTACACAATGCAAAATTTCCATTTTCGTCCTCGAAGCTAAGCTGGATCAGGATAGAATTGATTATCCATCAATGATCTGAAAATGTGGAGATGAAACGGGGGTCTGAGACACGCGCGAAACCGCCGTGACCCCTTGAGAGAGAACAGTTGTTAGTCAGAGAAGGGTTTTCCTCACTTCCTTGTGTTTCTAACATCTGATTACTACGGATCCCCCTATTCTGTAAATAGGTCTGAGAAAGCACCAGTTCCTTGGATACCCCTGTCGCGATCAAGTAACGCAATGCTGAATGTTCCTTTCTCTCTCATATGTGGTAGTAAGTTCTGACCCCAGGATTCCATTCCAATGGCTGGAAAAGAGCCTTCGACCCCGAGTGCGCACCAATACTCCACGAAAGAAGTCTCGTCCATCAAATGGTAGAGGCCGAAGATGGCAGACATCTTTCGACCGTTCTTTCGCACGGCAGAAGGTAGGCATTCTTTCCAAGACAAGGTGCTAGGTGGTTATTGACAGTGAGGCCAGACCGTGCTGCAAACCGCCGCGAACAGCTGCGGAAAGCCCAGCGGTCAGTTAAAACGTGATCGAATCAGTTGCTACTGTTCAAGCTGAACGATTTGAAGAACCTTCCGCGAAAGACGCGACCAATATCTCAAATTGCTAGAGGGACAAGTCAAGCGCTTCCGGATCAATGAGGCAAGAATGCAGAATGATATCGATCAGTTGCAATATGAGTTGGCCGTTGTAAAACGGAAACTTGCTTCGAAAGAAGCGACGACGCGTACTGCTAGCCAGCCTGTCATCCAATATAATGGAATTGGCCAAGGTAATACCATGTCGAGCGCCGAGGAAGACTGGCGAGTGTCCGACCAATTTCAGGACGACGGCAATGTTTCCAATGAGTCCTTTTGCAACATGACCATCTGGATTGAACACCGCAACGGCCAGCCTCACGGACTGCATGTCAAGCAGCAGCAGCAGCACCATCACCACAATGCAAATTCACAATTGCAGTATGATCCCATCGCAGGACCGGGAAGACCTGTAGTAAAGTCTGCGACCTCAGGCTCCCAATTCAACCGTAGTCTAGCTCACCCAGATGGAGAACGATCACAGCTGTCTGCGTGCTTTGATTTCACCTCAGTGATTTCATCTTCCACGAGAAACAATCAACTCCAGTCGTCAAACCATGACCTGGTAATCATTGCCATGGAATTTGTCCTCAAGTACGCTCCCCCCCCCTCATCCTCAACCTCAATTGAAAGCCAAATCCACCATTCCTTCAACGGACAAGGAAACTAAGGGTACTTCCAGACTCGAAAGCCCCTGCCTCCCTCACATCCAAAACCCACCAAAGGACGATCACTCACCCCACGGCCACATCCACACCGCGACAGCGGCACTGCTATGCTGCGCCCCGTCTGAACCCACCATCAGCAGTAGCATAGGCGACTCTCATACATCATCATGGACCGCACCCAAATCGACCTTGCAATCTCTCCTTGACATCTCAACACAACTTCCAGTCCAATCTGGAGAATTGACGCCAGTGCAAGTGTGGGATCAGTTGAGTCAGCATTTCAGTTTCGACGGTCTGGTGCATCTGCATCTAAACTGGCTGAACGAGTTGTCCGACAAATTACTGAGCCATGTCAAATGCTATGGGTTGGTTATAAATCCCCTCCCGCCCTCTTTTCCCCCTCTGTCTTTTTCTTGATTTTAAACGAATTTCACATCCTTATGGGGACTTTTCAAGCTGACGTACTTTTTTCTTTTATTTGAATGAAACAGATTCGGCGCAGTAGTTAGACAGGAGTATCTGGAGAAGTTACTTCGAGAGAATGTGTCAAACTAGTATCCAGAACAAGCAGTTGATAAACAGATGCGTCGTATTCAAGACTACAAGACTACTCAAGTAAAACGAGGCTTGAATACTACTGAAGGTCGCACGAGGAAAAAATCTGTCTTTATACATGAACAAGTCGAAGCCTGTTTTCCTGAAGCGTACAGATGATACCCACCTCTGGCATCAAATTGGAAGAGGGCTAACAAGTCTGAACTACAGCGGAAAAGACCCGTGGGACGCCGATGCCGAGAATTCACGGCACATCCAACACCCGGTTTATACATAGGCTGCTTGGATACGAAAGAACCTCCAAATGGTGCATGTATCAACAGGCAGGTCATCAATTTGACCACACTCGCTTAACGTTAGACCAAATGCCCAACATCTAAGATGTTCATCAACAAATAATTACACTGGTTGTCAAAGCTCGCTGTACAAGAAAATTGTATCTGGTTGGCGCCTGCAACTCCAGCTATCTTCATGGGACTGCGCCAACCAGCTGCACGGAGAAATGTTCGCTCTAATTCGCCCAGGCAGTGCCGTGCTTGTGTCGAACTCTATGAGAGCCGCCATACGTCATGGATGCTGAGCGGGCGTAGAAACCCCACGATCTATCTCCTTGAGGCATGGTTCATGAATGCTTGGGGGGTGATCGTGTTCCTGTCTGGGTAGGTAAATGCCAGAGTCAAGTCATGGCATCTGTCGAGAAATACCAAGATTTCTTTGGTGCCAACCCGAGGAACAGTCGTGAAAGTGTTGCCGCAGGCGTGGCCCTTTGTACGTTTCAGCGCTGGATCTTCAGATGCTTCTAACTGGCTGATCGCTTGAATTTCTCCGAACAAAACATCGAAACCAAATTGATCGTTAAGCAAACACATCTCGCACGGGGAATCAAGGTGGTTTTGGTACCTTTCTGGGAATGCGGTCCGCTCCTTTCCAACCCCTCGATTGTTGCGGCTCTCCGAATATTTCATCCAAAGACCGTAACGAATTTGATTATTTCATATCGAGAGTTAACCAATTTACTTGAAAAGAAGTTCCTCTGGCGACGTATTGCTGTGATAGTTCTCGCATCAAGATATCTGGCCTGCCACATTTGCTCACTTATAGATTCTCTGCGCCATGACGGGATCAAAGCCCAATTGGTGGAAGGCTAGCACATGCTACCAGATCTGGCCCGCATCTTACAAGGACAGCAACAATGATGGAATTGGTGACATTCCGGGAATTATCAGCACATTGCCGTATCTCAAGGACTTGGGTATTGGCACAATATGGCTTTCACCCATGTACGACTCGCCGCAGAAAGATATGGGTTACGACATCTCCAACTACGAAGCCATCTATCCCCCTTATGGCACCATGGACGACATGGACGAATTGATCAAGAAAACCCACGACCTGGGAATGAAATTGATCTTAGACCTCGTCATTAACCACACTTCAGACCAGCATGACTGGTTCCTTCAGTCACGCAAGGACAAGACCAACAAGTATGCTGATTGGTACATGTGGAAAGATCCCAAGATCGTCGACGGACAGCGACAGCCTCCAAACAACTGGCGTTCGATCTTTGGTGGGTCAGCCTGGGAGTATGCCCCTGAACGCGACCAATACTATTTACATCTTTTCGTACCCGAGCAGCCCGATCTGAACTGGGAGAACGCTGAGACTCGCCGGGCCATCTACAAATCTGCAATTGAATTTTGGCTCGAAAAGGGTATCGACGGCTTCCGCGTCGACACGGCAAACCTTTATTCAAAAGTCACATCCTTTCCAGACGCTCCTGAAACCCTCCACGGCGAGGCTTATCAGCCGGCCACGGAATACTACGTTAATGGCCCACGGATGCATGAGTGGTTGCAAGAGCAGCGCGAAGCGGTCCTCGACAAGTATGGCGACGTCTTCATGGTCGGCGAGCTTCCCGGCACGGACGCTGCAGAAGTCTTGAAATATGTCTCGGCCGAAGCTCGCGAGTATAGCTGTGTTTTTGATTTTGACGTGGTCATGCTGGGGACAGGATCAAAGAAACACCACGTCTATCGTCATGCCTTGCCCGAATTTAAGGAAGCGATCCGCAAATGTCAAGATCTCCTGCGAGGAACAGACGCCTGGATCACCGTCTTCCTCGAGAATCACGACCAGGGCCGCAGCTTGTCGCGCTTTGCTACCGACAAGGACGAGTTCCGTGAACAAGCGGCCAAGATGTTGGCGGTTCTGCTTTGCTCCCTGACTGGCACACTCTTCATCTACCAGGGACAGGAAATTGGCATGTTCAACCATCCTGAACACTGGGGCATCGAAGACCTCCGTGACATCGACTCCCTCAATGCATACCATGATGTCAAGGACCGGCACGAAGGCGATGAGCTATGGCTTAAAAAGGCTATGAAGGGCCTTCAAGCCGTCGGTCGTGACAATGCTCGTCTGCCTGTCCAATGGGACTCGACCAAGCACGCCGGCTTCACCGGCGGCGAGCCTTGGATCCGAGTCCATGACGACTATGCAAAGACCAATGTTGCAGACCAGTTGAAGAATCCCTCGTCGGTGCTCAACTTTTGGAAGAAGATGATCCAGCTCCGTAAAGATCATGAAGACTTGTTGGTCTTCGGCCATGATTTTGAGGTATGGGATTATCACGATCAGGATGTCTTCACATTTACCAAGAAACACCCTTCATCTGGTCAGACTTTGCTGGTGTTTTGCAGCTTCTCGGACGACACTCAGCCTTTGCACTGGCCTACCAAACTAAAAACCACGACATCACAGCTATTGATTAGCACCGTCGATCATCCGCAGAAATACCTAACTCCGTGGGAGGCCAGAGCCTATCTGATTGCCGAGCCACCGGCGGTTAATGGTGCCTGAGGACAGTCTAAAATTTCTGGTGTTTGGGGTGCAATTACATACTGCATGGCAATGGTGTTCTCATTGGCGGTTGATACACCAAGTTTAGATACACCATGGACTAGGACTTTGTACGCTTCGAAAAGGATACAGAATATTCAAAGTAGGGTCCTTGTCATTATCGACATAAAATCAGAGAGTACAGAAGATTCAATATGCATCAAGCGTCGCTTCTGGGAGATTTTAGTCATCTCCAAATATAATACATATATCATACATGGCTAGGGATGGTGGTGCCCAGCTCGGGTCCAATGAGGTGGCAGCGAGTGCGTGGGCCGCAATTCGTTCTTCAACAGACGAATGCTTTCACCCAGATGAGCTGTTCCCAAGTCTTCAAAATGCCAGAATTAGTATGTTCTTTCTCCAGTCGCGTTTTCAGTGTGTAGGATAACGCCATGAGGCAGAGCATAGCCTGTCATCCATATTTCAACTTTGCTCCCCTGGCGACTTGGGATCTGTTGGCGACGTCCGCCGATATGTCTCTGTCCCATCTTCCCAGAACTCAATGTCTTCCTCCCCTTCATTGCCAATCATCGAGTTCTGACGCATTCCTAGTTTTCCCTTCTTCAACAGCTTGGTCAAATCTTCACCCTCAGCCAGCTTCCGCTTCAGAATATCTTCCAGACTCGACTGTGAGTCGAGAAAGATGCGCAAATGATCCGAAATGACATGACGATTGCTGCACGAAGGGCATGTAATCAGGACTGTTCCATGATGGTAGCCTTGTTTGGTGATTCGGTGGGTTGATCGATATAAACATGGCTTGCATGTGAATGTTAGGTCATAGGAAGGCTCATCTCGTCCACTGGGTCGCCGGGGTTCTTCGCCCTGCTTCGTAAGTGCGGACTCATATCTCCGCTGATGCAGAAAGGGTCTTCTTGCGGATGGAACGGTTCTTGAGAAAAATGGCGGTCTGGCTAGTTGAGAATTCAGACGAGACTGTGAGCGGAAGGCAGATTGGGTTGCAGTCAAGGTGGTTAGCCTTCGCGGCAGAAGTGATAGATGATGCATCCTTCTGGAGAAGGTGATAATCCTTATGGTCGTATCTCGAACCTGGAATTGAAATCACAGCAAGTAAGGTATCAACGATGGTGAGATTGTGATGTGTGAAGAATTGTACAAATCGAAGTGTTGCCATCGATGCCAATGGCATTGGTTCCTTCCTCGAGAAATTCCACCGGCTAATCCTCGGTTTCGTTCGGAGTCGGCGATACAATGACGCAGGTCTTGGCAGCGAATATCTGGAGGCAAGTTTGCCGATCATCAAATCACAGGCGCCGACATGGTCAAAGGCAGCACAGCACTTCACGACGGCCAGCGAGACATTCAACATCAGTTACGCCTGGCTCAATCTAGCCGAGACAGAATGCCACTGACTCACAGTTCCTTCTGGTGATGTCCTACGCTAATCTACCGTGCATCACAAACATATTCTTTTTGACATCCACCAGCGGAGAAAATCAAGCCCATTGGATCTCCCCGCTCGAACTTCTTGTCCTCTCTTTCTTTCGACCGACTCTTCCACTACCGACCTTTTAGACATATAAATTCTCAACTGGAGTAGCTGGTGACAGCAATATTCCGCAGCCACCATGTTGGCGAAGGGGAGAGGAGCGAAGATCAGAGCCCCAAGACGAGTAAGTTGAGCCGTCAACACCCCTCTTCCCCACCATGGCGCAATGCAGCCGATATGCCTTTGAAGCCCCGGGAAGGTTATTGCCATCTTGACTGGACGAAAACATGAATATGATTGATGATCCGTTTGAAAATTCAAAGACTAACACGTTCTCACCTAGGGGCTCACAAAAGAAGAGGTCGACTTCGACCAGACATGGGGCACCCTTTCCACGGCCTTCACCGAAATCCACAGCAAAAACAGTTCAAGATTATCTTTCGAGGAGCTCTTCCGAAATGCCTACAAGTTGGTCCTTAAGAAAAAACAAGATGTCCTCTATGACCGCGTAGTTGACTTGGAAAAGACATGGCTGAAGGATACCGTCTCCTCGCGCATCTCTACATTCGTCACCCCAGCCTTGTCATACGATTCCTCCGAACAGGCCAGCGGAGTCCAGTCAAATGAACGAAGGATTGCGGGAGAGCGTTTTATCAGGACGCTAAAAGATGCCTTTGCTGATCATCAGCTCTGCATGGGCATGATCACAGACGTCCTCATGTACATGGTATGTTTTCTTCCCTGTTCCTATCCGACGTGATGCCATGCTCACAGGCCAAGGATCGCGTCTATAGTCAAGATCAACGCAGACCCTCCATCTACGCAATGGCTATGACTCTATTCCTCACACAAGTTCTCAAGCATCCCTTGTCAAATGACCATGATGTTCTGTCCTTGTTGGAGACGGTCCTGCTCGACATGATTGAGATGGAACGGAAAGGCGAAGTCATTGACCGCACCCTTGTTCGTTCATGCTGTTTCATGTTGGAGGGACTATACTCGACTTTCACGGAAGAAGAATCAAGCAAACTCTATCTTCGATCATTCGAGCCAAAATTCCTCAAAGCAAGCATTGAATTTTATCGCCTAGAAGGCCAGTCTCTAGTTGCTGAGGCAGATGCCAGCTCTTTCTGTTCTCATGCTCAACAAAGACTGAAGGAAGAGGAGGAAAGATGCCAGCAGACCATATCTCCCATCACAGAACCGCGGATCAAACGAGTGGTGGACGAACACCTTATCCTTGCACACATTGCCGACGTCATCAACATGGAGGGCACGGGAGTCAAGAACATGCTGGACAATGACAAAGTTAAAGACCTCGCCAACGTCTATGACCTAATTGCCCGCGTTGACCCTCAGAAACTTGCCTTGAAAACGGCTGTACAGAAACGTGTCGTCGAATTGGGCGAAGAGATTAACAAGGCTGCCAGCGTTCCCGTCCAGCCCTCGGCACCGACCAAAACTTCAGCCAAGACGGCTGGCGACAGCAAGGCGCCCGGCGAAAAGAGCCTGAATCAACAGACACAGGCTGCCATTACATGGGTCGAGCAGATCTTGGATCTGAAAAAGAAGTACGACAGACTCCTGATAGAGGCGTTCAAAAAGGATGCCACTCTCAGCCAGGCTCTAGAAGTCTCTTTTCAGGACTTTATCAATGACAACGAGCAGAGTCCGGAGCACCTTTCTCTTTTTCTCGACGAGTACCTCAAACGAGGAGGCAAGGATAAGACCGAGGCCGAGATTGACGCTCTTCTTGACGACGGCATTCTGTTGCTCCAGTATCTCGCGAACAAGGACAAATTCGAAACGTACTACAAGAAGCATATGGCCAAGCGTCTCTTGATGAAGAAGTCCGTTAGCCGAGACATGGAAAGGCAGGTGCTCTCCAAAATGAAGGTCAAGATCGGAAATCAATTCACGCAGAAATTGGAGGGGCTCATTCGAGACACGGAACTCTCGGACAACCTGAATGCTCTCTACAAAGAACAAGTGACTCGACAAGGCGAGGTCGACCCCAAGCGCATCGACTTAGACTGTCGTGTGTTGACTACGACGGTATGGCCGTTTGAGACATTGTTCAAGAAAGACAACGATGAAGGCACGAATCGGTCATACATCTATCCAGCAGAAATCGAATCAGTCAGAAAGAGTTTCCAACAATTCTACCTTAGTAGGCACAACGGGCGGAAGCTCACATGGATGCCAAGCCTGGGGGACGCTGATATGCGAGCCGTCTTCACGACTGGCGGCAAAACTCGACGATACGAGATCAATGTGTCAACGTACGGCATGATGGTGCTGATGCTGTTCAATGACCTTGCACCCAAAGCAAGCTTGTCGTTTGAGCAGATTCAGGCTGAGACCAACATTGAGACCCCGGACCTGATCCGCAACCTCCAGTCATTGTCGCTAGTGGCCAAATGGCGGGTGTTGAAAAAGGAGCCAATGAGCAAGGACATCAAGCCGACAGATTGTTTCTTTTTCAACGAGGCCTTTTCCAGTCAGTTCCTCAAGATCAAAGTCAGCGTGGTGGCCGGAGGAAGCCGGGTGGAGAACTCTGAAGAGCGACGGGCGACGCAGGAGCGCATCGACAATGGCCGAGCACTCGTTATAGAAGCGGCCATCGTACGGATCATGAAGTCTCGCAAAAACCTGACGCACGGAGAACTTATGAACCAGACCCTCGAGCAAGTGTCGGGACGGTTTCAACCGGACGTCAATATGATCAAGAAGAGGATCGAGTCTCTGATCGACCGGGAGTACTTGGAACGGGGCGCAGACTTGGCCAAGCCGTCATATGTCTACATGGCATAAGGACGAGGCATGTCTAACGCCTCGATGCATTGGAGCACTGATCTTGACATCAGATCAGCACGAATCCAAGCGTACCGGGGGGTGGCGATGCGATGCAGCGACAAAAGACGTGGCTGGATAGAATCACGAAAATGAGCTAATGATCAGAACCAAACATGTCACCATGATGACAGCAGCCAGGAGTGCATTTAGCGACAGGTTGGGACAAGGCGGGACAGCGCCGTGCATCTTTTGGAGTCATGAACATTCAGCAGGGCGTTTGGGGAACGGCAGCAGCAATTGGGTCAGATGTGCCAGACGAACCATGCGATGCATTGGTCGGTCGAACGGCTGTGTGTAAATAAACATACACGCGTCTCCCTCTTACTTGGCACTTGCATTGCGCATATATGTATCTTAGGTGGCCCGGCCAGTCTCATGAATGAGATATTCTTTCCAAAGATTTTACAAGATCGTGGCCATGATCCAAGAAAGTCCAATCCATACTGTAGTGTACTCGTGATTGTGATTGTGATTGTGATTGTGACAGCCACAGTCGACATCTGACGGATGGTCTTGCAGATGAGACGAGCACTTTGAGTATCTGAGCATCTACCCACCGTCGGCGCTGACAAAGTTGACAGGCTGCCTTCTTGCAGTATTGACTTTGAGGTCGAAAACATCAAAGCGTTGATACCCTCCCACCACGTCATGGAACTGTTTTCCTTCTATTGTGGCATCCATGTCCATGTCAGCGTACAAAATGCCTTGTTGGTGTCGCAATACCCCAACTTCATCCCTCTCACCAGTCTTACTGTCGATTGTGTACGCTGGGATAGGAGCACCTGATGGTCCGAGGAATAGAGTCTCAGCCTGCGCACTGTTCTCCATCGTCAACTTCATGACCTCTTTCCCCGAGGCCGGAGTCATCGAGAGTAATGTATCGATCATCTCTGTGGACATGAAGCCGGCGCAGAGTACGCCGAAACACTTGCCCTCGACACATTGGGAAGCACACCGTGTGCGATTGAGGACAACGTTGTCGAACTCGCCTTGGGTCGGGTCTTTGTACGTGCCGTTTGTTGACTCGGCCGAGTCAGGGCTGGTGATGGGTTTTGTAGGCCACTTGGCTGGCCAGGTCGAGATATGGAATTGTTCGCCTTGTGCGATCAAGGTATAGCGGGCAAGAGGGTTCGTGTTTTCGCCACAGACCAGGGCACCGATTTTGGCTCGTGGCCCTTCTGCCCCAGAAGGAGCACACTCGATAACTTTTAGCCCGTTGCCATCACCCATGGACCAGGTCAGTCGCTCGAAGAAAGTGGCCTGGAGTTTTCGATGGTGCACCAGCACATCGCCTGCCGGACCGAAGATGAAGTTTGAATTGAACAAGGTGGCGCTGCTGTACCTCACTTTCTCTGAGACGCCGAGGCTAACATAGACATTCCTTTCCTTCGCGACAGTCGAGACGGCGGTGAGCTCGTCACCATCGGCATAGACAGATTCCTTGGCCATCTTAATGAAGAACCCATGACTGTCAGCAGGGCTGAGAACAGAGCTCCAAAACGGAAAGGCGGGAATGTACGTTTCAGGAAAGACTACCAAATGGGCGCCATTGTCGGCAGCTTCATTGATCAAGGAGATGCATCTCTTGGTAGTCTCAGCTGCGTTGAGATAGACTGGCGCCACATGGCACGCAGCAACCTTGAATGCAGGTGCCATTAACTAGCTTTTCTTGACAATTTGCTCTACCTTGGTGGGGAGATTATAGTCCTTTTGTCTATAATAATAATACGTAGATGGGTGATGATTTCGATTTGGAACAATAGATGATAGATGTAAATTGATATTGAGGTTGGCGTCGGTCATCTCCCCGCACCGAGTGTCGATCTGACTTGGCCCGGACATTTTTATATCTGCGCATGCTGCTTTCAAAAAGATTACTTTCGGTCGAGATGTAAGCACCATCCCCTCAATGCCGGAATCACGTCGCAGCGTTGTTTATCTGGGGTCACGCCAACATACATGCTTGTTCCCCTGATCCAAATCTGGATGTTGTCACACGTGACGAGGAGCTGCTTTACTAAATATGTTTTTCGGGAAGTGGCGACTTACCTTTCTACCGAGGTGCGTATCGTATTCGTACCTTCCTTTCACTAGTTCCTGGGATTTTTGTGCATCTGCCTATCGCAGTCGCGGGAAGGTACTTACTCCGTAGGGATATGCGCTCTGATGTGTCAGCATTTCTTAGGTAAGTTTTTATGTAAGGTTGATAGCTCCACTGAGCGCATATTGTATGCATGTCCATCGTGTCAGCACACGGTGTGTACATTACCGCTCAAATGATCACGTAGCAAGGCTTCGTGGCAAAGGCTTATTCTTTAGTATTTCCTTCTTAGTAGACTATCTAGGAATATGGGGGGGACTTCTCTACGTGGATGGACTTACAAACAACTTTGGAGAATCCACAATCATATTATAGCCAGGCCAATGAGAGGAGTCTGTCTTGCAATACAGTTAAGCTATCATGGAAAAGTCGTGCCCTTGAGATCGGAAAAGGAAAATGCACGGAAGTTCCACAATGCATGCGAAACTGCACAATGCTCGTAAAAATGGGGTGTCCACCTTACATAGACGCGACCTGGTTTCCTACAAGCGTACGGAGCAGTTGAGTTGCAATCCCAATCAAACCATGGGAAAGTAGGTTCCAAACTCGTACTAGTGTCTCCTTGGGCTTCGAAACAAAGTTCATAAAGCTACCTAGTAAGCCTACCAATTCGGCCATAGGTTAGAGACGAGTAGCGGTGGAGTCATATCCACGACCATGTTGCACTTGTTCTGTCATTTTCGATACTATACCGAAACATCGTCGATCCTCTGATTCTCATCAGCTTTCCCGCTGCGGGCCTGATGTACCGTATCTTGGTGAGCGATAGGAGCTAAAACAGGCTGTTGAGATAACGACCTCTTGTTGGTGTCGGAGAGGTCCACGCCAAGTATGCAATGGTTGACATATTCATCTTCTATAAAGAGTGTAGAGAGAGCGTGTCTTTGGACCCAGTATATACATCAGAAGTACATTGGGCATTTTGCTACACCAGATCTACCTTACCTATACACGATCCTGGTATTATATAAGCGACGTTACACCACTCAATTCAAGGCCATTCAACTATTTCTGAGGTATGCGAACATGAACTATGGTCAACCCACCACCGCCACCAATTGTAATAGTGAATTTCAAGACCGACGGGCCTGCGAGTAATGAGAAATTTGATTCGCTAAAAGCCAAATCTCATGCCGCCAGAGTTGGGTTTCAGCGCCGAAGCGCGTTGAAATCAACCGAATCTGGGGGGCCGCATGCTCGAGGGCAGCATCAATGCCAATGCAATGGCAGACAAAGCTGCAACTACTGCAGAGCGAAGCTGGCACATTATCAAAATAAGATGATGGCATTCTACGGGCGACGAGACCCATTCAACAGCTCCGTTGGCCACGATGCATCTCCCATGTGTCACTCAGCACTAGAATATGGTCAGTCAAAACAACGCCCCAGATTCCTAGCAGCGGGAATGGGGATGATACAAGCTGACTTAACAAGCTATTGAGACGGGCTTCGCCTCTCTATTTGCACCACTCCGACCCACGAAGGCCAGCTCATTAATAACCTCGTGGAAAGGATCTGCGGTTCAAGTCCCCATTCTATTCCACGCCGAAGTCGTGGCGAGTGTCGGTTGGGTCTTACTGATGATTGGTGGCCAAAGCCTGCCAGTTGAGCCCTTGTTGTATCGGTTACAAATGGAGCAGCGACAACTGGCACTGGAGACGCTGCGAAAAGAGCTCGAAAATCCAAAGTTCGAACCAACTGATGCTCACGTTCACGCAATCGCATTTCTTGCATTCCAGAGTGGAGGTCCTATGCCATGCGATGAACCATATCCATCTTCACCAATGGGGTTGTTGCAACACGTGTACGCCTTTTCAAGATTCGAAGCAACCCTGCCACATGTAACCGCGCTGTACAATTTTGTCAGGGCTCGAGGAGGAATTGACAAGATTCAGCTGCACGCCTTGGCAGATGTACTTGAAGTGTAGGTTCAGAGCAGAAACCCATCGTTGAAGAACTATCTAACCGCCGTCTATCTAGAGTTGATATTGTCATCTCGACTCGCACTCAGAATCCTTGTCGTTTCCCGTTGATCCGAACGAAATCGAAGCTGGCAGAAAAAAGAGAAGAGTCAGTATTGGACAGCTATACCGGCACTCGACGCATTGGTGGGCATGAGCTCTTATCGATTAAGAAAATCAATCTCACGATATATCGCTTACTGGTGCAAATGTCGCAAGTGACAGGGATTCTTGACCGATTTCATGAGGACTCGAGTCGAACGGAGTTGAGCGGAGTCTTGATAATGCGTCGCAACGAAATACAGCATGGTCTCCTCGGATATCCGACAGCACAGTATAGTGAGTATATGTTCATGTTGGACGAGGATTCACTGGACATGCCGCCTGCCGTGATGGCCCTAACCGAAATGATCCGCCTGGCCGCGTCTATTTATAGCGATTTGGTTTTGTTCCCTCAGCCTTGGATCACAGGGATTAAATTACAGCTAGCGCAGAGGCTACGCATGGTGGCAGAGAAGAGCGGGATGTATGACAACATCAAGCACTCTATACCAAACTATCCCAAGGTACACGTGTGGATATTATGGTTTGGATGTTTCGCGGCATTCCGTACAGAGCATCAGGGATGGTTCGAGGACAAGCTTCGGTGGTTTGTGAACATGCACTATGGTATGGCAATAGAGAAGGCGGAAAATGTCAGATTCAAGAGGGTGAAGGAGGGTCTCCGAGGCTTTCTTTGGTGGAGTCCTGTCTGTGATCAGGCTGGCCAGGCTCTGTGGTCTAGATTAACCCAGATATCAGACGAGGACGAGGACGAGGACGACACTGACCCGGACGCGTGACATGAAGGTCCTGTACTGCCTTTGCATCAAGATGACGACTACGGGATAAAGGATACAAAACATGGACAAACTTTCAGTAATCTTTCTTATCATTGCTAGCAATGTACGCTGGACTTCTCTCGGCAATCATTTCGCTCTGTATACGGGCAGCAGGTTTTTACGCTGTGCAAGGGCATGCATGGTGTAACATGGTATGATGTGTCTAAGGCCCGTGGCAAGTCGGAAGAGTCCCCATGTCCAAATCTTGAATCAAACACCAGAAGACTCGTGCCATTAAAAGCCAAAACAAGAAGCCCAAACAGGGCCGTCTTCTTGAGACGGTGAAAAGAGAAGTCCGAGTGGCGGAGCCGACTGAGACCACATCAATGATTTCCAAGCACCAAAGAACAAACACAGCAAGCAACAATTCAGGCTGATCATTCTTCATGACATTCCTGAGGCTCCAATCTCTTATTCCGACACGACTCGCTCACAAAGGAGGAATCTGTCAATGCACAAGCTGGTCAGGTTGGCCGCTCTGGTGCGCATACTTCCAATGTACTGGATCAGCCTAGAAGACGTCGTCTGGCCACTCCCAAGACTCTCTTCGCACACCAGACAGCCGGATTGGAGTAGGGGTCAATTGCTTCATCTTTGAAAAGTCATCACTAGTCATTAATTTGAGAGGAGTTCTGTTTTCCGAGTTGCTCTCATCTTCCTCCAAGATGGTAGAGACCGGTCGGGACTGACCCACGCTGGGAGCATATCTCTTGACGATATTAACGCTGGGATCATTCGCGGTGGTGGAGCTGGCGTTGGCATTAAGGTTACTGGTAGAAGTGCTGGTGCTGAGCTGGCGAGTCTGGTTTCTCGCATTGGTCAATGGCTTCAAGGCCACTCTTTCGGGCACTGGGGGAACCGGCGGGGGATCTTTGCTGCTGACGTGGGAAGTCTTCTTCTTGGGAGTCTTTTTCGAGTTGGTAATATCACGCGCCGTGTTACAGACCGAGCCTGAACATGTTTCAAGCGGGGTGCTGTCAACGGGCTGGGGCTGGGGCTGGGAAACGGGCGGCTTTGGAAGCTCCCGAGGCTTTGACGCTTGTTCTCTGAGCAGAGCGCGGAGTTGCTGGTTTTCCTTTTCCAGCTCTCGTCTTGATGGACGTTTTCGAAGATCAAGATCACTCTGAGATTCCGACTGATCATGGTCGGCAGACGCTATGGAGGACGAAGATACGCTGACACGTCTTGCCCGTCTCGACGAAGAGGATCGGTGTCTGGTGGACGCTGGGATATTAGGAATGTCAAGATACTCTTGATCAGAGACGGCTTCGGGGAGCCCAGATGGAGACTTTCTCCTCTTGGAGGAGAATTGTTGGGCGTAGGCCTCTTCAGCCCTTCTCTTGCGCTCATCGAGGACATGTAGATCTAGAATGGCAGATGAATCCTTCTTGGTAGCTGAATCATGTACAGACTTGACCTTGCCCCCTTTGGTGGAAAGACTCCACATGGAGAGACTCTTGCGGAGGCCTCTTCTCTTCTTGTGCTCTTCTGGTGCGGGCCCAGAGGCGGCACTCGTAAATGATTGGTTGTGGTGAGGCTTGAAAGCAGAGCCAAATCTGGCGAGCCTCTGTTTCAAGGTGGCTGGGGTGACCGGGTCGGGTTTGAACTCGTTGATATCGAGGGAGGAGCGCTGGGGAGACTGTTTTGGGGTGAATTCGTGGTCGGTGTCTTCTTCCGAGGAGGTAAAGGCGGTGCTATTCTGAAGCCAGGTCGAGGCAACACCGGCAGAGCGATTATTCATACTTCCCTCAGCGAACCTCGAAGTCTGAGACTTGAGATCAAGTAGCAAGGATGGATCATTGTGAGACGCAAAAGAGCCGAACCCTGGGTCGTCTCCGCGGCTGGTCCTCGGTCTATCATTGAAGTCGGGAGAATTGGAAAGCGGGATAAATTGCCTCAATTCTCTCAGATGTTTACTGGGTTGAATACTCGGCGACTCTTGAGAGGGAGGTTCAAGGAGGAAGACGTCATCGGAAGCGCGTAGTGACCTCGTGCGCCTAGCAAAGGGGGATGCCCGACTCCATGCTTCGCGCTCCTCGGTGATGAATGTGGGTACGGTGATATCGTTCCTCTTAGGAATCGGGAGTGGGCGTGAAGTGTAGGAAGGGGAAGAGGATTGAGAGTGACGATCTGTAGCAGAGGAGAGTGATGGAGGAGGGGGCAACATTGAAGTTTGGCTGTCATCACTCAGATTTCTGACATGGGACTGGAACTTTTGCCTAGAGGAGAGTGGTGAGGGCGGTTGGGAGGTGGATGGAGCGCGTGAGCGGGAGCCATGGGAACTGCCTGAGGACTGCCGGGGTCTCGCTGAGGATGAGGATATGGCGGACAAGCTGGGATTTGGTGGAAAGAGCAGGCGTGCGAGATCCTGACGATCCATGTCAAAGGCGGGCGGAGGCAAATCTGCGCGTCTAGGAGGTAGAGGATGGAGGGGGATGATAGTGTGGATGTGGCGTGGGCATTAACATTATTCGTCAGAACATCACATGTGACATGGGTGTGTTGACTCTGAATTGATTACAGGAATACGACGAAGAAGAAAGGAAAGAAAGAAAGGGTACCTATGTACGGGTAAAGGATGAAGAAGAAAAGGAAGAAGTTGAGAAGAAAGACGAGGTTGTTGTCTTGAAAAAGATGTCGAGTCGACGGTGAGGAAAGATTGATTTGTTTACATGCAGGTGGTGCATTGACGAAATTGGCGGGGGTCGTGCTTGCCTTGCATCACTGAATCCCCACCATTCACAGAGCGGGAAGGTGCACTTGACACGGGCCATGACCACTTCTTCGTTTGCATCTTGATCCTATTCTGCAGGAACAGCTCACCGACTCTATGACTATCATGAGATGTGAAAATTACAGTAAGCAGTAAATGAGAACATACTACTTGGTCATGTCTACTACACCATACCATGTGATTGTAAGCGTACTTGGCTCATTATTGTACCATGGTGGTCGACAAGAGTCCAGAATCCGGAGAGAAGGTGCGGTGGCTGAGGGGCTACTGGGGCTACTGGGGCTACTGGGGCCTGGCTGGGCGGTGGAGTTGACAGGTAGGAGGGACTATCTTACCGTCTGGCTGAGCGCTACTGCCCATCATTATTTCGATCACGGATACTTTTACTGCCAAGTACTTACTTACTCCGCGGTCTGCCACTGCTCCAGCTATAATTACAAGTTTGGAATGATTGTTAGGCCCTCGGGCGTTGGTGACGGCGCCCCCCGCCTGGTTAGACAGTCACAGGCTGCACGTCAGAAGCAGTACTCCGTACCTAGCTACCTAACTTAAGGTATCTCAAGGTTATTAGTCTCCCTCATCACACCCCACGTGTCCACCTCCTGTCAGTCGACACCCATCCGGCCATTATATTTCTAGTAGCAGGTCTTCGCATTGGATGCTATCACTACTTGTCATTACAGCATCCCTGTCGGTATTGCCGGGCCTAGAAACTTCGAATGCATAGAAGAAGTCTTCCCTCGCTAAGTGGTCGCACTACTTAATCAAGGCTGGAACCAAGGTCCAACGGCCTTTACGTATACTTGAGACCCCTCGGGCTACTTGTTGGAGGCAAGGCTTGAACAATGGCGGCTATCGGCTCTTGTTCTCACAGACCTGAAGCCCTCATTCACCCATCTACGAGTTCCATAATCTCCTCCATCTCGTCGCTGAGTGGGTGATATTTCTTCGGGGGCATGTGGCAGGGGCATTGTAAATGCGTACTGAGTGGACTACGGTCGTGGCTTCCTCACAGGACACCCTACGTACTATAATCACGTGAACCACATTATCATTCATCAATTCTTCGCACATCCTTTTTTCTTCAGATCGCTGCAGATCGATTCTCCACTGTTCATTCCCACTGCAGACCTTCTCTGGGCCCCCTCGGCCCTTCTTCTATGTTCTGGTGAACCAAGTTGAACCTTGACCAAGATTACAGTTGTGGAATACGGCTGCCAGCCGCACTACGGCACCCTCGAAGCCCCCCGTCGGAACATGCCTTGGCTGCTCGGCCTGTGCCGCCCAGAGCATCCTGCGACCATCAGGGCCTGGAACATGGATGGATCACTTTTCCCTTTTATTAAAGTCACCCCAGACGATCAACGTCGAGACGAGACCTCACCAAACTAATTACTAAGTAGTTCAAGCAGAAGTCACCATCTCTTCCTTTTCTTTCCATTCTCCCCCTCGTCGTCTCGCCTTCATCCCTGGCATACAGCCATTCCTTGTGTGAACATGATCTGCCATGGTAGGCGTCCCTGGAAAGAGCAAGGGCTGCAATACTTGTCGTCGCCGTAAAAAGGGTGTAAGTAGTCGTCTTCTTCTTCTTCTCCTCCTCCTTCTCCTCCTCCTCCTCCTCTCCTTTTCTGCATTTTTCCTCTGACCCGCATCCAGTGCGACCAGAGACGTCCCATCTGCGGCCAGTGCGAATTCAGCGGGTATCACTGTGGAGGCTATAATCGTGATCGCTCCTTTGTCATCCATCCCGCCACAAATGCCGTCCGCCGTGCCGTCTTCTTGCCCTATGTTGCTCCAAATCCCCTATCCCTCCTACAGTCATTGAACCGCAACGCCCTCGATTCTCAATGTCGTGGGCTTTTCTGGCAATATTACATGCCTCGCGGCGACTGTATGTGTCGCGACCAATTTATTCTGCAGTATGGACACCCCATGAATTGGGCTGAACTGGTCCGCTCCCTCCCACACGAGGACACCTCCCTCTCCGACGCCTTTTCAGCCCTGTCTATCTCGGGCGCCGCTAGAGGCAATAACGATACCCGTCTCATCAATGAGAGTACTCGTCTCTATGGCAAAGCCCTTAAGGAGCTGCAGCTCGCCCTCTACGACCCGGCCAAGATGCGCTCTGATCAAACTCTGATGGCCTGCATGCTTCTCGGTCTCTATGAAATGCTGCAAGAGCCATCGCCCACTTCCCCAAGATGGTTGGCCCATGCCCAGGGAGCCGCAAGGCTCATCCAGCTTCGCGGTCCTGCTCTTCATCGCGAATGGGACGCACATCATTCTTTTCTCGCATCCAGAGTCCCCACTCTGTATGCCGCCATCCTGTCGAGGCAGGCCACTTATCTCGCTCAACAATCCTGGTTGACGGTCCCATGGGAAAAGCAACTCAGGACCTACTTTGACAGATTGGTTGATGCCGCCGTTCACATCCCAGGTCATCTCGAAACTCTCGATCTCCTTCAGGACTCTCCAACCACAAACACTTCCAGGTTGTTGCACCTGCTGAAGGAGTGTGCAGCCCTGCAAACCCAGTTGAACAAATGGCGAGATGGCACCAAACCATCCGCAGTTCCAGTCGCCGTCAAACATGGCGCCTTCGACCCTCACCTTTACCCTTTTGATACCGATCTTTGGTTCGCCAATCACCTTTTCGCCCATGCTCGCCTGTTCTACTGCACCTGCTCGCTCACTCTTGCCGAGGCTGCTCTCGAAATCATTCGTCTCCTCACCACCGCACAGGAATCGCTTGTCGTTGACAAGACGGCGAATAAATCTCTGTCCACCCTCTTCGATCCAGAACCTCATGCGCGTGATATCTGTCGCATCGTGTCGTACTGCACTCAACGCGATATGGGCGCTCTTGGGCCAATCCTGGTCGAATTTCCGACAACCGTGGCCCGCCAATACTATCAACGAATCAAACGTACAGAGGCCACGCAATGGCTGGATTCCACGCTTGCCGATGTCAGGGCTCGAGTCTTGTACGCGCATGAGAGCATGTCCAAGTCGTCTCCGACCTCGACCAATTCCCAGGCAGGGAATTGCGAGAACCCGGTTGGAGAAAAGTCCGATATCTTTCCCCGGGACGAATTAAAAGCTGCCCCAAGGCTCAATTTGACCGACACAGCCCATTCTCCACTGACAGGGTTGTCCACGGGGATCTTCGTTCGCGAAGACCCGTCCATATACTATCAAGTCGTGGGGAGTGACAACACATGAGGTCCAATAACAGACAGGGCCAAAAAGAAAACTCAGGGAAGAGGAAGTGCGGTCAGGAATCTTGCGATCAAAATTCGTTAGATCTGTGGAGGACACGAGGCGTTTTGATTAGCCCAGCTCTGAAATGTCTAGGATATAATTAATGCGAATATAGACTCTGGCATCCTAGCACCCTAAGCTCCGTCTCTGGACCGACATGATCATCGTCGGCGTCGTTATAACTCATCTCCCCATCGCGCCTTGTACATGCCGAGGGCCTTGATCGGAAAGATGAATTTGTAGTTGGGATATGTAATCATGCAAGAACAGTTGAAGACGCCCTCGATGGCCTCTTGCAACCACTGTCCGTCACTCTGCTGGCGTGCCAGGAGGACGTTGTTGAGTGCCCGTCGTATGGGTTCCTTGCCCGGATATCCCGCATACATGAGGGCGATGCACGCCCAGCTCGTGGCCACCACCTGGCTCCGCTCATGGTCCACCCAGACCTTGAGTTCCGAAGCCCGGTAGCTCTCACCCCAACCGCCGTCCGGCATCGTGTGCGACAAGAGGAAGTCACATGCCTTGCGCACACGCGCCGAGGTCTCGTAAGTCTCGCCGACGGTTGACAGCGACTCCAACGCAAACATGGCCGCATACGTGAAGCACACGCCCCATGACCCGTACCATGATCCGTCTGGTCGTTGCGCGCGTCGAATATATTCGCACGCCGTCTGCTTGATGTCCTTGATCTCTTGCGCCCGGTACTCCGGGTAGTGTTTTTGGAAGAGCGACAACACCGTCACCACTGCTGTCGTGCACTCGGGATAATCATATTCCACCATGATTCTCCCAAAGACCTCGGCCGCGTTGAGCAATTCCATCCATTCACTGCCACGTTGGCGTTCGTATGACGCAAAGCCACCCGTGTGTTTGTTCTGCATGGTGAGAAGCACATCAACGGCGTCCTTGATCCGTTGTTCCGACACTTGGACCGCATATCCGTGCTCCTCCTGGAGAAGAAGGACCACCCGTAGAGCTTCAGCGGTGCAGTCGGAGACGGTGTAGCCTTGGAGTTTGGTGGAAAAGGGCCATGCTCCTTTGCGGGATTGGCGGTAGCAGATGTCCTGGTCCGGGACGTCTTCTCGGATCTGTTCGCCTTCGAGATAGGCGAGGGCCTGAGTGAGCATGGGTTTCCATTTGGAACTCGAGGCCAGTCCCGCCTCAACACAGGCTTGAATGGTAAAGGAGGTATCCCACACCTGAACGCCGTTGGTTCCATTGACAAGCATTCCGTCAGCATTGACCCAAAGGTATTCTTGAAGCCGGTAGAGATGTCGGTTAAACGAGTAGGAATCTGGACCATCGTGGATAAAGCATGCAATTGTGTTCATAGGCGCGTTGACGGGAGCTAGGTCGGCGTAGTCAGTGTTGGCGTCTTCGTACTGGATCAATCGCCATGTCCAGGCTTCGGCTTTTCGAGCGATAAAGTCGGTGCGGAGGAAAGGGATCCAGATCCAGACGAGGATCCAATTGATGAGATTGAGCAGCCAAGATTTGGGATGGTAGTTGTCCTCGGGGGCGATTGAGTTGCGGTGGCTGCCAAAGTCAATGGTGTCATAGGGCTGGGTGAACAGCTCGTCGCGAAGCTGGCGGACAAGTGGGGTTTCTGGCATAGTCCACCGCTTTGACCAGATATAAGACATGGGGAGGAAGACCTGGCGCATATGTATCCACCATCGCCAGGGTGCGAAAGGGACCCAATCTGGGAGAAGCCACAATTCAGGCGGAACCGGGTTGACCAAGTCCCATTGGGCGACACCAAGAAGTGACAACCAAAACTTGGCCCAGTGTGGACCGTTGACGGCACCTCCCAGTTGATGCAGCTTTGCTCTTGCCTTGATGAGGCGAGGGTGCTCTTCACTGGCTCCCAGGATACGTAAAATTGTGTAGTTCATGGTGGTGCCAAAGACGGAGGAATGGCCTTCGGTGTGCAGGCCCCATCCACCATCTTTGTTCTGGACAGAGTAGAGATAATTTCTCATCTCGATTTGCCGCTCGACGGGAATCGGAGTACCGGTGACATACCAGCAGATAACAAGGCCTGGGAGAAGGAAGAGGGGGCCGCCATATTCGCAGGCCCAGTTCCCCGTAGGGAGTTGAAGTTTGGAGTAGAAGCTGAGGCAGTTGTCGATGGATTGAGAGGGAGTGGTGGCAAGAGGGAGATTGGGGAGGTTCTAGCAAGGCAGATCGCATGTCAGGACTGAGGGTCGCAGTAGTTGAATGGACCGCAAGTGTCATTTGTGGCCATGTACTTACAATAGGAAGTCCTAAATAATACTTGTCTGAGGTGGATTGTGGCCAGTCCTTGACCTGTTGGTCGGTCTTGAGATAATGCCAGACGTGGCGGCTGTCTTCGCCAACTTCGAGCCGCCAGCGTGAGCGGTCTACCTTTTCTGAAGAGAGGTCAATGGAGTGTTCACCGGCATAGGCGTGGCCGTTGGTGACGCCATCTGGCCGTTGTGATTTCCTCTGGTGTGCCATTGCTAAACGACAGAAAAGGAATAAAGGATCACGACATGGCGCATTGGAGAGTAGGTTGAAGTGAATGTTGTTTAGTTGGATGGATGGATGGGCAGTGTCAAGTGGAGAGATGTAGGAATCAGCGGTCAATCATCGGCTGGGACATGTTGACGGCGTTGGTGATGGTGTTGGTAGTGGTGGGCAGCCAAATCCCAAAAAATGAATGAGACCACTCGGATTCATTTTATGCGGGTGTAGGTGAAGTGGGGAAAGGAGCGATCCCATTGGTACCTGCCCCGTTCACGCCCTGACATGAGATGCGCAATATGCACAAAACATTCAATCGATCCACTGAAATGCCAGTAAAGTCAAACTAGATGCAGCACCCGGCGCCCGAGTCCGAGGGAGGGGGGTCGAGGGGCCCCTCGGGCTTGGAATAGAGATCTCCAGGGGTGCCAGGGATGTCAGGGGTGCTCAGGGGTGCCCGAGGCCCGGAGTGATTGATTGGGTGGGCGGCTTAGCTGAAGTCTGGGGCTAAAGAGGCCGCCTCGGCCCATAACACGTGCAGCAATGCCGACCTGAGGTACCTTAGGTAAGTACCTACTTTCTTGGTCTGCTAACTGCTTTAAGACCACTGATGAAGGAAGGCAAGTACTCACCATGTCACCAACCTTAGGTAGGTACAGTGACATGTTAGGTACCACGGTACCTACGTCCCTAGGCAGGCACTGTAGCCTGTAGGTACTTTGGATATTTGGCTTCTTGTCAATCCCTTTGGAGTCTCTAAGAACACTACTACGACGACACATATGTCTAGGCATGTGGACGAAAAATATGATGGAGTCAACCAGGACAGACTCCCACATGACTTTTAACGTCGACTTGGAGCCATCGACCCGTCAGGCACCGGTCCATGTCTCATTAGCCCACCAGAAAGTCATAAACTACATTGAAAGCACGTTTGACAACATCATCCAAGAGATCCGAGTCCGGCCATATGGCAAGCCAGTCATCACTCTAAGACGCATCACTGCCATCAAGCCATACTATGACCACTCCGACTATATGAGACTAAAATGGCATATTGAGGATCGTCCAATTTCTTACTCGTTTCCTGGCAAGAACAAAGATGAGGCGTGGAGATTTGGTAGGTACCTAACACCTATGACATGACACGGCCGCGCGTTCTTACCCATGTATCTCCCGACTTCAGCTTGTCTCGGCCGCGTGCTCGGAGAGATCTATGCTGCCGTTCAAAGTGGCATTCTGGTCACCAAAAGGTAGGAGAGGCAGCTCCCTGGACGATCGAAGTTGTACCGCAATTTGGATTGAACTCGCACAGGGACATCTATTACCATGACCCTTCACTCTTCAAACACCAAGGGCTGGTCGATCGTCTGGTTGATGACATAGCTCATACTTGTGGTGTCAGAAGATTGGACCTTCACGTGGTAGGTTTTGATCGTCTGGATTGTCACCCACTCGCTGATTGCTGACACCGACAGGTGGCAAGCCCCAAAGGATTGGTGGCGGGATTCAAGAACGAAGTCATCACGATACCAGACATGTTTCCACACGCCCACTTGGATGCATTAGGTCACGTCAGATGGATACTCGTTGTTGAGAAAGAGGTGGACGATTGATATGCTCATTGCAAACCTGACCTGAACTGACAAATTCAGGCAACCTTGAAAGCTTTAGTCGAGCAAAGCTTGCACCTCCATCCAACGCTCGGGTCTGGTATCATTGTGACAGTATGCGGACCTCACATGGGGTATTCCATCCTCGTGCTGATTCGTCACAGGCCAAAGGATATCCCGATCTTGCGACTCGCAAGTTCCTCCGCACGCTCTGTGATGAGCTCTCACCACCAGTTCCACTCTGGGGCTTGTTTGATCTCGATCCAGATGGTATGCGCATACTGAAATGTTACGTGTATGGGTCAAAGACCTTAGCCCATGAGCAAGAATGCAATCTTCCCGAGATGAAATGGATTGGCCTTCGCTACCGCCATCTCTTGCAGACATGCCATGACTTCAGTCTATCCCTCCCTCTGACACCACGTGACCGAGCTGTGGCAGCATCCATCCTCAACAGTCATGAGTGGCGGGATGAATCCGGTAATATCCTGCCGTGCCTTGTGGGTTGCCATGTCGAGTTGCAGCGTATGTTGTTGTTGAACCGAAAAGCCGAGATACAGGCTCTGGATGACGTGGAAGGAGGGATGATGGCCTATTTGACCGAAATGTTGAGAAATTGATGATGTTGGAATTATCATAGGCCCAGTGAACGTCGGACGCCTTGTCTTACTTTCTTTTCAAAGTCGGCTCGTCGATCTCTCCACATCTTTGCAGCCTC
This sequence comes from Exophiala mesophila, assembly GCF_000836275.1. Taxonomy (NCBI): domain Eukaryota; kingdom Fungi; phylum Ascomycota; class Eurotiomycetes; order Chaetothyriales; family Herpotrichiellaceae; genus Exophiala; species Exophiala mesophila. The sequence continues at coordinate 4,610,780 of NW_015622507.1, forward strand.
AACATTCGCAGGACTCTCATCGTTGGGTTCGGCCAACATGGACATGACGGAGATCAAGATCTTTTCCACACTTTGGATTGGGGACCACCGCTCAGATGCGCTCTCATAATGGTTGGGGTCATCGCCGGGCGGGTGGAGGATGGAGATACACACTTCTCCATTGGCATAGACTATCACTGTCAGTTTAGATCAAAGTCGCAGGCGCAGGCGGAGCGAGGGTCAACATACCGTTGGGATGCCAAATCTCGCCTAGAAACTTCATTTTGGGGGGGTTCAGAGGGTAGTCTTTGGGGAACTTGAGTTCTGCGGGAAAGATGCCACCTTCAAAAGGAGTGCCTTCAGGACCTTGGATCAAGGCTTCCCAAATAAACAGATCTTCTTCGGTGACAGGACCTGCGGTGATGCCATCGGGGGGATTTGTGAGGAGGGATTTGTATTCCTGGAACAGGCGTTTAGAGGCGACGCTCGAAGTCATGATGTCGGGTGGGGGATCGAAAGAGGAGTTGTGTGACTTGGGGAAGAATAGACAGGAGGAAGGTAGTGGTGGTGGTGTTCACTTTGGTCTGATTTCCAACTCACAAGTCACGAGGGCGAGAGGCAGACGGAATGTCATGGAAGTTTGACCGGCGATAAAGGAAGAAGTGAGGGGGAGGGAGATCTGGTTGAGGGGTCACAGTGCCTTTTTAGCCCTCTCCAGGCACTCCCGGGGAATACCCAGGCTTCACTTCTAGGCTTTGACCACCCCGATGTGCCTAACTTAGACTTGTGGAATAATGTGGCTGTTGCCGGGCAGATCCCAAGGAACCAAGGAAGCAACAAAGTGGCTTGAGGGGATGCAGCCTGACAGAGTGGCAGGTCCTAGTCCCACAGTTCATCGACAAGCTACCTACGGAGTAGTATCAACTGCATATCAGCTGTAGCTGCACCCCAATTGCAACATGTCATCGTTGTCATCATCCACTCGCTTCCTCTCTTTCCCTTTTGCTCTTTGTGTACCTGCATATCAGTTCAGTTTCTCAAACCTCACTCGTCCTCCTCCTCCTCCATACTAACACTTCTTCCTTTTAACCCTCATCTCTTTCCTCTTCCCCTTCTCGCTCCCCTCACATCACCATGGTCCGCAAAACCTCCTCGGGGTTCTTTACCTCCATCCACGAAGATCTACCTTTGCATGTCGCTAGAGGCTATGATCGTGTCTATCACCAGCATTCGGCCTACCCCCAACAGGTCTCGCGCACTCGAGATGAGCATCCCCCTGTTGCACCCTTCTCGGCAGAAAAGTACACCCAACCCTACCTCGATTTCATGACCAACAATCCCACCATCTATCATGCCGTCGATGCATTTACATCTGACCTCGCCAAGGCTGGTTACGAATGCCTCTCGGAAAGGAATCTGTGGAAGATAAAGCCGGGTGGTAAATACTATATCAAGCGAAATGGCAGCGCATTTATTGCCTTTGCAGTGGGCAAGGACTACAAACCCGGAAACGGAGTTGGCATCGTGGCTGGTCATATTGATGCTTTGACTGCAAAGCTCAAGCCAGTCCCCAAGTTGGCTACCAAAGCTGGCTTTGTTCAACTCGGTGTTGCCCCTTATGCTGGAGGACTGAACTTCACTTGGTGGGATCGAGATCTCGGTATCGGTGGCCGAGTTCTAGTCAAGGGCAAGGATGGCAAGATCACCGAGCAGCTGGTCAAGTTGAATTGGCCCATCGCGCGAGTACCCACCCTGGCACCTCACTTTGGCGCCGCTGCCCAAGGTCCCTTCAATCCAGAAACAAACATGGTTCCCATCATTGGCCTTGACAATTCTGACATCACAGGAAAAGCCCATGCTCCACTCAACCTGCCTGCTGGCACATTTGTCGCCAAACAGCCCGAGAGACTGGTTCGGGCCATCGCTGGCGAACTCGGCATCCAGGAATACACCGACATCGTCAATTGGGAGCTCGAGCTTTTTGATATTCAGCCCGCTCAGCTAGGTGGATTGGACAAGGAGTTCATCTTTGCAGGTCGCATTGACGACAAATTATGTTGTTTTGCCGCCATCCAGGGTTTGCTCGCTTCATCAGACGATGATTCACCGGGTATCGTCAAGATGGTTGGCTGCTTCGATGACGAAGAAATTGGTAGCTATCTCCGTCAAGGTGCCAGGAGCAACTTCATGTCGAGTGTGATTGAAAGGATTGTCGAATCTAGCTCTGACAATTATGGCCCCAATCTCCTCAGCCAAACCCTGGCCAACTCCTTCCTCGTCTCGTCCGATGTCATTCACGCAGTCAATCCCAACTTCCTCGGCGCCTATCTCGAGAATCACGCCCCTCGGCTCAACATTGGCGTGGCCGTGTCCGCCGATCCCAATGGACACATGACCACCGACAGTGTCTCGACCGCTCTCCTGTCGCGCATCGCCGAGAAAAGTGGTAGTACTCTCCAAGTCTTCCAAATTCGAAACGATAGCCGCAGCGGTGGAACCATTGGACCCATGACTTCTTCCAAGCTGGGAGTCCGGGCTATTGATTGCGGCATTCCTCAACTCAGCATGCATTCTATTCGCGCCACCACAGGCTCCCTTGACCCTGGCCTGGGTGTGCAATTGTACAAAGGTTTCTTTGATCATTTTCAAGAGGTGGACCAAGAATTTGAGTAGAGAAAATGAGCTCAGGAATAGATGTAACAACCTTCACATGTATACAATACCACACAGATCTTGGCTTGAGGGAAGCGGCTCCGCGAGACCCGCCTTAGAAGCGAGATCATGTCAACTATTCACCACCCAGTTCCTCTCCAGATTCGTTGTTTCTTTGTTTGTCTTGGCCTCATCAGCTGACTCGTGCTCGCCCCAGGCAGTGTCACCTTTTCCGGCGCATGAAACAAAGCCCAAGTGAACCAATTCCTTGATTTCAACGTCTCTCATTGTTTCTCTCCATGCGACCTCACCGCTTCGCCGATATTTCAGGTGTCGACTGATGCCGTTGGATGAGGTGTCTAACATGGCACCGCAGTTCTCTTTTATGTGGTTGTACCAAATCCACGCCCAATCTTAAGCCGTGTCTTGCAAGGCAGATACCCGGTCCACGGCTTCTTCCATATCTCATCTCTTGCGTTGTAGACACCAGAGCAAGAGTCATAGACCAAGAGACTGGGATGCAAGATTTTCATGATTCAGGCAAGACCACAACAGGTTCATGTTCGGGTGGCTATCTGTCATAACAGCAGCTGGTCCAAAAACTCTGCCACATCTCGTCTGAAAGCACCTGCAAACACCCTCGTCACAGATTGACACCCGTGGACACCATCACCATCACCATCACCATCAATCCCTCCACTTGTGCCACGCTTGATCGAGCCACGTGCTTTGTGGTTTGTGGTTTTCACCTTGACGCACACGAATAATTTGTTTCTTCTCTCTCTCTCTCTCTAATTCTCTCCTCCCCAAACAGACCAAATCCCGAAACCAATCCTCCACCTCATACCTTTGACAAGAATCACCGCCGCCGTATTTCACATGGTTTCTTCTTTGGTGCGCCCCTCTTCTGTTCCAGGTCTCGTGTTTGAGTCATTACTGATGCCGATACAGAAACTCACGATTCTAGCCATTACTGGCATCTCCCACGCTCTCGCCTACGTTCCCACCCTCCCAGAGGTCACCTATGTGGTCCGAGATGCAGACATTGTTTCTGGACACCCAGCCTGCTATATCGCCTCAAACTGCGATATCGATATCAGCCATCTTGTCCTCTACAATCCCGACATAACATCATGGCGTTCACTACAATCCGGAACAAGTCTACGTCTACCATCAACAGCTCACTGCCGCCCTGCCTCGAATCCGCCAACTTCTACGACAACTCTGTCCTCCGTTATGGAAACCGATCTGAAGAAGAGACAGTCTTCCGAGACTTATACTGTGGTTTCAGGAGACACTGCGTGGAAGATTTCCGAGGCCAATCATGTCTCTCTCGATTCCCTCAAAGCAGCGAACCCACAAGTCTCCAATTGGGAGTTGATCTACCCAGGAATGGTACTAAATATCCCCAGTGAGCCAGCGTCCATACAAAGTTCGCCTAGTGCTGCTCCTCCAAACCAACCCTCAACAGATCCATCCACCTCTCTCTGCGTGCCTGGTAAAACGTACACTGTTGTCTCCGGGGACACCGCTTATGACGTTGCTCAACGATATGGAATTACCCTCGACCAGCTCAAAGCGGCGAATTGCCAAGTTTGCGACTGGGAGCTCATCCATCCCGGCCTCCAGTTGATCATCCCTGACGGAAGTAGCAAACCCTCATCACCGCCACCGGGAGACCACCCTTCTCCACCACCTGGTATTCCGCCTGGTCCACCAGGCCCACCAAGTGGTCCCTCAAGCACATCATGCCCGTTCAGTTCCCCGTCAACACCACCCAGACCACCTGAACCACCGGGGCCCCCACCGCCACCTAGCAGGCCCTCGCAAGTGATTGAACAATTCGCCATCAAAAACTTTAATGTAGACGATGGCTCGGCAAAGGCACACAATCAGTACAGCTTCTACCAAGGCGACGGCTCGCAAGCTGGCGGCTGGCCAGCACATGATCAATGGATATCCTTCAATGCCTTGTGGGACAGTGTTCTCCCATACATCGGCAAAGAGTGTGTCGGCAGTGGGGCGTCCCCCAACACCGATGAAGAAAATCAACAAGTTCGGGAGGCGATACTGACAGTATCAGCTCAAGCGCAGATCGATCCTCGTTTCGTTCTGGCGGTGGCAATGCAGGAATCTACCGGGTGTGTCAGGGTGCAGTCTACTGCCAATGCCGTCTCCAACCCCGGCATTATGCAAAGTTACATGGGCAAAGGAACGTGCAACAGTGGAGGAACCGTCCAGTCACCCTGCCCCGAGTCTCAGATTCAACTGATGATCCAGGAGGGTGTCAGTGGTGGTGAGGTCAATCTCGTCGCTGGCTTGAACCGAGCCAACTCGATTGCAAATCTTGGTAAGGCAGAGCTAGCGCAGGCCTACTATCGTTCGGCAAGAATGTATAACTCGGGTCCCAATTCGTTCTCTCTGGGTGCAGACTTGGGTCAGGATGGCGCAACAGAATGTTACGTCTGTGACATTGCCAATCGATTGATGGGATGGACGACAGATACTAGGAAGTGTACACTTGGTCAATGAGAAAAGCCAGCTTGTGATAGGACTTGATAATGGGTTCAACCGCAGTTGAAGCATCGTGCAGTATTAGAATCAACCTGTTCAAAGTCGATGCAGCCAGTGCGTCGATTGTTTAAGATCTAGCACTGACTGTCCAGCGCAATCGTGAATCGTAACGGGCGCACTCACGAAATTTGTTTGCGGAACTTGGGGGAATGAGGCTGCTGGAAGATAGCGCACTTTTTGGACCGCACCTGCCAATTCCCCGTAGGTGCTTGGGTCTGGCAGGAGTGAGGCACTTTGGTTGAATCATGTGGCAAGAGCAGAGGACGGAAAAGTGCTTCACTCATGCCAGAATCAAGTGACTATGTGTTTGATCACTTTTCACCCAGACCGCGTCTCTCCTACGCCGACCTTCTTTGTGGCCTTATTTGTGGCCTTGTTCAACATGCATCGCAGGATTTTGCTCTATTGTCGTTCCCACCCACCTCAAACGTTGCTTCATTATTTGAACCCGTCACAACGGCCTCGTGTTTCGTTAGCGTTCTTCATGTAGTCTCTGTTGCAACATCTGACCACTATGCCATCGAAGATGCCTCCGGCGTCAGCGCAGCGAGCGCAGTTGAATAGGCTCTTACACAATCTGCATCTCAAGATCGACTATCGACGAATCTGGCGCATCACACCCCACAATCCTCCATCCAAAAATGTCCTCATCGACGCCGTCACCTACATCACCTCCCTCAAACAACATGATTTGATTCGAATCGACCGGGGTAAGGTTTCGTACGCGGAGCTCATGCATCGACTTGGTGAGTTGATCGATCTTGAGCCTCCCTCGGAAGAACAGGAAGGACTAGAACCAGGGGAAATCCAAGAGGGAAAGCAAGATCAAGCATGGGCTGACGGTTCTTTTGCGTCTGATTGTCTTATTCTCAAGACAGCTGGTTCATACATCGATAATCTCATCAAGACAAAAGCAGGAACTAGAGGTTATGCCTCGATGACCCCCAAGGGCCGGCCGAAGCCAAAAAGATTCTTGTCTCCTACTCTAGATTTGATGGAGCCGCAGGTCAAGCGATGGCGACCTACGCTTGAAGAGAGGGTCATATCAAGTGATGCAGCCCAAAAGGATGGGGAGCAGATGGTGGCAAAAACAAGGGACAAGAAGCAGACTGGGCCTGCGGAGTCTCCGGACCTGGAGTTGGTAACAAGAATGACAGATAAGAAGCAATGTGAGGCTACGAAGTCACAGGACTTGGCCGCCATTGTTGAGAAGGACCCCCTGGGTCATACACTGGATAAGATCGACGCTTGGGCGGAAAAGTGGCTTGCCGGAAAACTTCAGGAAAAAGATTGGGACCAGTTCGAAAAGTGCGTCGAGTGATTACACTGCGGTCTCTCCTCGAGCTTGATGTTCACAGGAACCACTAGCACCTTAGACTGCAGATAGAGACTCCAACCATCGGCAAGTGTCATGGGGTGTCTGGGTCTCTTTAAGCAACCGGTACGGGCCGGGTCCTACTCGCATGTTCGTACTCCATACAGAGACATTCTTCCGCCACCAAAGTCACTCGACAGCCCAAGAGCACCACCACCTGACTTAGGGGATCCCAGCCTTGCCAAGACGCGGACTTATTCCGCCAGGCCGAGGGGCCGAGGGGCCACCTCCTCACCGCCCAAGGTTGCAAGGAGGAAGAGTGCTGAAATCTAGTGGAAGACCGTGCTTGTGAAGAACCACCTCTATTCAAATGCCAAAAGTCTAACCGTTCGATGAGTTCCGTCTTTCGATTGTGATCCAATGAGTATATCCCAACTGCAATTCGAAATCATCAAATGAATCATGACACGAGATTTCATTTAACATGAATACAAATAGTCTCAATAGAAAACACCCAAACTCCTCGCGAAGATCAGAGAAACTGTCTGTTTATGCCAGAATTAACCACTGCATAGTAAAAGGGGACTCTTGCTAGTTGCCCAAGACTTCTCGGAATTTTTTGTCAAGTGCTTCGATACTAAAGTCCCAGGTTGGACCAAAGGTCGCCTCGTGATAGTAGATGTGATTGTCTGGCTCGAAGGGGTTCCAAGAACCTGGTGCATGAGATGTAACGAACATCTTGTAACGACTCAGAGGTTGGATGCACCCTTTGTCCTTCGGGACATATTCGACATGGGCAAACCAAAGCATCCTTGTCACTAGGTCCTGCCACAAGTTGGGGCGAGAATACATATCTCTTTGATGAAGGTTGATGATGAAAACCAGCCTCGTGGCACCCCAGGCCTCGTCATCAATCAACTGCGCAAACCTCTCTATGACGGCCAGCTTCCCAAGATCATCACGTATTGTCGAACCTCCCAATAATCTGCTTTGTGGATGATGCTGGGCCAGATTCCTCTCAAGCTGTTTGGTCAGTGAAAGCCACGCAGCCCTCTCTGCCTCTTCGTCATTTCGACATGGCTCCAACATACCAACGTCCAGCCGCACCACGCAATGACGCATTTTCCAAGAGCTTTGGAAGTATCGCAAGGCTAGCAGCCAAATCAAGTCCATGACCTTGGCCGACCTCCTGCATCCGTTTCCACCAAAGCTTTGCATAACACCGTTGGAAACTAGCCACTGACGGAGGCTGCCCGCGTTATTCAAGATCAGGTAGTAGGCTTGACATCTGACCAGTTGATCAGTCCTGGCTAACCGCTCGCACAGATCATTTTCATATCGTACCATTGCGCCTTCTGTCGAGCTGTTGTGCTCTCTAGGACCATCGTCCGAACCTCTCCCATTCTTCCTGAAAGGAAGATTCATGTCCCGATCTTGCCTTCGGGCTTGCCGGGACGAGCTGACATAGACATCATCGTTGTCACATTCCCAGAGGGTCCTCGAAGACGTCGATGAGCTGGGCCTCAAAGGTCGAGACTCATCAAGTGTCGCTGCTTCAGGAGCTAATGGGAGCCTATCTGTATCCGAACGACTTCTTGATCCCTGGAGGAAGCGCCTGTCAACCTCGACATCACCTCGTGCAATTGGGTTTCGAGGTTCTTCTTGGAGGCCTCTCACATGCTGAAGGAGAAGCTTAGCGTACGCGGCTGCATTTGCTGCGGCATAGTATTTCCACGCGTCATTCTTGTGTGTGTCGGCATAATCGCTGATGCCTCGAATGACAAGGCAGGGATAGCTTGTCATCAAACCGGAGGCTTCCATCTCAAAGCAGAGGATGTTCCTCTCTCTGGCGATCTTATTTCTCATCTTTGCATCCCTGACCAGTTGGTTTCCAGAGGCAATGGTGCCATAGTGAATATACGGTTCATTGTCGACTCGGTCGAGGTTTTCCGCTCGTTCGGCCAACATGTCAGTGTATTGTCTGCACACTTGCATGCATGACCTGTGTTCTGCTCGGTGTGTAAAACTAGACCGAAACAAGAGATCAGATTCTGGGTCGGGCGTCTCAAAGATCCGCCGACGATGCCTCTTGTGATCTGTCGCATGAATAAGGGCTCTCAACATATCTCCTGTAATCAAATTCCGCCCCCTGATGCTGGCTAATGCGTTCAAAAGTGATCTTGGAGGAGGAGCAAGATATCCTGTGACCTTAAAGTCCTCATCCTGTACACTCCTGCCAAGATCATACTGTAATACACCCCCAGTACCATCAGAGGGACAGCTGACCTAGTCGAGAGTGAGTAGGTATAGGACTGAGACCTTGAAAAGGATTTTACGAACCACAACGTCACCTAGCCTGATGTCATTTCTCAAGCTTGGGGCTCCCCCAGCTACTCCAACCATCAAGCCCACCTTCACATTTGGAAACGTGCGCAGTATACCATTGGCCACTCCAGCAACCGAGTTCGTGCCAATCACCCCTGAGGGCAGGGAAGCAATGACTACATCATATGAAAACATGCAGCCATATGTGTAGCCGTTCTCATCTTCCACCGGTAAGTTCCTTGGTGGATGATGCGTTTCGTCTAAAAGCGCAGTGGCGGCACCAAGCTCTTCAGGTAGGGCGGTAATCCACGCCACCTGGTAGTCCTCAATCGATGGACAGCGTGAACTCATCCTGAGAGATGATGACATCCTCCTGAATGCAATAATTACTTTGTTCCGGCGTTCTGCCAAAAGATACCCTGAAGTATGGATTGACAAGTGAGAAACAAGTTGCAACGCCAGAATACAAATATGCTACAGTCCAGAGGGCTGAGAACCGTTGGTGATACGAAAAAGGCAACCTGAGCAACGCCGAATGAGGCTGATTGTATCAGCTGCTATGCAGTCACTCGTTGGGCGTCTAGTCTAGTCTAGAAATGTCCTGAAACTGTGGACGGGAGTACTGCTTCAGTTCGCAACAGCTGAGTCTTCTATTTCCAGTCCGATAGACTCCCTCGTTCAAAGTTCCAGCAGAGTAGAATATCATGGACACCGGGAAGGACAGATGTGGAAGCACGTAGGATTTCAAAAGAACTCAAACCCCTCTGACGAGAAAACTCCATCACTTTATCAAGGGCAGGGAGCCAACACATTTCCTGGTTCAGTTGGACATGTAGGCCAGTCCTGGAGGGCCTGTGCACACCTTTGCTCATCTTGTGATGTCTGGCCGTATCACCTGGAGTAACATCATATGACCTTTGGAAGCCCAACTCATTTGCGGATCAATATTCGGTCTGCTTGACTAGGACTCTGACCCCCTGGGATTCAAAAGCGGGGTTTGCAGTGACGAGGTCATGATCCAGTACGACATCCTTCTTGGTTGTTGAGAATAGTTCAAAGTCTAAGCGCCGATTCAACATGGCCAAGACAATCCGGAGTTCTGTATAGGCAAGACTGAAGAAAGACCAGGTCAGAATCGGCATCAACCACAGTTATCCGCTCATATAGCTGATCGTTCCAATCGTGAGCACTCACGTTATACCCGCACACTGTCTCGTTCCTTTGGAAAAGCTCAGAAGATAATCGTCAAGGCGTGGGTTTTCGATCCACCGCTCAGGAATGAACTGGTGCGGGTTGGGAAAAACATCTGGATTCAAGTGGATGAGTGCACTTGTCATTCCCACGGGTGTTCCTTGAGGAACGATCCAATCTCCGAGCCGGATGGCCTTGTACGGTGACACCCGCTGGAGTCGCGAGCTGACTCCGAGGCCGAGGCGCAGACCTTCCTGTATTACCGCATGGTATGACAGTCTCAGCATTCATAGCTCGGGCATCTGGGAATCTTGTACTCATCAAGTAGGGCAGCCGCTCTAGCTTTGCAATCGTCATTGCTGACGAATGATCTGGAAAGGCTGCCGCGAGTTCCTCCTTAAGTTTTCTGTAAGCTTCTTGATTGTCTATCAGATAGAACATTGTCGCCGAGAGAACTACGCAATAGCGTCAGGTGAGAGCATGATGTGATTTTGTTGTTTCTTTCGCCTACCTGCAGCAGTGGTCTCAGTGCCGGCTCCAATGACCAGAAAGCCTTCTTGCCACAGCCTGTCTGGGTGTTTTTCACTGGCTGGAACCTCTGCGTTGAGAAGCTCGTGAAAAATGGTCGGATGGGATTTTGTGTTGAAAGTCTGGCTTTCGGCAGATGAAAGGGCTCTCACTTGTGACTTGATGTCCTATAGGAAGTGTGTCATTCATAGTTGGAACGGACTAAAGTTCTTGTTAAATGTGGTAATATACCTTTCGCATTCGAAGCAGCTGGCAAATCCGAGGGTCCAACCATTCAGCAAAGGCACTGGTCAAATTAGCATGTCTTCCCACAACATTCATGTGCATTGCAGTACTCCGGAAGCATCTCCATGATGCTGAACACCCAAGGAAAGTGTTTTAGGTAGTGTACGGAAACCATCAAGCCTTGAAGAGGTATACGCAGATTTGGCACGAAGTCCACATGGTCAAGGAAGCCATAAGTACGGGAGAACGCATATTCCGTGATGACATCGGTTGCGAAACAACTAAAAGCATCATTCAACACCACTGGCTGGTTCGTATCTAAGTAGGTCTTGATGTGTCGATAAAGCGATTCGGAAAACCTGATGATGACCGACTCAACTCTGGCAACGGAACGTTTGGAAAAGAACGGCGAGATCGCTGCTCGTCTACTGCGATGCAAGTCGTGAGAGAGTGTGGCCAGGGAGGACTGTCATATATTGGTCAGCCTCACCTTTGAAGAGTCTCATAGGAGGTTGACTAACATTCGGAATTCTTACGCAAGTCAGCATTTATCATGTTCAATAAACCTTTTGGAGCTCACCCGAACTGGTTGATGTACAGCTGATATTTGTCTCTAACACTTCCTGGCCCAGCATAAATCTCGGGAATCAACTTTGGGTCATTCACATGGATCTCGTCTGGTCCAATGCGAACGATCGGACCTGATAATTTCTGGTCACTATCGTGGCAAAAGGATCTTTGACGAAGTGACACTACCGTATTTCTGATGCATCTTGTCGATCTGTCGAAAATATTGGCCTTGCCTGATGGCATCCCAGTAAAACTCGTACAAACCAGAAGCAGCCACAGTCTTCGGACCTGGGAATCGAACAAGCGGATGGAAGAACAGACGATAGACAACTCTGCTACAGGCATACACGAACAGGGTGGCTGTCATGCCGATATACCAAGATGTGTATACCATCTTTGAGGTTTGCTGTTTGGTGATTAGTGTGTGCAGACTGAGGGCCTCCTTGACAATTAACTACCGCAACGATTCCCGGAAAAGGTGGCTCTTGACAGCGACTTCCCTTGAGAGACGCGTGAGCAAGGGGTTCATCACCAGATCCTTCGATTGATGCAAGGGTCTTCTGGATCAAATATTGTTAATCAGCGCAAGGGGCTGTGATCAAGACAGTTCTTCAAGCAGCTGCGGACACACCATTTATCAAGATCTAGGAACCCATTGGATTTGAGCGTCCTATGACAAACCGCGGACTGCAATAACAGGCACTTTCATCAGCCATGTCAACCAAAGCAGAATCTGCTCCATTGGCTGGCGTAGTCAACGGAAGTCGAAATCCTCGTCCGGCAGCACCACAGACCTTGGACAGACACAACCTACAGCTTGACGCTCTGGTAGTACATCACGACCGGAGCCATCTTTTCCCCATAGAATTCTGCTACGACTATATGCCTAAACAAGGTCCCACGCCCATAGCTTCAACCATCGAGTTCGACAGCCCGTTCCACGTCGAAGTAGAAAAGAACAGGGGAGCTCACAGCATTCCGTTGTATCCTTGGTTGACCAAACTTCCTTGGTACAGTGGTCTGCGTTCATTGCGTCAGAACAAGCACTGGGAAACCAATTTGAGATGCACCACAGAGTTACTTCATCTGTTCGCAGAAGATTCCAGCTTGGGCAACCCCGAAAACGCGAATGGTTTGGCGCTGGCAGATTTTGCGCACCGGGAACTGCAGACTCGTAGTTATGATCGCTACAGTAGATTCACAACGTATATGTTTCCTGAGGCCAATCAGGCGAGGACAGCTCTGCTCGCACAGGTTATCCTTTTTATTGTCATCTTCGATGGTATGTGCTCATCTTCTTTTTCGTCTTTCATCATGCCAAAATATTCGGGCTCACCAAGTCCAGACACATGGGAGGAAACCGATGCCAATAATGTGAGAACTCTAAATCAGACATGCGGTGTACGAAGAAGCTGTGGGGTGGAGACTGACCTTCCGTTAGATCAAACGTGTCCAAGATGATTTCATTCAAAGAATTCAGGGGAATGTTCCGCTTGTCATGTCTGATACTCCACTTCAAAGGCGCATCTCAGAAGTTCACCGTGGGTTCTTGCAAGAGGATGCCATAATTGGGAATGGTGGCATTGATGTCATCAATGCCTTGATCGACTTCTGCCAACATGCCCAACCTAAAACGAATTTCACGAGTGTCAGAGATTACTTGGACTATCGGTACAAAGATGTTGCCATGAGGTAAGTGCACGTTGAGACGACAAACACTCACTACTAACCCTTTTACAGCTACTCTTACTCATGTCTGAAGTTCTCTCTCCAATCTAGTGTTGATCTCAAGGCCCCGAAACTACAACGCTACCTTCAAATAGTTGGGGACCATTTCTCTATTGCAAACGACATTGCATCTTACCAGAAGGAATATGAAAATTGGAAACATGGCAAAGCCAAGCACTTGATCAATATTGTTGCAGTCGTGCAGAATCTCCTCGATTACACGAGTTCTGATGATGCCAAGGCAGCCTGTTATGCAATCCAACTTCAGACTGAACGGGACATTCTGAAAGAGCTGAAGCGAATGAAGCAAGCCAACGAGCTGAACCTGTCGGAATGGGACTATGTCGATGCTGCACTTACAATGGCAGCGGGCAACGTCTTCACTTCAGTGGTGATATCTCGATATGGAGGGGAAGCAGCTCGGATCGGGAACATTCTGGGTAAAGAGTGCCCGACTCCTCATGCGGTGCCGAATGGATACCGAGGATAACCTTGTACGGTACCGAGCACCTACGACTACTCCAAGGGGTTTCGATTCTTCAGGCGGCCGAGTCAAGATCTTGGACAGGCACGACAGGGTTTGCGGTCTATCTATCGGCTATTGGATCGTACTTCTGTATCTCCACCGTCTCTCAAACCGAAGCCTTGGCGATCTTGACGCTTCGAGCACACTGATAAGCAGAATAAAGCAGAAAGTAGCTCGTTGTAGCTGGGGGGTGGGAACCACATATCCACATCTCTTGATGCGGGATTCACCCTCCACGTCTTGTGTAATGTACGATGCTGGGCCAATGAAATGAACATGTCCAAACTCAGACGAGTAGTTAGCCCACCATTTGAGGGCTGCCAGAGTTTGATCTTGAATGTCTTCATTCAGAGTAAGACTTCTGCCCCAAATATGCTTTTCGATTCCTTTCTTGGAACCGCAAGTAGGCGAAGATCAAGAGTTTCGAGCAAAGGGAGGCAACGCCTTCGCTCCAGATCTCCAAATCTTGTTCTGTAGCTAAACTCCCCAGATTAGCCTCAGTGGCCCCGTCCCCTCTGAATACGAGGGGCCCCCACGCCTATTCCCACTGGCATTCAGGAAATACTGGGGAAATGAGGGGGAATTGAGCTTGTCACGCTTTGTACGATGGGTAAGTAGCGTCAAACCCCATCTACTCCATGGCGCCAGGACGCTTGGCCGCCAATAAGAAACCCAAGAGATTGTATACCAAGACGTGCCCAGCATTCTCTAACTCTTCTCCTCAATGGCGGCCTCAGATTACCATATGATCCTGGATCAGTTCCGCAAGCATCCCTCGGCTCTCAGAAAGAGTGAACCGGCATGCGGAGCTGGTTTAGATGCATAGGACACTGCTAGAGATCACTCGACCAGAACCGATCGGGGAACCCTCCGACTGCGAGATGCATGTACTTTTGAATGATACACCAACGACAATCCTTTCGAGACTCGAGAAAGGGCTATGACCCACTCTGCCAACACACATGAACTAACTTTCATGCCATGAGGTCAGGGAATACTGACGATATTCGCTGACTCGGGTCAAATGAGGTGTTGATTGTGGAGCACCCAGCCTCAATTGTGATGTTCAATTCCCCAGGTTCTCACATCCCCGTCCTGAATCCCTGATCGGCGCTGCCATCCTGGTGAGGAGCACGCGGAGATCCAGCTTCAAGACCTCGGGCAATGCCCATCACCTTGTATTCGGTCCATCAGTAGCATGGGTAACGATCGGTTACTCACCAGGAATTTCCCCAGGGAGTGCTGCTCTGTGGTGATATAAAACACTCGTTGCGTGTGCTTTCAGGCTTTTCTCTCCATCTGCAAGCAGGCCGGTTTGTCAGTTCCAGGTTACCAACCTTCCTGCTTTGTTCATCAAAAATCCCCTGCCAAGCGTTCATTCTCAATCCCACCCATCATGGCTGATATCGAGAAGACCCAGGAAGTCCATCGTGAGGATACAGCCACCTCTGAGAAGGGCCAGGAAGAGCTAAAGAGGAATGTCACCGTCGATACTATCCACCAGGATGAGGCGATGAAAGTTCTGGCAAATTATGATGGACCAGAGGAGTGGGAGGAAGCTGAGGAGAAACGTGTGACAAGGAAGATTGACAAGAGACTTCTTCCAATCCTCATGGCAACGTATGGTTTACAATGTGAGTTCTCAACAACCCTACCCTTTTGAAAACCATGTTAGATGTCAAAGTCGGTGGTATGTCTGCTAACTATTGACAACCATGCGGCAGATTATGACAAAGCCATGATCTCTCAAGCGGTACGTCTATAGCACTACCAAACCACTCGACCATTAGTTTTGACATGAGTCCAGGCTCTCTTTGGACTGCGCACTGATCTCGAACTAACCGGTAATCGATACTCGATGTCGTCGGCTATCTTCTACCTAGGTTTCATCGTTGGTGCCTACCCTGCCATCTGGATGGCTCAACGATATCCAATTGAAAAAGTCGCTTCTGGCATCGTTTTCGTTTGGGGAGTTTGCCTGATCTGTACTGTGGCGTGTCAGACATGGCAGGGCCTCTACGCTCAAAGATTCTTCCTAGGCTTTCTTGAGTCTGGCATCAGTCCCATGTTCATGCTGGTCGTCGGTCAGTTCTATAAGAAAAACGAACAAGCCCTGCGTATGGGAGCCTGGTACTGCTGTACTGGCTATGTCTCGATCATCTCGCCCTTGATAAATTATGGCCTCGGTCACATCCAGGGATCCCTGTCACCCTGGAGGTATATGTATATTGTCGCTGGCTCCTTGACCATTCTTTGGTCAGTGGTCATCTATTTCTTTATGCCTCCGGACCCAATCCGCGCCAAAGGCTTTGATACACGGGAGCGATATATCGCAGTCGCTCGCCTTCGGTCGAACAACTCAGGTGTTAGGAACACCCACTTCAAGAAACAGCAGGTATTTGAGCTAATGGTCGACATCAAATTCTGGATTGTCTTTGCTATGTCTTTCCTGATGATGATCGCCAACGGCCCTGTCTCGACCTTTGCGCCGATTATCATTTCGGGATTTGGGTTCAACACTCTCAATTCTCTGCTTCTGGTCATGCCAGCGGGCCTCATTATTGGGACATTGGAGTGGTTTGCCCCGTATCTTGCCTATAAAATTCCCAATATCCGATCATGGCTGGTTGTTGGTTGTCAAATGGGTACACTCATTGCCTCGATCTTGCTCTGGGTACTGCCTCGAAGTGCCATTGGGGGCTTGCTCTTTGGTGTCTATATATTGGCATCGTTTGGTGGAGCCTACGCTGTCTTGATGGGTATGCAAATTGCCAACACTGCTGGCTATACAAAACGAAGTGTTTCGTCGTCCGGGATTTTTATCGGTTACTGCCTCGGTAAGTCTTTTCTCAGACTTCTCCTGCACAACTCGAGCGTTAGTGGACGTGGCTTTGGCTGACTTCCCAACAGGAAATTTTGTTGGGCCTCTACTCTTCAAACCCGAGGACGCGCCGGCATATGCCCCAGGTTTCATGGCTGTCGTAATCACTTCAGCCATTACAGCTGTTCTCGCAGTGGTCTATCGCTATGTATGCATATGGGAGAACAGGAAGCGGGACAAGGCTGGCACTGTGGAAGGATTTGAACACGCCTATGATGATGATCTCACCGATATGAAGGTATGTGTGCTTTTGTTCCCCGTCTCAAAAAGGACGGCTAGATCTAACCAAATCGTTCACAGAACAAACAATTTCGATATATTCTATAGGAAAACCCGCCATCTGCTGCAGCTTGGTCAAAGCGAAGTTCGTGGTGTACACGATAGCAACATCAGATCTGTTGGAACCTGATAAATATGAATACATTAACATTTCTGAAGGCCCACCCACCACCCATTCCACTAGATCTGTTTGCTGAGATCGACAAGCGCCCCTATCACTCATCAGCGAGGAATTTATATCATCCTCACATTTCCCGTTCGAATCAAGAAGCCATCGCAAGGGCCCAGGAACAACTAACTCGTTGGACCACGGGCGTCCAAATGCTTGATAGTACGAGTATCAGCTATACACAATTGCCCAATATCACACCCGCATATGATAAATGCCGTCTCTGGCGGCTCTGTAGTAGTAGTACTTCAAGTCTGAGGCATAAGCCTCGCTTCTAGTGAACCTAATTCTTGTACCCCAATCTGGTACATGTCTTCCAGCGAGCAAGATACCACGCTGGAACCACGGTTCATCACACAGTAAGTTGGTTCTTGTCAGGCGAAGTGAGGCTATGCGAGATCTTTAGCCCCAGCCAGTTGTTTAGCCCAGATGCGTAAGACGCGGCCAGAAATGGGTTGTACTAAGGCTACTTTCGACCACATCATCGGACATAGAGTTCTCTTTTGCTAGGTCTCCACCAGAGCTTAGAAGAGAGACGGCTACTGGAGATTAGACATATCAAACTTAAAGCAGTGTAGCCATGTTGCTGGCATTCGCATTCCAACAGGGTTGTCGGAGTGGGCGATCGGTCCCTTTGAGGCCGGGCCTTATAGGCTCGGGGCAACAACTGATCATTCCTTTAGGAGACAGGTGTCTAGACTATCGTACAGCGCGGATGGATGAATATTGATTGCCATGGTCATCATTGAGATTATGTGGTGTAATACTGTGCTATACCGTTCTATGCCGCTAACACCAGCGCACCAGGGCCGCCTTATCATTCATCAGAATAGACGCAGGCAGTCCTGGCTATGTATGAAGGTTCCTGAATCAAGTGGTCATGGATCCAATTCTACTAGACAAGATTGAATCTGATTCTGTCGTATCGTCACGTGCGTTCTGCTTTTTGCTTGTATGCCTGCTTTGGACTTCTCGTCCCCAACAGCGACATGATATAGTCATCGTCTCTAGATCTCATCCCCGTCATCATCGGCCCCATCCGTCTTCAACTTACTCGACCTTTTTGGTGATCTGCTGGTCAATTCGTACTCGTCGCCACCAGCGGCAGATAGCGCTTGTCTTGCGGCGGGCGACTCGTCGAGGAATTCTCGGAGCCTTTTCTTGCCTTCGGACAGGGCTTGTTGGGAGGCAGCGTTGGTCATGTTGATAAGAGGTCCCCAAAGGTTGAGGGTGAAGATAACATATGCAGCGATCCCGAGAAGGATCAGGAACATGAAGTAGACAGGATTGCGAAGGACTGTAATGGCTCAGTATTAGTATCCCATACCACCGACAATGGAATGAATATCCACTTACCAGCCACGATCTCGTTCCAGCCTAGGGCAAGGAGGAGACCGTAAAAGTACAAAGGCACCTGGGTCATGCCACCAATCGCGCTACGTTTTGCCTCGACATAGACACCATCGGCCGCCTTTTTGAATCGCACCGTCAGGTCTTGTCGCTTGCCTTCGTTGAGGATCGTCGTCTCTTCTTCAAGACTCTTTCCCTCGTCTTCGTCTACTCCGCCAATGGGAGTGAGATCTTCTTCATCGGCAGCAGTAGCCGCCGATGGCGTCGGGCCAATCCATCGGTCAAGAGGCGGTGGACTCCCGGTTTCAGAATGCCGGAATCGTGAGAGCAAAGGAATGAGTGTGAGAGTACTTTCTCGGGCTTTGGTATATATCCCCTCAATGTCATCCGTAGGGCGCCAGATTCTTGGTACGCCAGCTTCGTCATACCGGAACTTGTCCTCGAAGTTTTCGCGCAATTTCAGCAATAGGTTGCCCTCCATCATTTCCTCGTCGATCTTTGCGCGCAGCACGCCCCACGATTTCCTTCGCAGCCGCCAAATTCCAACCTCAACTTCTTCATCGCTGGCGTCAAATGAGGCCGCGCGGGCTGCAAATCGCTGTTCGGCCTCAGACACGGTTTCGGTGAAGAGAACCCAGATGCGGTCCCAGATGCCTTTTTCCGTAGATCTGTCTCCGCTTTCTGGCGCGCCTCCACCACCACGGCCTGAGCCGAGGGCATTGAATTCCAGGCCGATGCTGTCGTTCAACTTACTCCGGACCCAGCGCTCAACCCTTGTGGCTAGCCGGCGCATTTCGTCCCGGCGCAGTTGGCCAGATACCTTGTCAAGGTCTTTGTGATAGAGTGAGAATTCATGCTTGTAATTCGACCACGCAAGTCCTTCGAGGGTGGCTTCTTGTGCGGCTGTTTCAAACTTTTGTAGAGCGATTTTCTTTTGTTCTTTGACGATCTCGGCAAAATCATATGACGCGCCCTTTTTCTGTCCGGATTTGACAGCCGCACTGACGGCATCCGAGAATTGCTGGACTCCATCTTTATGTGCAGCGGAGAGCTGTCCGGAATACAGCGCCTTCAACCTGGTGTCGATTTTGCTCTCAAGCTCAGTCCTTTTCCTTTGGTAGACGCCTTTGTGATATCGACTCGCTTCGGTCTCAAAATTCTGAATCGCCTCTATCCTCGTGGTCTTCATGGCCGCTCCTAGGCCGGAGATGATTTCTGGTCGGCCGACCTTGACAGCATCCAGTTGTTGGGTCTCGAATGGAAGAATACCAGCATCAAAGGCGAGCATGACTTCTCGCATGATTTCGTCGCACCGGAACTGGGCTAGCAATTCCTGCTGTGTTGGTAAATCCAGATCCTTGTTGTTGACAATTTGATCCCAGATACCTTCTGCATAATGGGAGAATCCGTCGGCGGGAATTCTCCGATGATACTCTGGGAGGAAGATACCACCCTCGAATTCGCCCAACAGTGCATCTCTCCTTCGATCCCTGTGGCCATTGTTGAATCTTTGGGCCATCTTGGCGACCTCGGACTTGAATTGATCTGGCTGATATAACTTGTGGGGCAAGGCTGTGAAGGCAAAGTCAAAGTAGTCATCTATACTACTATTCTCGAGCCCCGACGGTTTGGAAAGGCTTGTCCAGATGCGACCGAGGTCTTGCATCAAAGTATTCCGCAAATTCTGCAATGGGGTTGTTCCCAAGAAGTCTCGGATGACAAAATAGAGGAGACTCCTTGTACTTGACTTCTTGTCCTTGAGAAAGAGCTGTAAATTGACCTCGAAAACGGTCTTTAGTAGTCCCATGTTTGCTCCTTGATATAGTCCGACTTGGTGTTCCCAAATATTGATCATCAATACTTCGCTGGTGGCCAAGGCGAAGAGGGAGCTCTTGCGTTCAAAGTCCTGGTCCTCGCCTCTTTCCCGACCGTCTGTGCCTTCAACGTCCATGACCAGGATATTGTCTGCCATTGAGGCAGCGGACTTGTTCTTTGACAACCATATTCCCTTTGTTGTCTGTCGTCGCTCGGCCTCGGACATGACGGAGAAATCGGTGCTAAACAGGGCATTGAGTAGGGTGGATTTACCCGTTGATTGAGATCCAAAGACGGAGATGGTATGGTAGTTGAAGCCGGCGTGGGCCACGTCAGTGTGTTGCAGATATTTCGATAGATCAGGACTGCGAGATTCAGTGAGCTGTCATGCGATCGAAAGTGTGGGGAAATGGTCGACCTACTTGAATTCCTTGTCCTCGTCAATGACCTGAACACCATTGTCGAAGTTGGCGGTGCCGTTCTGACCAGCGGAGGCAAAGTGGCCGTTAACCGACATTTTGTCAGGAGCGGTGTAGGCGCGGTTCACATGCGAAGGCCTTAGGGTGGAATTGTTCGAGGACACAGGAGGAGGAGATTGTAGTGGTGAGAGACTTGAGGTGGCCATGATGCCAGGTGTGGGAAGAGTGAACCTGGAAGACCCCTGCCAAAGGATGCAACCGGACTAGGAACGTGGCATGGAAGAACAACGGTCGTCTATTGAGTAGTCGAGGTCAAGGTCACCTGGTAGGCAGATGCGACGGTGCGAACCGAAGGTGACGATAGTGGTGTTGAATTGGTTGGGTGTTGGGTGATGCTCAAAGGTCGACTTGTCTAGCCATGAGAGTTGATGAGTTGGCCACTTGGCCCGGGGCGCCGAGAAATTGGGGCAAGAAGCTGAGTTTAGCTGAAGCTTAGGGCTTCTGGACCTTCTGTGGGGGCCCGAGGGCTCCAGCGAAGGCCCTAGAGACGCCCCTAGAGATGCCATACTGGGTGTTTACGAGGCTTATGGAACGAGGTTCTGGAGGGTGTCACGCCTAAACTACCTACCTACGGTTTGATAGTTTTCAACGTTAGTTGTCACTCCTGTCCCCCATCATCTGCTGTGTGGTGATTGCTGGTATCATTCCTTTGCCTACAGATTGTCCCATTGCAGAGAGCCAATGCTAGATTCTATGGGGGAAGCTTATGCTCATAGCAAAGATTTTGGCCTGCCACAGATTCACTTCCAACACATCGACCTTCTATCGTCTCGCTGATAAGGGGCGTGTTGGAATATATGTACAATGTTTTTCTGGCCGCCCCTTGAGTTTCGCCATATTCGCCTGAAAGACACCTGACGATCGAAGATACAGAGGTCATAGTGGCGGCTGCTTTTGCTGCTGGTGAAGCTTTATGTCACTCGTCTGCTCTCTAGGGCGCTTTAGCTTCACGCGTCCCGCATGCTATCATCATGCAACCTTGGGGTTCCTCGCAAATATTTGATAGTCACGTAAATGGACCGGGGTTTGGCCTTTCGGTGTATCTGGGATCGTCTTCTCCAGGCCCTAGTGATTTTCGCACTGTTAGCGACCCACGCCGACTCATACCAAGTGTATTGCTGCTCCCCCGGGGTGTTCTTACAATCTTCTCAAATACACATTTGTTCAAAACTCTCTCCGCCCGTCGACATTGCCATAATTGATGGTTGTTGTTCTCAAGGCATTCCCAGTGCCGTCGAAACTCTGCTAGACAACTCTTGTTGATGTCTTCTAACCTGTAATTGCCAAAGTCAGAGCCTTGTCAGTGCAAATCTCTCAGATTTTCGGATCGTCCGGCAGATGATGACAAGTTCTGTGTTTGGGTAGTTGAATTGGTCGACACTTACACACTCGCCGCACACCGTGTGACCTTTCGACCTTCTTTCAAACAGTCGAGTTCTCCTCGTCCATAAGACTCTTTTTTGCACTGCATGTAGTCGTCGTTGTATGCTCGACACCGGGCACCGATGAAATAAGACGCGCTCATCAACGGGGCGGAACTGGCTCCGATCTCCTTGACTTTGGGAATATGGTCGGGCATCGGGGTAGTGTCGATCAGGACACCCTGATTGAATCTGGCAAGGGATAAGAGGGTGGTCTGACGGAATTGAGGACAGCTTACCTTGCTTCCCGGTCCGCCATGGCTACAGGGAATGAATGAGAGGACGCTGAATGTCTGCAATGAAGTCAAGATATCGTGGACGGTTGTGTAGCAGTCGTTTAATCTGAGGGCAACTGACGTTGGTGGTGAGCTGCGGAGCTTTGTGACCAGGCAAAGCATCTTGCCGCCTTTGAGATACATGCCAAGTCTTGGATAACCTTGACTGTGAAACTTGCTATCTAGTGGCTGCTGCTTTAATATGCCAAGCCTTGGATTGCGGAGGAAGCCAGAGGGAAGATGGAAGGAGCAGCCACTACGGAGTACATACTGTTGACCCGCAGCAGTGTTTTTCGCGTCGGTGCTCCTGCCTCGCGTGTACGAGCCTCCAACAAATTGTTGGTGCTTCTGCTGAGTCCTTGAATCCATCGTCAACTTGATTCTTCACCTGTGTCCTGTCATATCCTATCCTATCTTGTCCTTGACTTTTGACTCTTGACACTATCCCTTTCTCCTCCTCGTCAGCAACCCAGCTCATGTCTATTTGGTCTCGAACTTTTCCTCCTTCGCCATGAGTGTCTGAGGTGCTCCATCTGCTCTGCTCTTCCAACACTTGACTGACCGCAGTCCCCGTCTGCATCTCTCTCCCCGTCCCATCTCTCTTTCATACTGCCCTCACCCTTCTACCAAGGCGCAACCGTCAAAGCCACACATAGACCTGCAGCCATGTCACTCTTCGGTCAGCCACAACAAGCGCAACAATCCACATCGTCGCCGTTCGGAGGCTTCAATTTTGGCAAGCCCGCAACACAGTCTCAACCTCAGCAGTCCGGTGGACTTTTTGGCACTTCAACAAACACTCAGACCCAACCACAACAAGGTGGCGGACTATTCGGAGCCTCGACCGCGACCTCGAGCCAGCCACAACAAAGTGGTGGACTTTTTGGGGCTTCCACAATCGCGTCTAGTCAACCTCAACAGCCTGGGGGACTATTTGGCACATCAACCAATACTGCAAATCAACCACAACAGGGTGGAGGCCTACTTGGTGGTGGAGGTGGTGGGCTCTTCGGTGCCTCGACTAACAAACCTGGTGGACTCTTTGGCGCATCCACTCAAAATCAACAGCCAGCTGGACAACAACCAGGGCAAGCTGGGGGACTATTCGGGTCCAGTACTGCGCCAGGATTGTTTGGATCTTCCACCCAGACAACACAACAGCAGCCGCCACAAAGACCGCAAGATCAAGTATTGAAATTCGGACAATCACAACAGGGACAACCTCAATCGCAGTCACTATGGGAAGAGGGCCGGGGCTTAAATGTCTATCGATCGATCCCGGCACAAATGAATATTGTCAAGAACAAGTGGGATTTCACCAACACCTCATCTCCGCTGAGAACGTACATCTACCAACACGTGGGCAGTGAGACAGAGGCTCTGAAGTACCGACCAGGCCCTGGTGAGGATGAAGACAAGTGGGAGGAAGCGGTGTCGAAACGGCCCGGTCCCGAATGGGTGCCTCTTCTCGTCAAAGGATTCTTTGAACTGGGAAGAAAGGCCCAGATCCAAATGGAGGCAATCCAACGGTGCAATATGATGCTGCAAGAGATTAATACGTCGCTGGACGATCAACTCCACAAACATCGCCAGAATGTGGCGACGCGTCTGGAAGAGTGTAAGCGAAGACAGGCCGCGGCCGCGCAGAGAACCTTGGCCCTGGCAGTCAAAGTCCAGATCCTACGCAATCGGGGCTACGTGATGGATAATGCCGAAGAGGAATTGAAAACAAAGTTGGAGAAGTTGCAGCAAGACATACTGGATCCAAGTTTGAATGCTCGGGAGCAGGAAATCTGGGCCCGTATGCTGAGCATCCGAGAGAGGAGCAAGAGAATCAAGGCCGAAATGGATAGGATTGCTCCTGCCGCCAAGGAAGAAGACTCAAGCTTAGACGAGGAGACAACGCGAGCGGCCAAGAAGGTATGTGTTGAATTTCCTGCAGCATGTGCCAAACGCTAACGAGGATCACAGACACTAGAGGCGTATGACATACAACTGCGGCATCTCCACAAGGAGTTGGAACTGGTCAAGGAGGAATTCGAGGATTGGAGTAGAATCTCCAAGGACGAGGCCAATGATTTTCCTCGACGACGGTAACCGATCAGGCCATCCTCAACAATCACGATATCCGCCGGGGGGTTGCTTTGACAGCTTGGTCAGCCGATAAAACATAGGCTCCGGGGATAGTTGGCACGGGGTCTTGCATAGCGGTCTTGCATAAGAAAGCGAGACTCTGTCGGGAAAACGCAAGAAGCCTCTTTCATAATGAATTGAAGATCCTGTATGTGGTCGATTATCTGAGACACGGCCGTTGGCGATTTCGCCCCCCCCCGGCACCATCTGGGCCCCTCGGCCCTTCCGTGCCCTTTAGATCGTGATACTGTACATGTAGTGTACACCGAGCAAGGATTTTGCTAGCTTTGCATGCCAGCATCAAACCTCGCCGAGTTCATCCTCGCCCTGGTTAATTGGGCCTCGCCGGTTCACAGAAACAATGTCCATGTCTAAAATAGTTTATGCACCCATTCGACAACGTGTGGAGCTGTACAGAACAGCTGATTAGCGAAAAGAACGACACAATCTTGGTCCATATCAACATACAAAACCACAAGGCGGCGCAGGCGACGGTAAAGACCTGCACCTGAAGAGTTGCTGCGGCCTCGCCTTCGCGAATCTCAGCTTCAGAGAGCTGTTCGGATGCTGCAGCATAGAAGAAGAGTATGAGTCAGCCATGATCTTGCTCATGATATGTTTTGCACGATGGAGAGGAAGGGGTGCTATCTTCGTGTTGAAGAACCGCTAGGCGCAATGAGGTGAGTTATGAGATCAACTTACGGCCGCCAAACATGGTGCAAAGAGGATCGAACCGGTGGGAAAGGCTGCGTAGAGAATGATTAGGGCGACGGCGGATGGTAACAAGTAATCGGGCTGTCGACGGGGTATATAGACGAGTCTGTTTTTTTACTGGTGGTAGCTTGACGTTGACAATCAATTGTGATGGGATTTCTTTCAACTCCGCAGAGAGGCTGCGCTCATGGTTCCGATGGAGGGTAAATGTTCCTCCCTACAAGACTGGCTCTCATAGACCGATTACTACGGTGCATTTAAGGATCATTCCCAACATTGTTTGTATGTATCTCGAAATCCCAGAGCTCGATACATGAATCAGGTAAAGTACCTACTTTAGACGAACATTGCATCTAGGCTTTACTTTAATCGCGCATCAGATCTAGATAGTCCAACAAGATTCATCTACTAAATATTACTGTCACGTGTTTCTGGAAATAGTTACAAATAGCCAAAACCTAGGCTTGAACAGGGACACGTTTCACGTCTGATTATTATTGAATTCGACTTTGTGTAGGAGGTCTATGTATAATAAAGCTATACTCTCTGCTTCGCGGTGCGAGCTCCTCGACGTATTGCGTAATCTTATAGCTTTCGTAGGTCGCACATATACTGTACATATGTTGCTTACAGTATACATCTAGTACATGGTAGCCTTATGAATCCATTCCAATAAAGACTATCCACAGCAAGGAGGACCGGTATATGTACTTGTACCTGGAGGAAGTCGGTACATTCCGATCATGCATGTCATCATGTGGCTTGGATCGATAAGGCTCTTCGGTACAGTAATAAATACTCCTACTCTGCCTTGGTCGCAGGTCCTGGATCAATAAAGTTGCAGACACTAACAAGTAAAAGGGGCCACAGGCTGAGATTGCCTGAAACCGGGTAAGGTCAATACAGTCTTGAGTGCTAGAAGCTATTGGTCAACTCGAGGTCTAACTGTGTCTCGTATTCGGCCATTTTAGCATGCCCTTACTCCGCATGTGTTTCTGGACTCGTCTCGGGTGGCCCTATTCAATCCATCTTGCTCTCACCTCTGCCTAATAGTAAGAGCCTTTTCCTTCGGACTCGGACTATTCCATCACTTGTATATTCTATGATCTGTCCGAGAGTCACTTGCTACGCTACATGATTCTTCACCACTTACTCGAACGCTGGCCCAGTCAATCCAATCTGTCCGTCCGCCAAGTAGAGTATAGAACGGAAGGAGTTCGACCAAGTAAAACGGAGTAGGAGGCCTTGCAGACGGATCTGCTCGGTCTCGTTCTTAACAGGCTTGAATACCAAGCCTCAGGGCCTTTGTAGCTTAAGCGTCTCGAATCACAAAGGGCCAAGCTCCATTCCACTCTCTTTAGTGTGTTCCACTGGTTCCCAAACAGCCCCCTTCGCGACTTTTGAGTATCACTCATGGTCAAGTGGTTGATGCTTCTGAGCCCCTCAGCCCCTTTGGTTGTGGTCTTCGCAATCACGCGCCCACATGGACTGGGGGCTATTAACATTCGGGCTAGCATTGCGAGAGAACAGATAACCAACGAACAATGAGTTTTGCACTCGGAAGGATGAGACACTAAGTACTCTACTCGCCCCAGGTGAAAGTGCCTTCGGTGGCTAGAATATTATGAGGTGCTGTATTGGTCCCCGATCACAACGATCGATCACTACACCCTGGATTTCTGTGTAACCCACGACCTTTACTCTCTAGGCTCCAGTTCTCCTCCTGTTGCAGGGCGTCCGCCTTGTAAAAGCCGTTGGAATTCAAGCCTCTAACCGTTGGTGAATTTTTGCAAGGCCGTGATCAGGCTTGTTAGGCTTCGACATTCCCAGATGTCGTCGACAGAGAAAAGGTCGCTCGCCACCTCGAGCACAGCAATCTCTTCACCGACAACCATGTCGCAGGGTGCGGACAAATATCCTGTACCGGCTGGAGACCACAACTATCCAGAGGTTGCTCAACAGACCTATCCCCAAATGTCCGTCTTTCCTCAGCCATCTGTCTACCAACAACCGCAGCCGCAGATGCAACCGCAGCCCCAGCCACACGCATTGCAACCTCCTCTACAACAATATCAGTATGAAACAAGCGGCAAGGACGTGGCAGAGCCTCCGCAGCCTGTACAGAAACGAAACCCTTGGGGCCTCTCGCCGCTCGCTTTTGGACTTCTTGTTGGCTTGCTGACTACTCTGATTGTGGGTGCCGCTGTTGGCGGTGGGGTAGCCGGAGCCTTGTCAGGAAATAACAACTCGTGAGATCTATCTACCTCTGACCAAGAAAGCGACCTCGTACTAATACGTTAATGTTAGGGCCTCTGCCGTGACAACAACAACCATGACAGTCACAGCCGGGGGCGCAGAAAGCACCACAGCCGCATCGCCTACCACTAGCTCAGGATCGCCCTCATCTTCTACCGAATCTCCTCTCCCTGCCTCGTTAGAAGACTATGTGGCGCCGCTTGCATCAACTATCAGAACCTTGAGATACCCTGGATGTGGGACGTCAAGCGTCACCACCCCTCGAGGGGACGAGTTCGACCTTCTCTGCGGAATCGACTTCAACAATAACTTGGTCAGCCGAGAGGATTCCGACAAACGTGTTTTTGACATCACAGCTAGCATCGCCTACAGTTTGGAGGACTGTCTATACATGTGCATGAACACAAACTTTTTTCGAAAAGGGGATGCCCCGGAATGCTTGGGCGTTACATGGACCGCCCAGCTTGCCACTTCCAACCAGAGCAATTATGCCAACTGTTGGGCCAAGAATGGAACTTCGAGCGGCTACCAATGTAACAACTGCATCAGCGCCCGTCTTGTTACATGAGGGGCCGTGGAAGGGATAGGTAGTCGGTAGTCCCAAGGATAATGCCGTTACACTGGGAGTTTGGGAGGAAAATAAGGCATGGGGTGGTGTCCGTGGAGCATTTTTTCGGAACACAGCATCTCTGCGGTTGACAGACTGTTTGATAATGGCCTGGACATATCCTCTATTTATGATTGTCGTGAACAAGAACATGACAAACACGTTGAACTTTACAAAAATATCTCAACCGAGTCATGGTCGATATAGTCACGTGATAGAGTTGACTCGGGAGATAATTTATACTTGGCAACGCGCGACCGTCTGTCTGCAACTCGTTGATCTGCAATTGACAACATTCCTCATTCTTTCCCACTCCCACTTCCACTCCCACTCGGTTTCAATTTTCCAAGTGTCCCTCACGAGACCCCTCAATAGGCTTTCCGTCTACTTCCCTTTTAGCATGAGTGACTCGGGTGAGGAAAACCCACCTGCAGATGTTGGGGGAGATGATCGACCCTCGGAGAACGAGGATCACCTAGACGATCTAGACGACAACTTTGACGAACCGAACCGCCAGGGCGATGCAGACCCTATCGATGGTGCCGAATCTGATGACGAATCACTCCTCTCCGAAGTTGATGAAGCGCAGTTTGCCGATTTTGATGCGTCAGCGGTGCAAGTTGCCCCCGACTTTGACACGCTCACACGAAGCATCAAGGTTTCGAAGCGCAAAAGAGTCGAAGGCGAAGAGCCAGAACCCAAAAAGCGGAAGGAAAAGACTCGTGAAAAGGTGAAGAAGAATCGAAGAAGACACGATAGCGACGATGGATTTTCTGGTGGCGAGGAAGTTGAGGGAAAGAGACGGAGAGCGGGAGGTGCGCAGAGCGGGGAGAAAAGATCAAAGCCAGTTCGGCCAGAAATCAACGAGGACGATCTAACACCGGAAGAGAGGAGACGACGAGCACTGGATCGGGCAATGGACGCAGCAGTGAAGAAGTCGGGATCCAAGAGAATAAGGAAGGGAGAGATTGTAAGTTTGTGGCCAGAGGATGTATAAGCTGATACTAATTCCCTGAGCAGGACCTGGAACAGATGGCCGATCAAGAAATCGAGGAGATGCGTAACCGAATGGTGGCGGCGGCAGAAGCCGATGGGGAGTTGGTTCGACAGGGATTGCCGGCATCGCAGAAACTCAAGATGCTTCCAGAAGTGGTCTCGCTGTTGAACCGGAATACATACGTCCAGTCCATTCTCGACCCCGAGACCAACCTACTGGAAGCAGTGCGATTCTTCCTGGAGCCTTTAACAGACGGAAGTCTACCGGCCTACAACATCCAACGTGAACTATTTGCAGCTCTAGCCAAGCTACCGATGAACAAGGAGACATTGATATCATCGGGGATTGGCAAAGTGATTCTGTTTTACCGAAAGTCAAAACGCCCAGAACCGATCATCAAGCGGCAGGCGACAAAGTTGATGGAAGAATGGTCGCGGCCAATCCTGCAACGAAGCGACGATTACACCAAGAAGACTTGGGCGCGAGCCACGTACGATCCAACGAGGGCTCGAGATGATAGTTTGCAGAGACCGGCGGTACAACCCAAGGCCAGGACGAATATGGCACCAGGACAGCGACCGCAGCACCGAGCTCGCTTGCTCCCAGGAGCGACCAGCTACACCATTGTGCCCGAGGTATCTACCGTTGTTAGGCGCTAGGATGATACACGGGCTAGGGACGAGGAAGCTTGGTAATGATCTGGGGCACTGGGGCGGGGGACGTGGTCAAGTGCTTGGGTTACTAAGCAGTAGAACCAAATATCAATGATGCACTTCCGAGAGATATACTCTGTCAAGGTGCAAGGCGGAAATCCACGACCCAAAACAATTCCTCAAAGTATTTTCAGTATTAGCATGGATGGGGACAGTGAATGGGCAAAATCGGCGGGAGCTCCGAGTACTAAATCCGAGAAATTGGCATAGCATGATCATAAGGAATTGAAGACGTGTAAGGCGAATTCTGATGGACAATATCACACCACGAAGTCGTTGAGTAAATACACATCACGTGTGAGACTTATACACGTGCGCCACCTGTGATCACCTCGCCCTAAAGGACCAGATTGGGAACTCGGCAGCGAGACAGAAGCAGCGACTAACTTCGTAGACATCGTCTGTGGAGATGCGAAATGGCTCATTTGCAGGGAATACGTTCAGACCACTGTGTGACCATGCGTCTGGAATCGGGTAGGGTATAATTGTTACATAAGTGGCAGCAAAGTCCATGTATAAAGCACGCACATACGAGTAGTAGTTCGGGTAAAAGTTTGAGGGATGGAACGATCAATTTCACTCGAGTCAGAGGCGAGAAATCGGCGGGATCCGGGGGCCTCGGGCGGCAAAAGGGTGGACCTTAGGGATACCTGGGGTGATGTTTTGCATAGGGGATCTTGTAGGCATGATGGTACCTAAGGGAGGGACCGAAGGACCCTATGGCTCAATTAAAGCCAATAGGTACCTTACCTAGGTATCTGCCTAAGATAGGTACCTACCTAACCAATGTCGGCACTTGCCACCGGAATACCCAAAAAGGCTTCCAGAAATACCATAATAATATGTAGAGACCCCTAGGCCCTAGGCCCTTAGGCCCTGGAGTCACGCTCCAGTAACCCAATAAGGAAGAATTGGCACATCCGGAGACCTCCAATGGCACCCATCGCAACTGGCTCCAGCGCCAGGCTTGACCGGAATCGACTCCACCTGGAACTCCTGGGTTGGGCATGATCTCGGCCTTGGTGCTGCGTTATTTATCACGGACAAATATTGACATGGTCTTGATTGGTGAGTAGACTTGAGGCGCTCAAAGAGAGCCATAGAACCCATGACGGGGAAGACAGGGTTGAGTTCATACAGTAATCAGCCCGCGGAAGTGCTCTCCTCTAACTAGTCAACGAGTCAACGGGTGGAAAACATCAACCGAATTGAGGGAGGCATAAAAGAGGCATCCGTTACCACTGATGTCATGGAACGTGCATCGTGGGTAATAATAATAAATTCCGACTCAACCTCTAGAGTTTCTAAGCTTCCGCCCGTCGAGCAGTCGATACAACTTCAAATATAACCTACTCGAGAGCTCGCTCTTCAATATATCTCGACCAGGTTCAACCTGCATACGCATGATCAACCTCGCCGATTTCCCTCCACCTCGCCGAAGTTTTGCTCCCTCTTATGAACTCGTCCATCTGCTCTAGCTTTTGACCTTCTAGAACAACTCCAGCTCCCAACTCAACCGGACTCCTGCCTCTCTCCGACTCAAGTCCGTAATCCAGCTGTCTGGTCACAGGACATTTGCCGTCAACCACCAAATAATTGAACACAGCATTGACTACACCACAAAAAGAACCCTGACCTCGACCTTGCCTGCAAACCCCTCTTTCCTTTGACCGCTCCACACATTCACCAATCATGAAGGTTCTCACCAAAGAACAAGAAGCAGAGCACTACCGTGCCGTCCTCCGCGGTGGCACAATCGGCGGTGTGGTAGGCCTAGGTGTGGGACTTGCGGGAGTTGCTTTGGCACAACGACGATATGCATTCATTCGCAATCTCACACTACCTCTCAAAGCCTTCCTTGTCACCTCAAGCGGCACATTTGCCGGCATCATCAACGCAGACACATATTCCCGCCAATATGAAGCGGACCAGAACCCCAAGGAGCGTCAGTATCGAGAACGAGAAGCACAAAAAGTTGCCGCAGCACAGGCCAATCGCACTTTTACCGAAAAGGCCATGGAGTTTGGTCGTCGAGAGCGTTACAAGATTGTCGCCGGTTCTTGGGTGGCTTCTATGGCCGCAGCTTTTGCGATTGTCAACCGCAATAAGTACATAACTGGACCCCAGAAACTTGTCCAGGCCAGAGTTTACGCTCAATTCTTGACCCTCGGAGTTTTGATTGCCACGGCCGCTTTCGAGATTGCTGACTCAAGGAACCAAGAAGGTCGCTTCGAGACAGTGCGATATCTCGACCCCACCGATCCAGAACATAAACGATACCTCGAAAAACAAGTCGAGCTAGAAACTTCGCAAGGCCATCACAATCCTAACGATGACCTGTGGAAAGAGATGGTGGCAGCCGAAGAAGAAAGATTACATCAGCGTGAGGCCAGACACAAAGAGCTAGAGAAGGAGCATCATAAGCGGAACAACGGAGGCCACAAAAAGTCCTCCAAGAAGCCAGCGGCCGACGAACAGGAGGAGAAATAACTTGACAGCCAACACGAGCCCTGCCACGATTCTTGAACTCGTCTTGCTTGAAGCGGGTTTCCATGTATACCACCTAATGAAAGTTTTGTCTTGTGCGACACCCCCAAATTTGACGGCCATTTTCCCTACCAAATTGTTATTCTACTGTTTAAGTTGAGGAAGCCTGTCATTGCATGGCATGACAGCCTCAATCTCTGGATTTGCCTCAAATGGGCCGGGCTATATAGCTCGCAGATAGCCCTCTTGAATATTCATAGAGCATGGTCCAAAACCACCTCACGCGCACACGGCAATAACACGCATCATCTCTAACCGAAAGGTGAGAAATTATCCGCGAAATTCACGTGATACCACGTACAGTCGCAGGCAGTCGTCTGATAAAGACAAATAACATGATGGCAAGGAAAAGTTGAGATCACTGTGGACCATCTAGATGCATAGTAGTATAGTAGTCTATTCTGAGATCTCCGGTCAATGTATGCCAAGTTATCAAGCAGATCTCGTTCATTAGCTCGTTTGCATTATTCGTCTAAGTAGATACTGTACATTTCGACTAGAGACCGAAACGAGTGACCAAGAACGAAACATGTGATTCTGTAAGGATTGGACCGAGGCATCCAAGACTACGAGGCTGCGAGCAAAGTTGCAGGTGCGGCGGTGACATACGAAGAATGTGCGTACTTCGTACTTGCCTCGTCAGCGCTTGATTCTTGGCCGTTCCATTTGGATCGTCGTCTTAGCGAATTACCGTCTCAACACATCTTCATGGTCTTCTCATTACTTATTAGTGATCCAACATAAACCCGGGACGTGTCTCCGACTTCACTTGCTCAAGTACATCTTCTCTCGTCGTCATTCCACGTGACATGCTCTCCCTCTCTTTGACTTTTGCTCGGTGACCGTCGCAACCTTCGTTTCGATTTCTTTCTCATCTAGCATTCCACCCTGTTCGTCGCGATGCCCTTACTCTCGTCCCTTGCCTCCTGGCGCGTGGCAGCTCTCCTGCTTGCCATAATTAATCTGAAATGTCTTCCTTTCGCCTGGCATCTCCGCCTGTTCTACACCATGTATCGAAATTGGAGCAAACCATCTCGAGTTCAGCAATACCTAGCTGCCCATAGACAAGACAAAACCACACACCCGATCTTTCAATCCGTCTCCGTCTTCTCACGTTCACCCCTTCTAGAGACCGACTACAACTTCCACAAGAGCAACAGCACCTACTTTGCCGACTTGGATGTGAGCCGAGGCGCCCTCGTCACAAAACTCCTCGCCTCAAACATGAAGCAGGGCAAACAAGATCTTGAAAAGGAAGGCCACAAGGGCCCGGCCAATGTCATACTAGGAAGCGTTCATACCTCGTTCCATCGCGAGATCAAACCATATCAACTCTATGAGGTTCGATCGAGAGTCCTGGGCTGGGATAAGAAGTGGCTCGTGATTCTTACCTATTTCATTCGTCCCGCCTCTAAAGGCAAGGATGAGGTGGTTCTTGCGTCGGCGTTGAGTAAATATGTCATCAAGAAAGGAAGATTCACCGTCGCGCCCGAACGATGTCTGACTACCGCAGGCTGGCTGCCTCCAAGGCCAGCAGATTCCCAATCTGGCGCGGGTCAGAACCGTGAGAGCTCAGCGGCGTCGGAAAGCCCACTCAACGATCAGGTACAAAGCTCCCAGCTCTCCCAAACAGAGCCTTCGATCATATCAACCCCGGACAACGACGGGATCGCAGCGCCCGTCCCTGAATCCGCCGTTGACGCAACGGCCTCATTTATAGAGAAATTGGAGAGCGCCGCCCACCTTGCGTCTGCATCAAACACTATCGACCCTCTTATACCCCTGACCAAGCTCGAGGATGCCGGCGAATGGGACTGGCATAGAATTGAAATGGAGAGGACTCGAGGCATTCAAATCGCAGCCGCTTGGCTCTCGCTGGACAAGGAATTGTTGGACGAGGCCAAGCATGAGGAATAGCTGTATCAGCACAATTTCATTCTTATTTTGAGAGGATTGTTCTGTCATTGACCGATCATCTGGTAATACACATAGAGCTGAAGGACTTGGATGACTTTCTCAGGATGTGTCAGCCATAGAAGCAAGCCTGGTAGAGATGGTTACAACGGCATAGTTACGATAATTATATCATTTCACACCCTCTCGGTCCAAGTGCAGTCCGGCATGTGTTTTCAGCTTCCACAATCTGACATTCATCTTTCGCCGCAAGGGAGCGTACTGTGTGCAAGATGTAAAATGGTACAGCAGAGCTTCTCCAATGTCGCCCTAACTTGAAGCGGCGTGAGCGGCTCTCCCATCGCAACCTTAGTCCTCCAGCATGTCAAGATGCCCCTCATGTTTGATCATCGGTCCCGAAGAGCCACGGGAGCTGGTCAGGCAGAGAAATCCAAGGAAGAAAAATTCGAAACATGAACACGCAACGCAATACTTAGACCTCAAAATGTCGTGGATGACAGTGATGACAGTGACTGGGCTTGACAGGATGGATGTCGCGCATGCATGAGTCTAGGCGTTGTGGGTTTTTGCTTGCCACGAAACATGAACCCTTGACGCTGGATCGGCAAGATGCTCCTGGGAGCGACGGATCGCGGTTGATCGTTTGCCCACCTACCTCCCTACCTACCTACCCATGCGAACCTATTATGCCTCGGGAAGATCCAGCGACCGAATTGGTCGGCGGTGACACGTCAGGTCTGGCCGGTGACCACTAATCCAACGCGCCTAGACGCCTGTAGTCTCGCGACAGGTCCGGTAAGCCGTTCGGCGCCGCGAACCCTCCGGACACAAGACTCACGCTTGCAGGTTGATCGGTTGGTCAACTGGCTTGCCATGGATGGACAGGGAGTCAGTCTGCAGTCAATGCTGGTTGTAGCAAAGCCCCAGGTTTTCCACAGACACCTGAGCACCACTCATTGCAGCTGGCAAATGGCTCATTTGTTATTCGTGTTGAGCGAAACCCTTGCTTGGAAATGTTCATATCAGGGCAGGTGATGTCGCGCGGAGTGCCAGAGCAAGAGCGTGCACTTTAGACCGAGTGTTGAGTGGCCCAGCCACCTTTTTATCATCCCCTGGCGACCGCGCCTCGCCTGGGCCCCAGCGGTCGCGTCTAGGTCCAGGGGAACTCCTGAACCCCCGTGGCGCGTGTGGCTTCCCACATCAAGCGAGCGAAAGGAACGAGGGAATATGCGTCGTCACCATGGATCTACCCGGTTCCGCTGCTGCGGGGAGTGGCGATGCACGCGGTACAAATAGGGTAGTAGTGGATTTGTACTTGGTGGTTCCTGTCTTGACATTTTTCCAAGCGCATATCCCTAACGATGTCCCTGGCCTAGAGGTCATTGACGCGTGCGTGGCTTGGTATCTGCGGCCCAACATGGACGAGGGTGCTGTCAGAAAGTCGAGTGGTCCGAGCACGGGGCAGCGAGGGCGTGAGAGCCTGAGGGCGTGCCGGTGATGCAAGCAGAGAGGTTGGTGGGTGGTGTTGGTGCTCGGACGTTGTTGGGTCGGGACCCAGACCTGCAAGGCTGCTGGGGATAAATCCTCACAGCTCATTATGCTAGACAAAGACTCACCTGGCCCAAGAGATACAGCCTCATGGAGCTAGGACGACCAGCTCCTGAACAAAACTCGCCACCTCATTCCAGAAGAACATGCTGGATTCTGGATAGGTCAACCTGGACAATGATGGGATGGTGTTTCATCTTAAGCTGGGTGGAATGATTGCCAGCCATAGAAATCTCAAGGAGGCATGGAACCTCGGAACCCAGGTTTCTCCATGCCGGGAGCTAACCGTTTTCGGACTAGGCACGTGGCTCACGCGTCTAACGATTGGTCCGTGTCAACCCCCTCTCACAACCCCTAAATCTGTTCTCTTTTTCCTTGACTACAATCCCACCACACCTCGCCTACCCATCACTGACATCTCTCCACCTCCACGATTTGGCTTGCTTCAGCCTGCTCCCAGGGGCTCCATTGAGATGTCTTTACCCTGGTGTGTCGTGCGTACCTGGCGTTGACGTCTTGCTGCATGCTGCCCATCCGCCGACCAAGCTTTGAAGATGCTGATCACCTTACTGTCCTTGTGACCAATCCCAAGGCGCAGCAACTCCCTATTGCTCCTCTTTCAAGGTCTGTGCCTACTGATCTGGATCCAGCTTCGTCCCTCGAATCATGTTTGCTACCTGCATTGCCTGGTTCCAAGCTCCTCATCGCCGTTCAACAAACCTCTAGCCCTGTCTGTCGACGCGGTGGCTCAAGCTTCCGACTGGTCCATCGACAATGACATCTCACGCCGGTGGTGGAGGCATCACGTTTGCCTTTGCGTGGCGCGCCGAAAGGATGGGCAGGTCTCTTTGCCAATGAAATGCTTGTGTTTCACAACCCCCCTTGCTCACCGCACCTAACCCAGCATTACCCTTCTTCCTATCAGGGGTATCCACAGTCACGTTCCTTGCTCATTCTATAACTTGTCCAGAGTACATCAGAATGGTCCTTTGCCCTGTCTCTTCCTCTTTGCAAACCACTTTCATTCATTTCCCTCCACGCTCATTCTACTGCCAGGCGCAGACAGAAATCCCACTGTTCTAGTCAACAGTCACCACTCCTTTGACACGCGACTACGATTCATTACGATTTCACAACGTTCACTACGATACCAAAACCATCACCGGCTCATCAGCCATACTTGGCGACTGCCTCCGTTGCTACCGACCTAGCCCGCGACCAATTCCATTGAGTTGCGATCCAACCCTTTGAGCTTCACAGACGATCTTCCTTGTGCTGCTCTTCACCAAAGGTATGTCTTTTTTGTTGCTTTGTTCAAGTTTGCTCCTTGTCGCCGGAGAACAATTGCATTAGCACTAGGGAACAATACCCTATTGTACACCTACTTGTCTTCTATCACCCTCATTGTCACTACTGCCTGCTTTGTCTGGTTAAGCATGTTCAATTGCTTTTTAAAGCTGTAAACCTGTTTTATTTCAGAGCCGGGCTATATTCCAACAACATCAACATCATCATCGTCATCATCAGCAAACCTACAGACCATACAAGGCTCAACATTCTGATAACATTTTACAGTGATTGTGCTACCTGCTCACACACAACAACAACAACAAACCTAAGCTATCATTCGATATTCTGTGCCGGCACCGAATACCACCAACCTCAACATGCTTGCCAACATGAACGTGGCCGCTGTCGCCACCTTCTTTCTGGCCCTTGAAGCCAACTGCCATATGTTGATGCGATCTCCAGTTCCATATGGCAAATCATCTCTGAACAACTCTCCTCTGGATGCATCTGGTTCCGACTTTCCATGCAAGCAGCGTCCCGGTGTCTATGACGCTGAGGGCGCGCAGAACATTATGGCCATCGGCGAGTCTCAGACCCTCTCCTTCACCGGTAGTGCCGTGCATGGTGGAGGATCTTGTCAAGTGTCTCTGACCACCGACCTTCAGCCGACCAAGGACTCTAAATGGATGGTCATCAAGTCCATCGAGGGTGGCTGCCCGGCTAATGTCCCTGGCAATCTCCCCGCCGACCCCAACGGTACTGGCGCATCGACGTTTCAATTCAGCATTCCAAACGGCATTGCGCCAGGCGAATATACCCTTGCGTGGACATGGTTCAACAAGGTCGGCAATCGTGAGATGTACATGAATTGTGCTCCAGCGACTGTGGTGGCGTCCAAGAAGCGATGGGCGCCTGCTCCTAAGATCTCCAAGCGACAATCTTCATTCCCCGACCTCTTTGTCGCCAATCTTGCATCGATCAACACCTGCACCACCCCGGAGAGTTTTGACTACATCTTCCCTAACCCTGGCGCTGTTGTCGAGTCGGTCGGTGCAGGTCCATTCACCCAGCTTGCCTGCGGCGCTGGTGGCGGCAACACCACTCCTCAACAACCTACCGGTGCCTCTGCCAATGGAGGCGGTGCTTCTGCTCCCACTGGGACCGCTGGGAACGGTGGCGGTGCTTCTGCTCCCACTGGGACTGCTGGGAACGGTGGCGGATCCCCTGTTGCGACTGGCGCTCCAGGCGGATCTCCAGGTGGCTTCCGAGGCGGTCCAGGGGGCTCAGGTGGCTCTCCCAATGGTGGAAGTCCCACCTTTGCCTACGGTCCCGGTGCTCCTGCTGCAACTCAACCTGCCGTCTTTGCAAGCGATGCTGCTCCAATTGCTACAGATGCCCTGTCAGTGATTCCCGTGACTGTGACCGGCGAAGCTGCTCCAGTCGCTACTGACAGTACTCCTGCCCCGGTGGCTCCTGACAATTCAGGGAACTCCTCCGGATCCACGACCCCCGATTCCTCCGGCTCCTGCACCGATGGAGACTGGGACTGTGCGGCGGATGGTGGCTCTTTCAAGCGATGTGTCGCAGGAGGCACTTGGAGTGTCTCGATGAACATGGCAGCTGGCCTCGTGTGCACTCCTGGGGTGTCTTCGACGCTTGATATGAAGGCCATCCCCGTGAAGCGATCCCATAGCCATGCTATGCGACATATCTTCGGGTCGACACACTGATCTGGCCAAAGTCATTGAAGACATCCAAGTAAGTCATTTGAGGAAAGCAGGAGGAATAGCATTGTTTTACGATCAGGGTTACGAACTGCCACGTCTCGCATGCATCATTGGGTATGGGGGCTACACCTAAATACACCAGGCGCAATCAATAAATAAAAATATACATGAAAATAAGCATTTATCATTTCCAATAGTCCTCCTGTTTATGAGTGAATGTCGATTCTCGAGACAACATCTACCATCTACCTACGAGTAGTGGTAGTAAAAGGAACGGGATCCTGTTGGATAGCGTGAATTGCAAACACGTGACTTAACTGTGTTTAGGCGGCGTTATGATCCGCTGGAATTCCATCACGTTTTGTCTGCCTTGATCGCACCAACCAAACCATCCATTCGCCCATACTGCATGGGACCAGAGGTCACTCTCTCCACCATCAACTGATTGTTGATCCCATTTACGACCCTGACCTCGACAGAACCACACCCGGCGATAGACACACCTTTTTGCATCCAGGTTTCGAATTGGTTCCATGATGCAAGACCCGCGACACACACCGAATCCCCTGCGCCCTTACTACATACCACCCTCGATCGGAACCTCAGATGCTGCAGCCAACGCCACATCTGCCTCCAAGGCATCTACAGGCTCATCTTTCTCCTTCCCCGACTTAGACTACTCCGACTACATTTCCGATGCTTCACCCTCGCTGAAGGTGTCGGCCAAGTCGATCCTTGACCAAGCTTTGTGGAAATACACCAGTGTCGTCTTCGCTCAGCCGTTTGAGGTTGCAAAGCTCATCTTACAGACCAGGGTCGCACAGGAAGATGATTGCGACCTGGCACACCGCCGACAATCGAGCCTGAAAGAGGAGGACATTGAGGCCGGCTATGGCTATGACGATGAATACCAACATTCCTCGGACGATGAACCAAATTACTTCACTTCCAGTGCTCCCACGGGTTTACCGACCTCAGGTCGTTCCCCTCCGCGCGGGAGACGGGGGCGCCCGTCGCAACAATTTTCTGATTCAGGGCCACAGCGTCCAAATAAGACCCGAGATGGCCACCTGACCCTAAAGAACCCGCATTCACTGATTGACGCTCTCTCAGCGCTCTCGTCAGACAGCGGCGCACTGGCCATGTGGCGAGCAACGAATTCGACATTTGTGTACAATATACTACTCAGGACACTAGAGACGTTTTTCAGAAGTTTTCTGGGAGCTGTGTTTGGTGTGGCAGAGAACGACATTTTGCTTCCGTTGTCATCAGGGTCAATGCCGGATACTTCAATCCTCGCTTCCACCACCCCTGTCGCAACTGTCTTGATCGCAACTGCAGCCACAGCTCTCTCGTCGCTGGTGCTGGCTCCAATCGATGCTGTTCGGACTCGTCTCATTCTCACACCTGCGAGCCAAGAACCAAGAACTTTACTTGGAACATTGAGGACCCTCCCAACCGCATACTTGATCCCTTCCCACCTCATTCCTATTACCTTCTTTTCGTCAACCATTCCCACATTAATCTCTACCAGCACACCTGTTGTTTTAAAATCATACCTCGGACTGGATCCAGCCATGAATCCAGCCAGCTGGAGTCTAGCCACATTTGCCAGCTCAGCCCTAGATCTGTCCATCAAGTTCCCACTAGAGACGATTCTTCGCCGCGCCCAGATCGCCACGTGGACGGCACCAAGGCAATCTCTTCCCACCTCGTCCTCAAAGAGGAAAGCCATAGCAACCATTGTTCCTGTACCTCAATCCTACAGAGGTATTCTACCTACAATCTGGAGCATTGTCAAGGAAGAAGGCTACTCTGAGTCCGAAAAGGACAAGGCTGCCGCTTTAATGGGCAAAGCGCCTAGGAGGAAGAGAAAAGGCCAAGGGTTTGAAGGACTCTATCGAGGATGGAGAGTGGGGCTTTGGGGCCTTGTGGGTGTCTGGGGAACATCTTTCGTGGGAGGACTGCAAAGTGGAAGTGAAGCTGCCAGCAGCGCTGGGATCCATGGAGGCAAATTTTGATGAATACATGCGGTAGCTACCAGCTCCCGTCCATGTGGTTGTGGTTTGCTCTAGATCGTATGAGCATGGCGTTTGACGAGTCGCGTGAATGAGATACCCCTACTCTTTTACTCTCAGCTCTTCTGTTGGACTTGTTTACTATGTACAGATTATGTAAAGGCATGATGTAAGGTAGTTAATGGAATTCATCCTCGACAGATATACTGGTACGTCAAAGCACGTGTAATAAGGCTTTGTTTTTCTGTTTTGGTTATATCTAGTTGTATCTAGTCCCGATATAGACTAGGGCTAATACGAAATTACTCTAATTCAATGACCTCTTCAGCCTTGCATCCATTTGTGAATGACATCAGCCTTACACTGACACTTTTTGTTTGATATTCTCTCTTTCTTTCTCCGCTCAGATGCCAGTCCAACGCATAGAAAACTGTCCCTGAGTCATGTTCCATGGTTAACCTATCGACCATGGACACCTCAAATTCCTGCCCTGAACCTTGAGAAAAGACCACCAATTCTCGAAGTTTAACCTGGCAATCTCTCGCGGCTGCGTCAATTCAAAGATGCTCAGATGCTTCAGCACCTGCATGAGGTCTCTCAGCCATGAGAATCCTCTGGTAAGCCGTCTTCCTAGATTGAATAATCACATCAAGCCACTCACGCCACTTCTTCTTCTCTTGCCTACAGAATCTCCCCCGTCAGTCAGCCATTCGCAATGCGCAGTCCAAAGGCCCACCACCGATGTTACCACGCGCGCAACGCGGGCTCCCCACCAAGCGCCGTCTCCGCAACGTCGCACACACCATTGCAGTGTCCAGCGCAAAAGGGGGAGTAGGCAAGTCGACACTTGCGGTCAATCTGGCATTGTCATTCTCGCGCCATGGGCTCCGAACAGGCATTCTCGACACTGACATCTTTGGCCCTTCAATCCCGACCCTCCTCGGCCTCTCTGACGCCCTCGAACCCAAGATCACGCCCGACACCAATCTCCTAGTACCACTGACGAGCTACGGCGTCAAGAGCATGAGTATGGGATATCTGTTACCAAGCGAGTCGGCCCCAGTTGCTTGGCGGGGCCTCATGGTCATGAAGGCATTACAGCAACTCCTCCATGAGGTCGACTGGGGTTCTCCAGGCCTGGACGTACTGGTGCTGGATCTTCCCCCTGGCACGGGTGATGTTCAGTTAACCATAGGACAGCAAGTCGAGTTGGACGGCGCCGTCGTGGTGTCCACCCCTCAGGACGTCGCACTCAAGGACGCCGTCAAGGGTGTCGCAATGTTCCGCAAGATGGACATCTCCGTCCTCGGCATGGTCCAGAACATGAGCGTCTTTGTGTGTCCGCACTGCGGCACCGAGACCAAGATTTTTTCGCATGCCGAGCATGGATTGGGTGGTGCTGAGGCCAAAGCAAAGGACTTGGGTGTCAACTTTTTGGGTGATGTGCCACTTGATGCAAGGATCTGTGCCGATGCGGACCGTGGCATGCCCACTGTTGTCAGCGAGGAGGCTGCGGGCAAAAAGATCAACACTGTCTACTACGAGGGCATTGCGGAAAAAGTGGCGAGGCAAATCGGCTTGCCTTGGACATGAGTCAGATAGGTGCACGCTCTACCCGACCATTTTGTAAGATTAGCATCATCTGTTGAACCAGTGAGCTTTTTTTGTACAGGAATCCATTGTGTATAATATCTTGTCTGAACGTTGGACAACATTATATCAGTCAGTTGACCTAGTTACTCCTAGATGAATGGACTCGGCGGGCGGCGTATGGCTGTTTTGGCCTTTGAAGGTGCATCTTTCACATCATTCGCTTACAATGCAGAATATATTCGCCCTCATCATCTAATCATGGGATGATTCATGGACATCACTTTGGATCCGTCCATCTCTTAGAAGCTTGCCGCGATCCTGACACTGATGAAATAGTCATTGTCTTGGTTTGAGTCGGAGCTAATGTGCTGGTGACGGTAACCGTAATTCCTCCGTCGTCCTTATTTCCTGCGGAGTTATACGTTGAAATAGATTGAAGGGGTGGATTTGATCGAGGTGAGCTTGCTGGAGGTGAGCTTGCTAGAGGCGGACTTGCTGGAGGCAGACTTGCTGAAGGTGTGATCGATGGAGGTGAGTTCTCTTTTGTTCTTGCTCCTTCGGTCGCGCCACTAGGGGCGCTCTGATATCCTGTAGAAATCACCGTAGCAGGAATCCCTTGAGCAGAGTTCACCCCTGCTGTCACACCTGACCCAAAGGCAGAACTATGGTAACCCCAATACCCTCCACCGCCAGTGTATCCTGCATCCGAGGCAGCGGGTCGCTCCGCAGAAGCACCTCCACGCCAACCTCGTCCCCACCTCCGCTGAAGCGATGGTGTCGTATGTACTGCGGATGCGACATCGCCAATAGTGAAGTCCATTGCCAGATCCACGTCCGGGCCCCCAGTGGCGCCAATATCTTTCACAAGGTCGATATCCAGACCGGGGTCTGCAGTGGCTGCCGGAGACCGCTTCTGCATTAGGTCTGTGACTGAGTTGATTATTAGGGTCGATATCTGCTCGACCTCGATGGCTTCGTCATTTCCCCCTCGTCTCCACGAAGAGTATGTACGCGCCCGGTCAGTTTGAGCAGCAGAAGGAGTGAGAAACACCAAGAAACAGAGCCATGCTCCTCTAAGTATCTTCATGTTGAGATACATACAGACAGAAATATATTTGGCATGGCGAGTCAATGACTGGTCATATTTCCAAGTCTCCAGGTTAACGAGTTTAGTCTTGGTCTTTGTTCAGATGTGAACAATGCAATCCCGCTGATCACCGTGTTCAGCCACGCTCACCTCTGAATACACTTACTTGGAGATCTTAAATTGATTTCTGTAAGGTCCAACAATTCCTCATTTCTTTGAGCGTTTTCGCCATAAGTGCATCCGCGAGTGTATTGTCGTCAGCTTTGTTCAAGTGACATTACAATACAACTATGCCTACAGCCGAGCTTATGTCACTTAGTGAAGCTTTGTAGGGCGACATGTTAGGTATGAGACGCACTTTGAGGAGCCAAACAACGAAAGAGTGGCCTGCGATGAACTGCATTACCTGACGTTATGCCCAAGTCTGGTCTCATAGGAATAGAGGCTTCTTCACTTTCAGCCCATCGAATGATAATCCTTTAAGATGCAGAATTGTGGCCTACCAAAAACACCTGACGCTAGAGAGAAGCAACCCCACTCAACACCAAAGACTAGCAAATCAAGTTTGCTATGAGATCGGCGCTTACTACTTTCGGATGGTCGGCCACA
The DNA here is from genome assembly GCF_000836275.1 of Exophiala mesophila. Lineage (NCBI taxonomy): Eukaryota > Fungi > Ascomycota > Eurotiomycetes > Chaetothyriales > Herpotrichiellaceae > Exophiala > Exophiala mesophila. Next base: position 4,654,815 of record NW_015622507.1, read on the forward strand.
TTTCGTGGGCAGTGCATCAGCCCCGCCTCAGTCGCCTTGGAGTCATACAAAACGAAAACCATTCCCTGCCATATTGCCTGATTGTTTTCTCCCTTCATCTTAATCTCATCCATCAGCCTCCCTTATCAATCCTTTCTCCATCATGGCTGAGCATTCAGACGGCTTGGGGGAATTCCTCATCACACCGGATGACACTTGGGAGGTCCATAGGTTACCATATGGCGATACAGTCCTAGGCTCTTTGAGATATGATTGGTTCTCTGTCGATACTAACGCTCCCCTGGGCGGCTTATACAATCTCGTGGACTACCCCATGGTGGAGGTATTAGATGATGTTTCGCTCAGGCCTGTCAATGTGAGAGACAATATTTCCTAGCCAACTGCTCGACACTCAATTAACATGTTCTAGACGCTTATCAATTCCCGGATTTCACAAGAAGTGGACTTTCCCAAGATATCAGGCGCATGGCGGTGCACTACTTGTCCGTCAAGCAGATACTCGAGGCAGAAGGACCGGTCTCGCCATGTAATACAGCAGCATCGTCGTCGACATGGGTTTCGAACTTCATCATACAGCCCACAAGGTCTAAAGGCGCTCGAGTGCTACATTGTTGCCCACCAGAATCATCCCATCCCACTTGACTTGAGTAGCATCCTCGCAAAAGGAAAACGAAGAATCTCCAATAGCAACGACAATGTCAAGTCAAACACTTTGATGACAATCAAAAGCTCCGGTTTTCCTGAGCGCCGGATCCCGAGGCTCCGCCATCGAGCACGAATCCGCGCACGTTGGCACCACTTCTCTGAATGAGACTACTCACATTTGAACCATTGGAACAGCCCTAGAGATACCCGCTTTGATGTTCAGCTAGCGTACAAGATTTACACGCTGGTTGAACATCCTCCTCCAACCCACCCCTACATGTTACATAGCCCCATTCAAGTCACCAATCCCTCGAACTGGGTCTGAATACGTCGGTTGACCTCTATCAGACCCTACAATCTTGGCCAAACTGATTAACTATCTCTCCCCATTTCAGCTGCCATCCCAAAATGGCACCCTCCAACACTTACCAGCAGCAACAGCTGCTCGAGATGGCTGATTCAATACCCATGACGTATGGCGACGATATTTTTATGGTCGCATCTCATGCTCAAAGTTACTTTTCTAACCCGATCTACGAATTTGATACCGTACAACCCTCGAAACCCGCCGAGCCTCAGTTTACCGAGTACAATGCAACTCCGGATTCATTCTCTAGCTCCGACTTTTCCACGCTGCCCTGCCTTGATTACGAAATCCTCAACGGAGATTCGGGGCTGGAGGACTGGGTTGGCGCGGACTTCCAGCTGTTCCCCACCGACCTTGGCTACGAGAGCTACCCCGGGAGCCTGTTTCTTGACAATCAAGTGATAGACCTCTCTTCTAGTGACGATGAAGCGAATCCCAAGACAAAAGCTGCCAGGCTGACGCCGCCAGAAAGTGCTTGCACCGTGTACAACTGCAGTCACTGCCCGCGTGTATTTCAAAAGCGACATGAACTGAATCGGCACTTGCTCAAACACAACAGGCCTTTCTCATGCACTGTCCTTGACTGTGGTCAATCATTCGCAGAAAAGCGAGGACTTGACCGCCATATTCAGTCCCGCCATGCACGCATCAACAAAATCCAGTGTCGATATTGCAATTACAGCTCCACGCGTTCGGACGCAGTACAGAGACATCTCAAAACAAAGCATGGAGTCAAAGTCAGCTTCCACGGTGGTATGTCAACTGCAACCATATCTCAGATTCAAGGATAAATGCGGGATATCTGGCAAGAAAAGCGGGAGAATCATGGTTCCAACTTGAAGAGCTCATTTCCATTTCTTGGGTATTGATGAAATGACGGGCAATGTCCCAATGGCTTGGAAGGCGTTTTTCCATTTAATGTGTTCATACTTAGGCGCAAATAGGGTCGAGAAATGTACTTGCTTATGCCTAAAGAATCCCACTCCTATCTTCGCGCAAGTGATCCACCCTCACCCAAGAGGCCTGTCCTAAGCAGTGGCATCCTCAGAGATCAAGTCAGCCGCCTTATGCCCCAACATAGTAACGGCCAGCACGGGAAATGCGCTTGGGGTGAAGGGAAATACGGAAGCATCAACCACCCTTAGTCCGTCAACCCCAAGGACTCTAAGTCTGCTGTCAACACAGGCATTGAGGTCGTCCTGCTGGCCCATGCTACAGGACGAGGTAGCATGGTGGCCAAAGGCCTCGTCCTTGATATTCTGGCCCACATCGGCGCCAATGGGTGGTTGGTGTCTGGTGATGGGCGAATGTGGCTCGGAGACAGCGTCGAAAGCATCTTCGAGGAATGCTGCGGCTTCAGCAAGTGCTGCTACATCGCGGTCACCGTTCTCTCCCTCAAGCCAGTCAAAATTGATGATCGGAGGTTGCCGTGGATCAGTGTTTCTCAAAGTCACCGATCCAGTGGAAGGCTGCCCCGGGTTATGAATCTTAATCATCGACATAGTCCAGCTGGCGGGTGATGGGGTCGAGTTCGAATACCCTGGGTAAAACCCCCGAAAGAGAAAGTTGGGCGTTCCGAAGAGCCACACATCGACGAGTTCAGTCTCGCTGAAGCTAGATCGAAATCTCACACTGAGCGGTGCTCCAGCCTCGCCATAAGGCCCTGCGCCTGAGGTCTGCCATTCCATAAGACATGGGTCTTCTAGGCCTAGTCCAGAGTCGCACGTCTCCGTTGGGGCGTTCTCCCATGGTGCAGAAGCGTTGAGGCCGAAAACACCTTCAGTGTGGTCATGCAAGTTCTCTCCCTGGGCCAAAAAATCAGGATCATCCTCACTTCAGATTCTGATGGAGTTCCACTTACCACCCCTGGAAGATCAACAACAACGGGGATACCCAGGTCTTCTAGTTCTTCACGAGGGCCAACACCACTCAGTTTGAGAATCTGGGGTGTGTTGAATGCACCACCAGCCACGATGACCTCTCTCTGCGCAAGGGCTACCCGTCGAGTTCCCGTTTGCGACGGATCATATCGCCTATCAGCTCCGTAGAGGCCTTCCCCTTCCAAATACTCGACACCTACAGCTTTGACTGTTCCGCGGACGTCTTCAAACAAGACCTTGGTAGCCAAAGAGTGCGTGCTGAGGGTAAGGGGATATCCTGCTGAGATAGTCTCAGTGATATAGCTCCAAGCGCCAGAACGGCGCCTCATCTCGTCTGTCGCCGAGACGTCCATGAAGACACCTGGGTTGTAGTGATGGTCTGGATGATTGGTATCACGGGCCAAGAGCTCTACCAGATCCTCGGTACCCTGGACTTCGATCCCTTCGGATCCTCTAGCCCAATTGGAAAGTACCTCAACCACGCTTGGACGGCTGGTAATGTAACTGACGTTGTTGCGGTTTGTCTGTTGGTCCGTAGTATTAGCGCCACATATCTGGCTGGTTTCCGTCGGCTATGAGAGACATACACTGATGAATCCATCAAATCCATGTCCTTCCGAACCTCTGGGAAGGTATGTGCAATTCTCCACAGCGATGAAGTACCGTTCCATGGCGCTTGCAGACCATGAATCGTCACCGGTGAACTCAGCAATATAATTCCACTATGTTGTCCGTGCTGGTCAGTATTGTGCCGCAGAGGGGTTGGGACCACTAAAAATTCAATCGAATTTTACTTACATCGTGATCCGGGGCCTTTTGGAAGCCCATCGCGTTTACTTGGGTACTTCCACCAACCGTGGCTCCACGGGGATAATACGTTCCAAGGCTATGTGCGATGTTAGCAAAGCAGAAGTTGCAACGCCAGTCAAGATTAAGGAAGTTGTAAACTCACGCCTCCGCACCTTCTGGTGGGTCGAGTCCAGTATACACGGAACCGTCTGGTAGGAGATAGTTGAATTTCGAGTCCCTGCGACCCTGTGTCTCGTTGCGGAAATGCCTGACCCAGAATCTCCACGACATTTCATCGTTCTCGGCGGCGACTGCCGAGCTTTGAGGCATATCAGCACCATCAACGAGTGGTATATCAGGGTATCATTGCTCAATACGTACAATCGAGGCATTTGCTGTAGTAAATCACTTCCACGATCGCCTCCAGCCTCCAGGAGCAGAACCGTGTGTCCTTTCCGAGCCAAACTTGCTCTGTTGTGTGAGATACCCTGTATGTCAATGTCGTCTCTTAAAAATGGTTGAGATGATTCAAGGTGCTAGACTCACGCCACAGTGCCACCACCTGCTCCCGACCCAACAACAACATATTCGTAGTTGGCTTCAGTCAATGTAGGAAATGAAGTGGTAGGTATCGCAAGTATATACAAACCAAGGACAGCTCGTAAGAACTTACTGGCCAACATTTTGAAGAGGAGTTCTACTGATGTAAGATGGGACCTTTTTCAAGTGCTGAAAGTCAGATCATACGACGGGCTTCTTGAGTTGTTTAAATAGCCCACGAGTCAAGGCCTCCAGGCACAACATAGGTAAAAGATGTTCCCACTTGCGAACTCCGCCATAAGAAGGCTATCAAATGCCGAAAAAGATGGCCTTACATCGTGCCTACCTGAGTAGTGCCTAGTATCCTTGCTGAATACCATGGAGACACAGAATAGGAATACAATCTTGTCCTTTCATTCTGTTGCCTAGCTTCTGACCGGCCAATCGAGGACATTGTTACGGATCCCGCGACGTTTATGCGACCGTAAAGATGAAATAGCCATGACAGTTCCGGAAAGTGAAGATCCTGGTGACGTCTTTCTTCTTGGTATAGCTACCCGACAGCAAAGTCGCAAAGGAGTTAAGGGTGAGACAAGAGCAATACCTTCCAGTATGACGAGGGCCATGGCGAACGAAATCAAAGGTGATAATACAAGGTACATAGTAGTATTATCTCCGAAGCAGAGTAAGAATCGAATTGAGTAGAGCTCCTGTCCGAACCCGCGGAGCGCCAAGAGGAGGTGAATCCACGGCCAGCTCAACCCCCTTGCGGACGAGGGTGACGTCGACCTAGCAAGCTAGGTTACCCCGGTGGGATCGTCGAGGACGACAATAATTAGTTCGCGGGGCCTTTCGTCGTGGCCTCGAGGCCGGTAGGGAGTCCGTCTAATAAACCAACGTAGTCAGTTAAAAGCAGCGTCGCTAGACCGTAACCCCCTAGTCTAGCCCTCCGGGCGCGCGCTTTACCTAGAGCGGTTATTAACAGGGCCAGGCCTAACTTGATAGCTAAGCTCTATATAACTAGGTACCTAACCTATACGCGCTATAAGGCCTAAGAGACTACGCCCCCCTTACCGCTATATTTATTAATTAACCACCCGTAACTTGAGTATTAATAGCAATGCTAGATCCTCCTTCGGCTTTTAATGAGGTCAAAAATCTCTCGTTAATACCATGAATGGTTTGTATGATGGTTCGAACTGACCCAAAAAGATCGGTAATCATTCACACGGAAGAAAGGGAAAAGCACTACCTAGTACCCGAACAGGGAGAACTTGGTCGATGGAGAACGAGTCCACATAACCCTGACCATGTATGCCATGTAATAAGGCAATCGTGCATTGGTGTATTAGTATATCAAACGAATCACATTTTCTCTTTGCCACCTTGGTCACAATCTTGCATCCACTCTATCGAGGAAGCCCCTTTGATAGATACTGCTTCCAGTTTCGATCATAACACTAGAGTAGGGACTTATGTTCTGCTGTCACACCTGGAGAGGTAAGGCTTGTTTTCGGTGGTGCAATATCGCTGGCCGATACACACAATATGGTCAGGACAGTCAAAATAATACAATTGGAGAAGTCGAATATCCTGAAGTCAAGTCAATGTCTCTTGCAAGATTTCTCTCGGCATAGGCCTCCATCTTTGAGAAAGTCTGGCGGTATTAGCGTAGGAGCGAGGGGAACCATACTATTAGCTTTTGCATCCACAACTAGATATACTATTGTATAACGGTTCAACGCTCAAGGAGACCCAGAAAGATTATCTCCCTCTTTACGCGAATCATGCGTGCGATTCAGTACTGAGGCTGCTTAGCTCCTTGACCTTTTTACATTCCCGCCATGATACTTTTCCGTCACGCTTCTCAACCTTGTGGCACCAACATGATACCAACACTGATAAACTAAACTCACAGAGACTTAAGGAAGTCTAGGTAGATGTCGGATAGCTTGTCCGGACATTCTTCTGCAAGCTGGTGCCCATACTTGAGCTCTTGGTATTGAACATTACTGGCAACATTCATCATCTGCTTCTCGACCTCCTGGCCGATAAAGTCCTTGCTGCCGATGGCGAGTACAGGCAGTTGAAGCTTTGATCTGGCAGAGTCCTTATTTGCCTGCACGTTTCTCTCCGTGGCTCGGTCTGTAGGGCGTCAGCATACTCTTAATGGACGAATTTCGAACATACAAATAGCACAGATGCTTCTCACTCCACCAGGCTGCGATGCACTTCTGACATATTCTTCAATAGCATCATCATCGATCGATGTTGGATCATGTGCCTCATTCTTGATAAACCTGTGGCAGAAATTAGCAGCTTATATCAAGGCATCCTTCTTGCATTCGCTAACCAGGTAAAGTACTCCCTCTCCCTTCCAGTTATCAACAATTCAGGAACATCCCGTACGTGATAAAATGCAACATGCCACAGATGTGTTTCTGGCCTCGAAGAGTCAAATGTTGCCCATTCCTCCAGACCCAAGCCTGGGAGCAGCATTTCCTGAAATACTAGGCTCAAAACTCTCGTCGAATGTCGAACAGCAACCTGATAGGCCGCTGCCGCCCCCCAGTCTTCACCAATAATATGAAACTTTTCATGGCCCAGCTGTTTCATCAATTCGGCAATGTCATCAGCCACGGTGGGCATATCATAACCTGAATCCGGATGAGTTGAGTCACCAATGCCTCTCATATCTGGAACAACGACAGTGAAGTCCTTAGTCAGACGCGGTACGACTTTTCGCCAGTAGTAGGATGTTTTGGGTATGCCATGCTGCAAAAGTAGCGCTGGTCCCGAGCCTGCTGTGTAATAATGCAGGCGTACACCAGTGGACAGTCTCCTCCGCCCGTGTTCAACTTCATGTCCACTGTGGTCTGAGATCTTTACAGCCATGTTACTGTTGATGCGTCGCTGCAAAGGCAGATACCAGTGATTTCATCGCTTTTTGTTCTCTACACAAACCCTGATCGAATATAACCACATGACCAATGTCACGTGTGATGATTGTCCTCCACATGGCCCAAGCGTTAAATTACTCCACTCGGCTAGACGCTTGAAAGGTTATTCGTATAAACGGTTAAAAGGCGACTGTCTTCGCCTGATTACCTAAAACTCTCCTCGTTTCTCGTGGTCCTGTGGTCCCTCTGAACCACTTGGCGTACGGCCGAGGGGGCTAAGCAGATGGAAAACTCCATAATCTCCCACCCGCTGACCTCGAGAGTGGTTTAAAGGAAATTTTGGATTCGGCTGGACTAGGATCTCTGAGCACATGGCTTTGGTGGGACAGCAGGTGCCACCTCCAGGATTGAATTATTCGTACCCCGTACCCCACCGAATGGCCTGTTGGTTGGTGGGTGAATGCTTTCCAACTCGAGTTACGGAGTTGTTTGTTCTGGTCGAATCATAAGCTGTTCTTCGGAAGTTAGGTTCCGTCCCAGGTGGTCAAGGTGTCAAATACACACCCCAAGGCCATGCGAGTATATAAATCGGACATCTGGCTCTCTCAAGGCCACGCAGCAGCATCACTTTCCAGTGTTACCGCTGTTTTGCCAGAGGACTCACACGACCGCCTTCCTGGTTTTATTTCTTGCCTTTGCACCAAGGCCGACTCATTGTCATGGCATTCAAACCATGGAGGACCCTTCCGGGGTCTGCCCTGCTCTGGCTTCTCAACCTCTTCTCTGCTGTCGCCTTCATCTTTGAAGGTTACAACCAAGGCGTTATGGGCGCAGTCAACGGTGTACCAGGCTACATTGATATTGTTGGCATTGGCGCTGATGGCAGAGTCACTAACACTACAAAGCAAGGCGGCCTTGTAGCCGTGTACTACTTTGGCGCCATGTTCGGATGCTTCTTTGGTGGGAAGATCGGAGATCTCTACGGTCGCAGGAAAGCTGTTGCGCTGGGAAGTTTTCTCGCAATTGTTGGGGGAGCTTTACAGGCTGCGTCGCAGAGTGACAATATGACAATTGTGGCGAGGACGATCTGTGGTTTGGGTATAGGGTTTATCAACACGGTATGAGATCTCCGCGTTGAATGTGAAACAGCACTGACGCACCTCAGATTATCCCGGCTTGGGTCAGCGAACTCGCTCAAGCCCACAACCGCGGTGCAACATTTGCCCTTGTCTTTGCGGCAAATTATGTTGGTATTGTGATTGCTTACTGGGTCGGCTACGGTTTACGGAACAATACCACAGACTTCCGCTGGAGGTTCCCGTTGGCCTTTCAAATTGTCCCGCTTGCCATCGTTCTAGGCTCGGTGGGCTTCCTACCAGAGTCTCCTCGATACCTACTGACGGTCGGCCGCCGTGACGAAGCTCTTGAGATCCTTGCCAAAGTCCGAGGAGATGCCGACTTGAGCGATCCCAGTATCCAAGCTGAGATTGCCCAGCTTGATGCTATCGTTACCTCAGCTCGTAGCTCCCGCTACAAACTCCACAACCTCTTCCTCTGGGGTCGCCATTCGGGCAAATTGCACCTTGGCCGCCGCATTGGACTTGCTGTGGGTATCATGATGATGATGGAATGGACTGGCATCCTTGCCATTACTGTCTATGCCGGCATTATGTTTGAACAAGCTGGTTTCTCCAGCGAGAAGTCGTCATTACTGGCCGGTATCATTCAGATTGTCGGCATCCTCGGAACACTTGCTGCGACCTGTACCATTGACCGCTTTGGTCGTCGGCCATCACTGCTCTTCGGATTCATCGTACAAGGTGCTGTATTAATCCTCTCAGGTGGTCTGTCACGTCTTGGTGAACTCCACCCAGCTCAATCAGGCTCTTATGGAGCAGCTTCCGTCGCCATGGTCTTCATCTACACCTTCTTTTTCGCCCAGACAGTCTTGATGATTGCTTTCATCTATCCCACTGAGATTTGGCCTCAAGAGATGCGTGCGCGCGGCAATGCATTCGGTGTGTTTGGATGGGCTGTTGGCTGTGGAACTACTACTTTGGTGATCCCATCCATGTTTGCTGCCTTGGGATGGAAGACGCTCGTTGTATTTGGCGCTTTCAATTTCGGGAGTGTGCCTCTGGTGTGGTTCTTCTTTCCAGAGACAAAGGGCAGAAGTTTGGAGGAGATCAACTTGTTGTTTTGCAGTGAGAGTCCGTTGGTGAAAGAGAATGAGAGGACGTATGATGAGATCTTGCAAAGATCTGGTGGAAATGTGGCGAATGCAGAGAGGGAGATTATGGAGAATCTTGATCCGCGGGAGAGAGAAAAAGACAGTGGTAGCGGACTGGAGAAAGGTGAGCTACGCACAGCGAAGACTCTCGAGTGAGTAGGTGTCAAGGTGGATAAGAATGCTGCGTCCTCATCTTTCCAATACAGGGATGATAGGGTACGTGATAATGCCTGCTTAAGTTGATAGGAAGGTGCGTAGTATTCTAAGATCTTTGCTCGCCGTCTAGGAGTAATATAAGGACTGGGACCAGCGAAGTCTTTTCGTATTTAGTAAGTTGTAACGTAGTATAATCTTGCATATGACTGTGAGGGAGTCTAATGATAATAGTTGTGGGATTATCATAAAGCTTTGTCCTTTGTCATGTAGCAGGATAGCGACAGACACGCTGAGAAGCGCAGAACAACAGGAACGAAGGATAGGGGAAGTACAGTCTCAATGACTGAAATGATAGCTATAATAGCTATGGAAGTCCTGTGACTAATCTCTAGGTTGCTTGCTAAAGGGAGAGAAAGAGAGGAAGAGGAGGAGGAAAAGGATATGACGGTGGAGGGTGCTCCCGCCGTCTGTATCATGTCATGTGACGAGTACCACGTGACGTCACGTGACACATGGTATCGGCGTCGATAAAACTCCTCTTAACCTGCCAAGATCGCTCCCATGGATGTCTAAGCCCCCATAGGCGGAGATCACAGCAGTGTTTGACAGACTTGTTGTTCTGGGGCAGCGGGGAGACACTGTCTCTTAATAGTAACTATATACCAGTAGATGGTAATGCCATGCGCGAAAGACAGGTCAGGCTACACTTGTCATTATTCCTCAGGTACCGTACCTATACTGATTTCCCCGTAAACCCCAGCGTTGTTCAGAATCCCATTATCCTAACATGGGACTACTCGCAAGGTTATGCCTATCGAGGCCCTGTGGTTAGCGATGCGTAGTATAAAACATGCACGGTCGTGAATATTAGTAACGGAAGCGGAAAGGTACCTCTGCTGGCCGAGCAGATGGACCAATAAATCCAATAAGCTCATGCAACTCGCGCCATTCCTACGCTTAAGTAGAGGTACCAAGGGACTTTGCCAAAGATGGCAGTTCTGGAAGTATACCAAAATACACCACACAGTCCATACCTAGGTAGTCATGGGTAAAATCCCTTGTGCCTAACGTGTCTATGGAAACAACAACAAACTTACCCATGACGCCGACCAAACAGATACTTCCTCTGTCCAGATCTAAGGCTAGCATGGTGAGTACATTTGGGCGTGTCCAGCCGATGTGAGATCAAACTCTAAATATGGAACAGGTGAGAATAGCAGATTCCGATGCGAAGGAGGCCTGTGCTTTTCGTTAAGTCGTATGAGGGGTTTCTGGAACGAGTCTGCGCACAGGCCCGAGGGGCCCCCTTTTGGTCCCAGATCTTACCTTAGTGCAAATTATTATTGCAAAGTAACACTGCAATAGTTGGGCAATTGCTTGATCTCGAAAAGGTCATATGTTTCTTTCACTCATTAGGCAAGGTAGAAATGTCGCATTTTCATATGGTTTGAATTCCCTAGTCGGATTAAATCTCGCGTGCACCATCTGCACCCAGGACAAATGTTCTATACATAGAAACCTACCTATTGAAATGGCCAATATCGCAGTGACGTCGTCACATCTTGTATAGTGCGTTGATAGTTAGCTGTGCATCTATATAGATCACCATTACTGTCTTGGATTCTGACCAGGACATTGACACAAGCACACATCAACAACTCTTCCTTATACGCCTGATACTCAGACTCACTCGATAAGCTCCGGTTGATTTTACTCATTCCAATCTCTGCTCTCGGCTTTTAAGCACCCAGAAACCAAAAGTACCAGCCATGCATGTCCATTCAGTAGCCATTGCTGGCTCCTTAGCACTTTCCTCTCTCGTGTCAGCCATACCAGTCGCCAGGCTTTCCCGCGAAGCTCGTTCAGAAAGTCAGCGCAGGGATGCTAGTGCCGGGAACCCGTTCAGTTTTCCATTGTCGAACGGCTTTCCCAACATAGTGGCTGGTTCTCAACAAGAAGCAAGTCTCTTCAACCAGGCCCATGGCACTTTGCCCAATGGGCCACCACCACCAACCGCCCCAGCAGAAGATGATCTTCTTTCCCTTCGCCTGATTGCTTTCAATGAGCTGTGGGAAGTCGCATTCTTCACTGAACTTCTAGCCAACATTACAAACAACATCCCTGGCTATGAATTTGAAGATCCCAATGAACGGCAAGCAGCCATCAACGCCATCACAGCCGTGCAGGCTCAGGAGCAATTGCATGCCTTGGACGCCAATGGAGCACTGACACATTTCAACGCTGGCCCAATCCAGCCTTGCCAGTATGTGGCTCCCGTGAGCAATTTTCAGGACGCCATCGCCGTGGCATCTCAGTTTACTGATGTAGTCCTCGGCACTCTGGGCGATGTGGTGACGCACTTTGGAGAAAATGGTGATAGTGGTTTAATTCGAGGAGTGGCCTCGGTCATCGGCCAAGAAGGCGAGCAGGATGGGTATTATCGCTCTCTGCTCGGCAAGGTGCCATCGGCCAACGCCTTTTTGACTGCTTCAGCCCGCGAGTTTGCATTCAATGCCATCAACCAGAACTTTGTCGTTCCCGGCTCGTGCCCTAACGCCAATACCATCAACCTGCCCACGTACGGGGTACTATCATTGGAGACACCGGCAACCCAAATCACAGCTCAAGATACCACACTATCCTTCTCAATCCCGGCTGAAGAGGTATGGAGCCAATATCCCAACGGCCAAGGTCTCAGCTTGATCTTGATCAACCAACAGAACGTCCCTATCAACCAAACTTTGGCCATTACCGGTGTCAGTGATGATCTGGTCCAGTTCACAGCTAACTTCCCGTTCGAGGAGAATAGCTTATTCGGGCTCACTATTGCAGTTGTGGCGGCTGGCGAAGGTCTGACTGATATTGCAACGGTGGCGGAGAATACAGTGTTCGGGCCAGTTTTCATCAACGTTCTGTGATGGCGATGGTCACAAACCAAAGCGAGGCTTGGAATGGCTGAGGTCGTTTGCTAAATAATTAGTTTATATGCATGTCGATTGGCGTTGGAGCTTTGGATCTTTCTAGATACCTCCGTTTGGGCATGCTACAGGTCATAGTATTCATATCATTGAGCGTTTGTCGTTAGTTTTCAATTCACCCAATCCGCTGCTAAAAACGTCTTGTGATTTCGTTATAGGCAGAGATTCCTCAAAATAAGCAGGAGACCACTTGTCTTACCAACTGGATTGTAAAAACACCCATTGGTCCCAATTTCCTAGATCCAAGTGGATCCAAGAGGTTGCGCTCCATTGTTCTATCATCAATTCATGTTGTCATCATCTTGTCAGTTGATATCATAGACACTGACTCTTCTTGTGAGGGGGGACAAACAGCTTTGGGTGGACAACCCAATAGCTCCCCTATTCCGAAAATCAAGCAAACTCGATCTTCTCGTACGCGTTGTTCATCACATGTCCATATCGAATACGCCAAAAGTTCACAGTTGGGAGGTTGGCAAAGACAAGTCTCAGGGTCTTCAACAAGGTTTCCATCTCGTCCTTTTCTTTCCGCATGGCAAACGATAGGGAATGTAGCTGCGGAGCTTCGACAGGGGGTAGATATGATTCGCGAAGCGGGCGCACAAGCGTGCGGACAGGATAAATCGCTGATCCTGGGGGTGGATGATTGGAGACAGACGAGACATAGGTGTAAAAGAAGAGGTCGAGAGATTCAAGATTGGGTAATTTTGTGAGAGGCTTGATGAAAGCGTGCGTGCGCAGCGACTCGACCAGCCCTTCAAGCTCTTGCTTTGTCGGCGCGTTGGATGTGCGTCGGTAAGTGAGATCGCAGAGCTCTTTAGTAGTGTTCTGTGGGAACCAGATGCGGAATCGGGTGATGCGCTGTGTCCAGATCCGTTTATATGTCAAGATGGAACTCAACGAATTAAAACCTGCGGGCAGCCGCTGGCTTTTGGGGCGGGTTGGGTCGGTCAAAGGAATGTGTAGCCGGTGATTGCCCCACACGCCAACAGTCCACGCAACCTGCTTGAGGTTGGGAAGGCTGGCGTTCAGCTCGGAGAAGGTGAAGCATGGTGGTGAATTTGGTCGGCATAGAGTCTCGGGGTCATGTGACCGCAACAGCCTCGCCTCAATGGCACCACATCTCCGGATGAAAAACTCGAGATTGTGGATGAGTGGGAGAATTGTTCTCCGGTTGATGAGATCCGTTGCAGGATCCTTGCTCAGACACAGGTGGTCGAACTGGACCACGATAAAGGCATGGCGATATAGACACCGAGTACCGGTATCTCGAAATGCAGAGTTGACTAGAAGGGCGGGTGGGCACGGAAAGACCTGCCGGGTTGTCCCACACGAATAGCATCTGCTTGAAGAAATGTATAGCCGCCGATCGGGTTGCAGATAGGACAGCACCGAGAACTCACAGATCAAAGACAAGATCTCGTTGGGGAGAGCTAGGAGAGACATGATGCTCCTTCGATAGGTCGTCAATGGAAGCTCCCGGAGAGAAATGACGGTGAGGAACTAATATATATCATGTAAGGCTCGCTCGTAACTATCATACTTGGACAAATGTGAGGCACTGCCACACGGCGCCCGACTTGTATGGGAGCAGATGTTGATTTGTGATCGCATTTGAATGGTCGCCTTGTCCGGTGCCCAAGGTGATGGCAGTTGGAGGACTAATGGCTCACAGTAGTTCTGCCCCGCCTTTGGTAGTCCCGAGTTTAGATCCTTTGAGCGCAGATTTCTCCACCTCATGATGAATGTGTATATATAATTCTTGGGGATCTGTGGTCGGTGACACTTGGATACCTAGGAAATGGGCAGGGTCTTGTTTTCTATACTGTCATCTCGGATAGTTGAATTGTCGGATCGGCAGGGGATATGCTGCATTTCCTGCACAAAAAGCATAGAAACAAGCATATAGCGTGGTTTACCGATTTACCGAAGACCTCTCAGGCTGGGATCCGGAATTAAATGGCAACATGGGTGAGAATCTTAACCGATTCGCTAAAGTCAGGGCTGAAGATATACCACTTGGCAGTCGAGGACTCTACTTAGCGGTTTCTGCCCCCGAGAAATTTGTCCGACCAACATGACGTCTTCACATATTCGGCCTCTTCCCTCCAAATCAGCCATCTATCTGTAGGACTTTTAACATCTGATCTGAGACCCATATCTCTTCCAGTTCCGCTTTCGACCATGACTACTCCTAAACCAGACATCACCTTATACTTTCTTGGTGCTAGCCGCGCTATTCGAATTGCCTGGCTTCTCGAGGAACTCTCACTTTCCTACACGCTAGTCTCGTCACCTCGAGCTTCCAATGGTCTCGCCGCTCCAGAGTTCAAAGCCAAAATCCCTACCAAACTAGGGAAGAGTCCTACCATTCAAGACGGAGACATTGTGATCCAAGAAAGTGGTGCAATTGCCGAGTAAGCATCTTGTCTGCATCGCTGTGTTTCGACCTATATGTCATGTGTGGGTGCCTATAACTTACATGAATGGTTCAAGGTATATTTGTGAAACTTATGATACTTCGTCAAAGCTGCTCCCTAAGGAACCTCGTGCCAGAGCCAAAGTCCGAGAATGGATTGCAGCTTCAGAAGGCACTTTTATGCTGCACGCCCTGGCGGTATGTCATTGTGCCACGTCCATTTCGGCGAGGAAGGCGAACTGAACTGGACAACAGGTTCTTTATGCTCGTTGGAGGATTCCAAACGCTGCTTCAAGTTATCTCCCAGAGATGGAACGAGCCCTGTCCCCGAATGTGCAAAATGACTTGAACTGGCTCGAGTCCGAGCTGTCGAGCAATGAAAGCGGTGGCAGATATTTGGTAGGCAACGATTTGACCGCTGCAGATATCCTTATGGGCTTCAGCATTGAGTTCATCTTAATGAGAAGGCTGGGTACAGAAGGAGGCAGCTGGCCAAAGGTTCAAACATGGCTATCAGGCATCACTAATCGTGACGCATATAAGTTGGCCGTAGAGAAGACAGGATACTCCTTATAAGTCTTGTGACGGTTATGCAAGGATCGCATTTGGATCCCATGTTCATGCAGAGAAGTCGTAGGAGCCGGTGCCCAGAAAGTCTTGCATCCAATCCTGAGTATCACTGCCATAGACGGTCCCGAGATTTCCAGCGGCGTCAAAATCTAGTAACACATCCGGAAGATCTCCACCTGCTGGGCTGCTACTGTTGAACCACTCATAGTTGGCTGGCGCAAGGGGGATCATGGATGTGATATTGAGTTGAGATTGACTCGTCTGCTCAGGTCCCTGTTGTGTCAGAGAGAGGCCGGTGCGCGCGACAATAGCCTCAAACATTCGTAGCGTCCACTTGATGCTACTCCAATGCTCGCTCCCTTCCTTTAATGACGCAAGTCCAGCATGGATCTGTGTCTTGATGGAAAGCTTCTTATCTTCGGTAGTGGCTGCGTCTAAAGCTGACTCAATGTACATGGCCAAGTTCGTTGACGCGCATGTCATGCTGGTTTAGATGATCCGTCAGATTAGAAAGAGAAAGCACTCTCGTGGATAGACTCACAAAGATAATGGACAGAAACGAATCACGTCGTGTAGTGACGCTCGCTGAATGATCGTTCCCAGCTCGTACATAGCGCTTTGTTGTCGTTTGATTGCCCGCTCCATCATTGCTTGATCTTTGTGGCGGTGTAGCTCATGCTGTGCTCGACAGAATATAGCTTCGAGGTGGTAGCTGGTCGCGAGAAGTATGATGATCCACACATTCGATGATGACCACTCTTGCACAGATTCAATACGTAGTTCCGTTGGTAAAGCCCTTCTCCACTCAACAAGACTGCCAGCAAACTCTGCAATGAATGAAGCTGATGGTGCTTTTCCTGGCTTTCGAAATGCATTGACGAACTGGCTCCCTAGCACAAAGTCAGTTGCAGACCGTGGAGGATGACTTGCGATGGGTAACTAACCAAGGATGGACAACTTGCAGTTCTCTATGATATACTGTTTCTGTAGTTCAGAGATGGGTGGCAAAGCTTCGCTGCCACCCATATCACCTTCATTGTCCCATGTATCTTCTCCCAGGTCGTCGACCGTCAGCGGTGAAACATCACAGTCATCGTCGTGAAGTTTCCGAACGTTATTAAGTCCGGTAACCGCCAAGATCACATCTCTGTTATATAGGACCCACCAAATCCTGCGAAATAGCTTTCGGGAAGACGGTTCCAATTCTTTGACCATGCCGTTCCTATGAAGGCCCATCTGGGTCGCTAGCCTAGCTGCATTGCTTAGCCAGAACCGATAGTCGTTATCCATCGCGTAGGTTAAAATGAAAGAGCTGAGTATCAGGGTGCCCTGTAGCAGTCGTAGTTGTACTTTCTCACAGCCAAAGTCATACAACAGCTTAGCTTTTGAAAAGAACGACTTTTGTGCAGAAAGTCGGTCCGAGAAGCCCATGTGATGTATGAAGGAGAGAGGCGTGTAGGGTGCCACATTGGCAAATATCGAGTACATGATAAACAAAGAAGGAACCCCAGTCGTATATTCTCTCATCAGCTGGCTCCGGTCGACAACAGGCGCGAATGGATACACGCATTCGAAGTAAGTCTTGAGAAGTTGGTCACTAAGTCTGTCAGATTTAGTCAGTCAGGATCTGTGGGTAAAGTACCAAATCTCTGTGTCGGGGAGGCTTAACGCCCCCTTCACTCGTAGAAATTCACGATCGGCGACTTCCAGGCCATCCAGAGCGTCATATTGGTTTGCTTTTTGGCCCGAGTCCCTCAGATGAATGCGAACAAGTCTCCTTGGGTGTCTGGGGGCGAGAACCTCACCGAGAATGGTGATTGAGTTTGTGGCCCCTTGATACTCCACCACCTCTCGATTCCCGGCCTGGAGGCGAGGAGCCGATGGGGATTCAGATTCGGCAGTGGTCTCCCACCGTGACATCTCTCGGAAAACCTGTAAGCAGGTATCTTCATCAGGCACTACAGGGCTTTCTTGGACGCTCAAATGTGACCTGTTGGCCCCGTCAACCCGTTGCCGGGATGAAGGGGAGAACGAAGTGCTGGGGGTCCAATTGTTCTGCGATTCTTCGTCGGAATGCCGTTGGAGCCTGTCCGACTTTCGTCTAGATGTAGACTCGACCTATGGATTGGATGGTTAGTTAGTGTCTTTGCCTGTAGCAACAATCACGGCGCTCTCACATTACTAGGAACTGTGGGATCCTGACGCTCTGTTGGCCTCAAAAAAGGTGCAGACTCGATGGGTTTCTGAGCATAAGAGACTTGGCTTTTTGGAATACCGTCAGTATGGCACGACTTTTGTATCATGTGAAGTACCTTTTGGCCTTTTTGGAGGGAGGAGGCATCAAGATACAATCACTTGTTCGCTTGCGTCGGGTACACTGGCTACACGGCGCTCCAACTGCTCCAGCATCGCATCGGACCTTGCGTGCGTTGCAAGGTACACAGGCTCGAGGTTTCTTCGGGCCATCACCATCAAATAACACCCACACGCTCGGACTAGAACTTGCCATGGGAAAGCACTTTGATCAAGGCAGGACGCTAGACAATCGTAGAACGGATGTTTGGTATGTTTTGGTCTGACGTACAGCGATGGCAAAACATCTGCTGCCCACGCGGGAGATAAAACCGTCCGTCACCCTCACCAGTGATGTATGATGAGACTGCGCGTGGGATATCAATACAGACTTGTGTCGGATCACCTGCTAAACTGTGGCCATCACGATGCGGAGGCTCAAACTGTAGGTGGACAAGGAAGCGAAGCTAAACCTTGGCGGGCAGACGGTTGTCAAGCGCTGGATTCCTTCGATGTTAGTGCAGTCATCTATAATGATATTTCAAAGGCCAAGACTCGATGACCAAGAAGTCCTCTAGAGCCTCCTAGTCGCAGAATGGAGGACAGGAAGAGGATTGAATTGGCGTGGAACGTCACATCATGCCTATCCGCCTTCGCATAGGATACCAAATGCTTGGCACTCGGGCACTGTCCATTTTAGGCAAGCCACCGAGCCTCTTCGGCGTGAGCAATTAATGGAATTTGAATGCTTCGGTGCCTGGCGACTAATGAAGACGAAATACACTGGGAAGACATGGGTCTACCCCGGGCTCTCCACATACTCGGGGTTTCCGGGGAGGAACACGGCACCTATAAGAAGACCCTGGGGTATATGCAACGGACTCCTTCAACACCTAGTCCCTTTGAATCCTCGATCAATTGTGCAAAGGCTATCCTCCAGCATGGTGGAAACTCCTGAGAAGACAGATCCTACGGCGAGCAGCATGGTCGAGCTCGAAAATGGTCCTGGCGAGATACCAACGATGTCCGATGAGGCTTGGGCAGATCTCGACAGGAAAACACTCCTCCGATTGGATTTGTTGCTGGTGCCATTGGTGGCCATGTTATATTTGCTATCGTTCTTAGACCGGGCAAACATTGGAAATGCTCGTGTTGTAAGTTCAGGCCTCTCTTGTTCGACGCGAAGCTCACTCTCCTTTCTAGGCCGGGCTTCAAATGGATTTGGGCATCACAGATCATCAATATCAAACTGGTAGGTCTGCATCAATAAAACACGTTAATCCGCAATTAATGCGAGGTTCTCAAGCTATTACGGTCACATATGTCCCATACATTGCTGCAGAGCTCCCCTCCAATCTGCTCCTGAAGAAAATTGGTCCGAGGATTGTTCTCCCTGCAATCTGCGTATCTTGGGGCCTTATAACCACCTTACAATCACAAATCCACAACTATGCAGGATTACTTGCTTGCCGGTTCTTTCTTGGCCTCGCTGAAGGAGGTCTCTATCCCGGGATTATCCTCTATCTGTCCGGGTTTTACCGCCGTCATGAACTACAGGTTCGTGTAGGTCTTTTCTTCTCCGCTGTCGCTTTAAGCGGCGCCTTTTCCGGACTCCTTGCTGCTGCAATTCAACAAATGGATGGCATTAGAGGACTTAGGGGCTGGCAATGGATCTTCTTGCTTGAAGGCCTCTTCACAGTACTTTTTGGCTTTGTGGTATTTTTCGCCCTCCCAAACGACCCGCATCAAGTTCGCACATTTTCGCCGGAGCACATAGAACACTGCGTTCGCCGCCTGAAGCTGGATGTCAACATGCAAATCAACGAGAAAGTGACCGTCAGCACGGTCTGTTTAGTTCTCAAGGATGTTCATGTTTGGGTCGCGAGCATCAACCTTTTCTGCAATGGGGCATGTCTGTTTGGCCTTGCATATGTATGTGAAGATCCTATGCTCACGGCTGCGTGATTATAGTTGATCAGATTACTGATATCGCTTTTTAGTTTACACCGTCCATCGTCCAAGGCCTCGGATACAGCAGAACGCGCACCCAATTACTAACGGTACCCCCCTTTGCTTGTGCATTTGTCGTTACGATGATTGCTGCATATCTTGCTGATCGGTTCAAACGTCGCGGATTGACAGCTGGTTGTACGACTAGCATCGCACTCATTGGCGCAGCCATGGCCTTCACTTTGAGAAGTATCCACGGACGTTACGCTGCACTGATCCTGTTGATCACTGGGATCTACTCCACGTCGCCGAGTCTTATAAGCTGGGTCCCTAACAATAGTGCTGGTCATGTCAGGCGAGCTACTGCCATCGCTTTTGCAGTGATGCTTTGCAATGTTGGTGGGATTGTTAGCACATGGATTTATCCCGGCAGCTCAGCTCCCTATTACTTGTTTGGTGCCAAGTTCAATCTTAGTTTGATTGCCATCACGATTGCTGGCTGTGGGTTTCAAGTCTTTTGGCTCTTTCGATTGAACGAGCTTAAGAATGAAAAAGCATCGGAGATCCTCAAGGATGTTGCTGACCTTTCATTCGAGGACCAATTTGCGAAGCTGGGAGATCACCATCCAGACTTCAAATATACTTATTGACCATCGAAACTGAGAAGGGTGGTTATCATTGAAACCGGTGATTTGGCATAAGAGCCGGCCCATTTGATCAGAAAGGCAGCCAGTTTGTGATGGTTATCATGCGGCGGAGCCTTTTTTGCCCTCCCTGATGTATTCGGCAGGACTAAACTTTGTGTTGTCTTCAATTTTATTGTACAGTAGTGGCGCCTACATATCCAGCCTAAGCCTACTGCTTTCTCATTTACGCTTCTCTAACCTTTTCTTACTGAGTCTCATCCGTCTCTTGTATTGTACGGATTCTCAAAGGCAGATGTGCTTAAGCTACCATGTGTCCAGGGTACGTAGAGAATGACATGAGTAGCCTCCAACGTGTTTTTGTGGAATTTCACTGCGTATACATTGGCAACTACAGGAAATCAGCCAGGACGAAAATCAAGCCTACTAATTTAGGCACGCAGACGATGTTAGTATCTCGAGGAAGACGAACAAGCACTCGGAGGATGCATTCCAACTATAGGAAGAGGCTGTGTATGTGCAGCTGGTACAATTCCCGGGAACACGCCAGTTTGAGGTCACTGTCTTGGAATACTTCTCGGCCACTTTCCGAATGCGGACGCCAACTTCGGTGTGGCCCCGATCACGGTCTGCCCTCCTCCACGTTTCTTCCCCAGACTCCTCGGCCCCTTAGGCTCGGCGTTCAAAACATTCGGTGAAGGAGACCAATCGTACTGGAAATGGCCAAGTCTGAGTTCATGACGGAGCTGCCCAGAAGTAGCCCACTGGAGTATTTCTAAAGTATTTGCTTCCTGTAAACAACGCTTGGAAGGGATTTACGCGATTGACCATCTCTCTCGTGCTTCTCTGTCATACCATGATTTCGAAAAGCGAAGCTTGCAAGGGTGGTGCGCCTGTCCACTATCAGACCGTCTACTCCAGGGAGATCTATCATGGACTGCCTACATTTGACGAATCTCATAATGGGCAGACAGCCATCATAACAGGTGCGAATGGTATCTCCGGCTACGCTCAACTTCAGGTCCTCGCTCAATCGCCGCAACGATGGACAAAGATATATTGTCTCTCGCGCAGACCTCCAGCTGTACCAGGCGGACTGCCACCTCAAGCAGAATTTATACAGTGTGATTTTCTAAAGAGCCCAGAAGAGATCGGCGAAGTTCTGAAGAAGAGCGGCGTTAAGGCGTGGGTGCTCTCTAAGTCTGTTCTATGTCACTGCCTTACTAATCCACTCTCTAGTGATCACATCTTCTTCTTTGCATATATACAGCCACCACCGAAGGAGGGAGGAGGGATATGGAGCGCGGCGGACGAGTTGACTACCGTCAATAGTAAGTTGAGCTGATCAAGAGTGGATTACTGAATCTGAGATGTGATAATGACTTACGAGATTACAGAATTACTCCTTGACAACTTTCTGGGCGCTCTTGATTTCGCACATATTAAACCAAAACGCTTCATGCTACAGACAGGGGCAAAGAACTACGGGTGAGTGCATCTTTACAGCATTTGCCTGTGCTGTCATCTGATAGTATCATATAGTGGACATCTGGGCCCTACCAAAGTGCCTCAGCAAGAATCCGATCCTCGAGTCCTCTTGGAACCAAATTTCTACTATGCTCAAGAAGATAGCCTATGGGACTGGTGTCGTCAGCGCTCTGTTAGCTGGAACATTGCCATGCCTTCCTATATAGTAGGAGCAGTGAGTGCCATGCCCTTGAATCCTAGCGCTATGTGTACCGGACTTACACTACACAGGTTCCTGACGCTGCGATGAACATCGCCTTCCCTCTTGCCGTCTATGCCCTAGTATCAAAGTACCTGGGCGAGCCATTGCGATATACAGGGGATATTGTTTCGTGGCAGATGACTCAAACACAAAGCAATGCTTTTATGAATGCATACCTCGAGGAATGGATGGTTCTCACCCCGAAAGCGGCAAATCAAAAGTTCAACGCACTCGACGATAGCGCATTTTCCTGGGAAGGATTATGGCCCAAAATTGCAGAGTGTTATGACCTTGAATGGGAAGGCCCAGACGAAGACGCCGAATACACAGAAGTACCAGTCCGCTATGGCGCACCCAGAGGGTAAGCTCAATTCTCGCTCTGGCAGTCTAATTTCCCATGGGCTAATCCCCCCAATTTCAGGTATGGCAATAACTGTCTTCTGGCTCGTTATAAGTTCACTACGGCGGCGTGGGCTCAGCAACCCAAAGTCTGTAGCGCGTGGCGGGAGATTGCCAGACAGCACAAGTTGGCTTGGCCGGAGCTCAAAGATACAGACCGACTGTTTGGCATACTCGATGCCTCCCTGAACAAGCACTATGCCTCGCATCTGATAAGTCTTTGATACTCCAAGATCACCTGTTCAACTGGCGCTGACAAACTTGTACAGTACCGACAAGGCTCGCAAGCTCGGTTTCCATGGATATGTCGATACGGCGGAATCTTTCCTCCACACATTTGAAGGATTGGCTCAACTACGAATGATTCCTCCTGTTCCTAAAACTAACGTGGAATACACTACTCTGTAGCTTGATAAGAACAGGAGCCTCTTGTTAAAGAGCAAGCAAGATAACGCGATGGATGTATCTAAGACAGCAATAGACGCTTGAAAGTAAGATACATTTCGAAGAAACCCTTCATTGCTTTCATGTATCTATCGGTGTTGGGAGATGACCTATACGCCCTTCGCTTTGTCCGCCTCGAGTCAAAATGTAGAGTTGCTAGGACTTCTCGCTTACTAACAGGTTGGTACACAGACAGCATACTTTGAGGAACCAACCTCGCAAGCTTGGAGAGGTTCGTTCCAACTTCGCGGATCCCTGCCAATGCCCAAGCCCGACTTCGACTTCAAAAAACCCAAAACCCAAGGCCGAGGTCGAGGCCGGAAGTGAAGGTTGCTCCCGCGGCGGAACTGTCTGGATCCCGACCAGTTGGAGCGCGTTTGCGTCTAACTATTCGGCGGAAACCATTCCTTCCGCGGAGTGACATGATGGAGCCGTTGCCAATCATGTAATCGCCACGCCACACGGGCAGGCCCTGTATTCTGAGATGCGGTGAAATGTTTCCAATATCAATCCGGGGTCCCCACGAATTCAAAACTTCACCTGGAAAGTCACCAGCAACAACACCTTTTGAGTAAAATCTGTCTTCAGGGCCCTTTAACACGTACCAAGATGGCTGCTCTACCCCTCAACTCCATGAAAGGCGACGACAAGGTGGATGATCTTGAAGTCCCTGCCCAAATTGAATCTGTGGCGGAGATGCAACACTTTGACCCTGAGGAAGAGAAACAAGTTTTGAAAAAAACCGACTACATCCTTCTACCTGTCTTGTGTCTGCTACTCAACGTAGCCTACTTGGACCGTACCAATATTGGCAATGCCAGAATTCTGGGAATGACAGAAGATCTCAACTTGACAGGCTCAGATTACAATATCGCCCTGTTCATGTTCTTCATCCCTTATTTGCTGTTGGATGTGCCTGCCAATATGGTCATGAGAAAGTTTCGGCCTTCGGTGTTTTTGAGTATCCTTATGTTCAGCTGGGGTGGGTTCAAAGTTCTATATCCCTTGTTCACGGGCGGATCGTCTTGGAAGAAATACTAAGTCTCGGTGCTCTAGGTATCGTCACAATTGGGACGGGGCTTGTCCAGAGCTTTGCTGGACTTGTAGTCTGCCGTGTGCTCCTTGGGGCCTTAGAAGCAGGCTTTTTCCCAGGTAATGAGGACAGCCGAACAGTGAAGGACTCGAGAACCAATCTGACTAAATTACTACGCAGGTGCTATATATCTCCTTGCCATGTATTACACTCGATACGAACTTCAGAAGAGGATGGCTATCTACTACTCTTCGGCCCTACTTTCTACTGCTTTTGGCGGGGTATGTACCCGGATGTCCATATCATGAATAAAACGAAACTTATGATACCACGACTTCCTTGCTGACTATTTATCCGATACAGTTGCTTGCGTATGCTATCGGCCATATGCGCAATGTTGGCGGTTACGGCGCGTGGAGATGGGTCTTTATTCTTGAAGGGCTCTTGACCGTTGTGGTCGCAGTCTTTGCCTATTTCACTCTACCAGACTGGCCCGCGCAAGCGAAACACCTTTCTGAACGACAGAGGTCGGTACTCCTTCAGAAGCTAGCACGAGACACTAGAGACCACGTTGAAAATCTCTCGTCGTGGGAGGTCTTGAAAGTGTGCCTGCGTGATCCGAAAGCCTACTTTAGGTGAGCTTAACTATACAGATAAGAAGTTTACGTTCGTCCCCGTTAATATTGACAGTGCCACAATGTACTTTGGTACTGCTGTGACTGGAAGTTCGTCTTCCTACTTTTTGCCGACAATTCTCAGAGAGTTGGGGTGGACTTCCCTGAAAGCACAGTATATGAGCATTCCGATTTGGATGGCCGCGTGGGTGGCGTCCCTAATTGTGGGCTACGGTTCAGATTATTGTGCCCATCGATACGCGTTCTTCGTCGGTCCCCTTACAGTCGCGGTCATTGGGTACATCATTCTCCTCGCGCAAGGTAATGTTTCAGTCGGCGTGAAGTTTATGGCGCTCTTTCTCATTATCTGCGGAGTCTGGAGCGCCATTACTTTGTCGCTAACTTGGCTGAACAACAATATCTTAGGTTCACGGAGGAGAGGAATATCTACTGCGCTCATGCTGGCAGTGGGAAACGTGGGAAGCATTCTGGGCAGTAACGTCTATCTTACCCATGAAGCCCCGACATATCGTACCGGCTACGCGGTTTCGATGAGCATGACGATATTAGCTCAAATCGCAGCAACTTGCTTCCTCGCGTACGCTTGGTACGAGAATAAGCAAAAGGCCAGAGGGGCTAGGGACCATTTGTTGTCTTTGCCTGAAGAACAACTGTCCGCAATGGCAGATAAGCACCCTGCTTATCGCTATACGTACTGATGGGATGTCCAACCCAAGTATAGGTGTGGAACTTAATGGCGAAGACACTGCTAAGGAGCCACAAGGGGATTGGTGAAGTAGGGTTGCAGTAGATGTGGTTGGTTTTCAACGGAGGAGCACTCACATCTTCATCCATGGGAGATGTGCTGCTGCTAGCGGTCGTGTCAAATACATAACACTTGTCCAGAGAACGATAAGAACATCCAATCGACCGCTTAAAGAGAGCCCCTAAGTAATGCCTGGTTGCAGTCACACCGGACCCCTAGTCATCATGCATTTGCCATCCTCTAAGCGTTCATATGATGAATTTGCAAGACAACTCGCACACCGCCCGGTTTTGGAATAGGCGCGAACAATAGAGATTGCACCAGGCGGCTGGGAAGTTCCCAATGCAACACGCTCCGCTTTTGGCTTTGCTTTGTTGGATGCCATGCCCTCGAATGTTAGGACATTGATTTATCCGCGACCAAGCAGAATAGGTCACAGCTACTGAGACAAGGTTTCTCGTGACATCAAACCCTGACTATGACTAGATGATGTCTCCGGGCAATACGAAAAAGCTGGGAGGCCTAGCTTGTGCCGACGGAATAGCTTTTGGGTTCCCGTTGGGCCTGGAAGTATGTATATTGTCCTCGAAACTCCCACCTGAGAAAATAATGAGATGATTATCGACTCAACTGCTTGCTGTTGTGGCATTTAACAGCCTCTACTTTTGTAACTTGATAATGGCATCATACGCTCCTAAGCCAATTGTGCGCGCGGCTCTCGTCCCTACAGGCAATCTTTATCTTCCCGACAAATGGATACTGAGTGGAGCCTCCTTGACCACCAAGACGTTGTATCCGGACTATAGTTTCTACGTGTACCACGAGGCCTCAGGTCGTTCTTTGATGTTTGACCTTGGAATCAGGAAGGTAGGCATTTAGTCTCATGCGTCGAAGGGTTGGATTTTCTGACCTTTTTTGAATTAGGATCTCGACGCTTATCCCAAGGTGATACAAAACGAATTCCCAGTCGTTGCTCCACAAGTGCCATATAGCGCTGGCGAGTTGCTCGCTAAGAGTGGAATCTCCACCGAATCCATAGACTTCGTGGTCTACAGGTGAGAGACGACGTGCACATCGATTGGTATGATACTAACCTCCGACTCCTGCTTGAAAAAGTCATCTACATTTTGACCATATTGGCGACCCTTATGAATTCCCAAATTGCGAGGTCGTGGTTGGGCCCGGGTCGGTGGAGGCTACACAACCCGGCTATCCCATCAACCCCAATTCACCGTGCCTAGGGTCAATCCTCGAGCACCCGAGGTTACGAGAGCTTTCACGGCTCAAGGATTCGTGGACGTCATTTCAGCCTTTTGAACGCGCATTTGACTTTTTCGGGGACGGCAGTTTTCTCTTGCTCGATGCACCAGGCCATATGGTAGGTCATCTTGTGGGACTTGCGCGTACCGCTGAAGATGAGTATGTCCTGATGGGCGGCGATTGTTGTCACCATCGCCAGATCTTCACAGGTGAGAAACAGCCCGCCGAGGGCCATGGTCCAGGAGGTGCCTCGTCGATGCACAGGGATCTAGATGAGGCAAAAAATACCATTGCCAAAGTTCACCAACTGAGCCAGAGAGAGGACACACTGGTTTGTCTAGCGCACGACGGCTATCTCGAACCGTCACTGCAAGTGCTACCTGCTGTGATTAATGGCTGGAGGGCGAAAGAAGTGAAGAAAAAGATTGAAGATAGTCTCTCTGAGGTAGTTCTCGACGTTCAAAATATTTAGATTTAATCGACTTGAGCTCACAACTCTTCATGCTAAGACAGGTTGATTGGGGCATTCTGGCCAAATCGACTATGAGGAGCCAGCCGTCAAGCGGGGTTACCAAATTTGGCAATCTGATACTCGCAAACATATTAGATCGATCACCTTCGTATATCTCAGGTTCTTGCACAACCGGTACGTATAGATCATTTGCTTACAATACATGGAACTCATACGGCCGAGGGGTCACCGCTATCGACTACTTTAGGTGCATTGGGAGGAGCTCGATTGTCCCCACCCACAAGCCTCGTGACAAGTGAATCCCCAGGTCTATGGATTTATCGCCGTCGGATCGGATTCGGATTACTTCCACGGCCTTGATGAATTCTTTCCCGTTCTTGGCGGCAGCATACGTTGACGAGGACAGGGCGCTAACGCTGACCGCCGTACCGCTCGAAGCGATGAACATAGGAGAAGAGAACGAATTTCGCAGTGGCTGAGTTTGCTAGGCTGAAAACGGAGATTCTACATCCTATCTCGCTTCTCTCGATACTCTCTACCTGCCTGACAAAGCAGATACTCTGGCATTACCTAACGTGGTATCTTGCAGTGCTCTGAAAACTTTCTTTGCTGTGCCCTGCACATCGCGAGCTTCCCTCCGGATTTCGTGATAGAAGGTACGTTTGAAAGACAGCCTCGATGCCAAACGGCACAAAACGATGCTACACACCAATTCCGCGAACATGCAATGCGTAAATCTAGGAAGAGATACCTATTCAAAGGCGGCGGAGCCAGGGTGACCCTTGGGTTATCCTATATATAGAGAATTTGAGCTTAGACCTGTTTATACATAATAGCCCATTTAAGTAGAGTACTCAGTATTTCATGTGAACCCTTCGTATACCATTCGATTCATATCCATCTCTTTATGCATCCACTGGTAAAGCGTTTAGCCATGGTTTTCATGTGTTGGTGACCCATTGGACTTGAGATGCCGGACTTCATTGTCCACTTCGCTGATGGGATCATAGTCATAGCAGAAAAGTTGTGTTGCCGGGTCGCTCCACTGATTAGGAGACTCAATAAAGTGTTCTCCTTCGACCTCGGGCTTCATTGCAGCGTCCCGAGCTTCTTGCAGCGGCCCATCTGGGTAGTGTAGGGTGTATCCATGCAGGACACTGGCTTCTTGGATGGCCCTGGTGCGTGGAATACGTAATTTTTCGTAAATATCGAGTGCTGGTCTGAGCGTCTCTTTCCGGGGGTAAGCCTTGAGACATGCTGCGAGAGTGGCAGCGTCTTCTACTGCCATCGCAGCACCTGGACAAGTCAGCGCTGATCAAGTATAAAGTCTGCAACTTCTCGATCGGACTCACCCAGGGCCATGTTTGGAAGCATGGCGTGCGCAGCGTCTCCGAGGAGTGCCAATCGACCTGAGTCGGATGTCCAGCTTGATGGAATTTCGACTGACTGGATTGGCCACTTTTGCGTACCGGAAACCATGTCGAGGAGTTTTCTCAGCCTGATAATCGTGAGTTGTGTACACCGGCTTTGGCCCTTTGTGTATGCTTACGAAGGATCCCATCCAGCGTACACAGCTTTCATCTCGGAGAGCGCATTTGTTTGGTCCCACGTTTCGGGGCTTTTTGTCTCTGGATGAGTGAGAACCATGTTGAATAGTCGACCTCCCGCAATACAGTATGTCATCGCATGAGTATTGTCACCCACCCTACAGCGACGATGTCAGATACAAGCGATACAATATCTCATTGAGATCCGGTCTGATACATACCATAAATTAAGACTGTTGCTCTCGGCGACCCACGCAGTATCGGGGTCTGCTTCCATCTCTTCTCGTTTCACGGTAGCTCTGTAAGCTGCGAGCCCGCAAGAAACGGGGCCAGTATACTTATTGCCAAGTAAAGCACGCCGTGCAACAGACCGCAGTCCTAGATTTCTCAGTCAGCGGAGGTATTTGAAGCAGTAAAAGCACTCGCCGTCTGCTCCAATAATTAAATCCGCGGTCACAGTAGACCCAGTCCCAGTGGTGAAAGCTGGTTTATCTGGATCATATTCAACCACTTTGCAGTTCAAAACAACATCTACTCCCAATTCTCTCGCACGCTGATGGAGTATGTCATGTAAATGGGCTCTATGAATCACGTAGTACGGCGCACCGAACCATTTTGAAAACTGAGGATTCAATCGGGCGTGCCCAATTTCTCGACCGTCTTGCCAACGTCTCCAGAGCAGCCCCTTAGGCTTTACCGAGTGTTTGCTCAAGGAAGCCTCAAGCCCCCAGGAATGGAGCAGCCTTGCCGAATTTGGCGGCACTTGTATGCCAGCCCCAATCTGCAGTTGTTGGCATATTGATATGGAGATCTCAGATGTAGCAACAGGAATGAATTACCTCGCTCAATGCAGGCGCATTCTCGTATACCGTCACTTTGAAACCCTCTCGCTTGAGAGCAATTGCGGCTGCTAATCCGCCAACCCCAGCGCCAACAATAGCAATATCGAGACCTTCTGGTTTCAAGTCTCCATTGACGACAGCATTGCTGCCAGGACCATCCCTTCGGAGACGTTTCAAAAAGTTATGGGAGCCAGCTGGGTAACTAGGAAGCTTGTTGCATACGTTAAAAGCTCGTTAGTTGGCAATAGAGGGTTATGCGTACCGGTATCGAATGCAGATCTGCCATGGTGAAAAGATATGTCGTGAACTCGGAATCAGTTGACAATATCACACCGAAGCAATTGATGGTTCAGTCAGCAGCAGGAGTAATCTTCACAGAACTCGAATCTTTTGAATACTTGATTCGAGCCATGCGGGGATATCAGTATTCGTGAATGCTAGCAAAACTCTCTTTATTTCGGCGTGCATGCGGTTCTAAGTCGTCCGGTGGCGGTACCTTACAAGCCGGCCGACGGATCCGTCTCCCCCCGGGGATAGGGCGTTCACAGCCGATGACATGTGCAGTGACATTTCCAGGGTCTTACCACAACTTGGGATGGGCCTTTAGCGTTAACACTTTTATGCATAGCATCCGTGAACATGAAGTCGGCCAGGTCGTTTGTTGGAGCAAGAATATAGTTGTCTCCTCTTTCAAGGATCCGCCTTTGCCATCTAAACAACGAACACACAAGCCATGGCGGCCAACGGGGACGCAAACGCGTTCTATGGTCAACTTTCAGATCACCACGTCCAGCCCTTATGGACCGCTATGAAAGCAATGGTTACTCCACAGCCGTCACCAAAGGCCCAAGTCGCGATATGGAAATACAGTGACATGCGTCCTCTCCTACTTGAAGCTGGCAGAGTCGTGACGAGCGAAAAGGCGGAACGCCGCGTGTTGATGTTGACGAACCCAGCCCTGAGTAAGTACTTCTATGTGTCGCAATTTGGCATAACAGCAACACGTAAGCTGATATTTAGAAGAGCCCCCCTTCACAACAGATACCGTGTATGCTGGCTTACAATTGATCAAACCGGGTGAGACAGCCCCTGCTCACCGTCATCGATCTTTCGCCCTACGCTTTATCATTGAAGGCAGTCGGGCGTTCACAGCCGTCGAGGGAGCTCGAATCTATATGGAAGCTGGAGACGTCATCTTGACACCGCAATGGCAATGGCATGATCATGGACATGAGGGCACTGATCCCATGATATGGCTAGATGGCTTGGATCTTCCACTTTACCATCACCTCCCAACGCACTTTGCTGAGCCTTATACGGACAGCCGCTATCCGAGCAAGTGAGATAACAAGCTTCTCCATGATGTTTTGGGCGTGCATTGACTTCCCTTATAGGCCAGTGAGCGAGACGCCACTTCGCTTTCCATGGAACGGCATGAAAAACAAACTCGATGGCCAAGG
This sequence comes from Exophiala mesophila, assembly GCF_000836275.1. NCBI lineage: Eukaryota > Fungi > Ascomycota > Eurotiomycetes > Chaetothyriales > Herpotrichiellaceae > Exophiala > Exophiala mesophila. Next base: position 4,685,741 of record NW_015622507.1, read on the forward strand.
CACAGACTGGGCTCTAGAACACTATCGTGATGCTTCGGGAGACTATATCTCGGGAACACTCGGTGCCCATGCCGAAAGAGTTGCTGCGGGAAAGACATCTCCTGTACGGAGAGACACATGTGCATACATTTACCATGTTCACGCGGGCTCTGGGCATTCCGAGATTACTACAGCCAATGGACAGACCTCCACGGTCACATGGAACAAGCACGACACCTTCTCAGTCCCTGCTTGGAGTCGCATCGCTCACAGGGCCAGCACAGACGAGAATGCATATTTCTTCGTGCTATCGGACAGGCCTTTGCTTGAGAAACTGGAAATGTATGCTGCCAAACTCTGACTCAACGTTTACTCAATGCCGACGGAGCAAGGCCTAGTTTGGTCAAGTTATATAGGTGCTTTTACATCTCGAAGTATTGCACGGGAGCAGGAGAAGAAGCTGGAGCCGAATTGATAGAATAGAGAAAATACATCCCTCTAGGAGGCCAATCGAAGTCTCAGTTAGGTCTATATGCACGTCTACTGATACAGCCACACTTTATCTTTGAAGGCTTGTTTAAGCACTCTGGCGAAAAAGGGCAGAGAGCCGAGATATTTATGGTCCAAGGGCGGCCATTCGGTTTGACAGTATAGACCCAACTTTATGCTCAGCACGCAACAGGACATTTTATGATGATCTGTAGTATCCGGCGCTACGTGCTCTGTCTGCCAAAGTGTAACCTGCTGGTTGACAATTTACCCTGCGACTTGAAAGGATCTCATCAGAAGGCGACCACAAATCCGACGGAAGAGAGTCAACATGCCAGGCGCAGGCCCGACCCGTCAGTAAATGTGTTATTTAGTTTGAACCGGTCGAGATCACGTCACCACGCGACTTGGCCGAAGTTCCGGATGAGAAACCGTCTAATCCCGCGGATCTCGTTCCCCGCAAAGTCAAGACAGGCCACGATCTTGGTTAGTTGTGGTTATATGAAAGACCTACTGGTCAGGCTTTTGGACACTTCTTGGGAGAGGAATAGTCATATGCAACTGCAACTCGTCTCAGGACATCCCGAAAAAGGGAAACTCTCCTTGAAGTCTAGGGGCATCTTTGCACTTTAAACTTATAATTCACTGGCTCCCGGCCTGCGACATGGCGCCATCTGTGCTCGGACTGGAGGAACATTTCATCGGACAGGCAGTTCTTGAGTCTAGTCACGATGCAATGTTTCTAGATTCTGTCATGGAGAATCTAAGTGATCTGGGCAAGAAACGACTCCAGGATATGGACAGAGGAAACATGCATATCCAGGTCGTCTCTCACATCCCGGACGTTCAGCCACCAGCCGTGTGCCGGGCTGTCAATGACCAGCTCTCCGATGCCATCCAAAAAAGTGGCGGGCGCTTCAGAGGGTTTGCCTTTCTGCCGATGGCGACACCAGACGCTATTGCTGATGAGCTTGAACGATGTGTAAAGTCTCTTGGATTTCTGGGAGCACTAATTCCCAATCACGCAAATGGGAGGTATTACGACGAAGCGGCATACAGGGCCATGTTTGAGAAGGCACAGCAGCTAGACGTGCCGATATATCTCCACCCTACAGTTGCTGATGATTTGCAGCGCTATGCAGGGAACTACGACCGAGTTGCCCAGGATGTAATCGCAGGACCCGGCCTTTGTTGGCATACTGATGTCGCCGTACACATTCTTCGCCTTTACGCAAGTGGTCTCTTCGATGTTTATCCTCGGCTTAAGCTGATACTTGGGCACAACGGCGAGTCTCTGCCGTTCATGCTCGAGCGGGTTGACCGGATGTTCTCGAGGCGGTGGGTCTCCAAGGAGCGTGGCTTGAGGAGTTTCATGTCAGTTTGGAACGAAAACATTTGGATCACGACAAGTGGGATGTACCATCTGGGTCCTCTCAAGTGTTGCCTTGAAATGTGTAAACCCGACCGAGTGCTTTACAGTAGGTATCCCCATTTTTCTTTCAAGCAGAGAGCAACCCGCTAAACAATAACGCTCCGCAAAACCAGGCCTCGACTATCCCTTCGAAGATCCCAAGGATGGGTTGGAATTCATGAAAGTGCTCCAAAAGAGTGGTATCGTTACTGAAGAGCAATTTCACATGATCTGCGAGGGAAATGCCAGAAAATTACTCGGAATGTAGGGGAAATCGAGCTCCAGAAGCAAAGGCGGACAGTCAGGTCTCGGTGAAGCTGACGAAAACACTACCGACGTCAAGCTGATAGCCAACCATGACGGAAATGTTCTTAAGTGTCCAGGACATATAGTCCAACCGCGTGCCGATATCCTCTATGGCTCTCCTTCAGTCGTTCGGGAAAATTTGCTTCTCAATGCTGACTCCGCCCAGCTTGTCAGCCACCGAACAACACAATCTAATGGAAGGTTTTTGGGGAAGCTGCGGTTCGAATTCTGCCAGAATACATGGGCTGGGGGCTTGTTCTGACTTGGATACACATTTAGATTGCGCTGTCCTCGTGAGAACGTTGAGTCGGTAGTCGGTTGTCTCACAGACATTGGAGAGGCTCGGCTAATTCCGTCCACCCGTCAAGAAAGTTGGAGTCGTCGTTCATTAAGAACTGCCCAAAATCGGCATCCCATGGAGACGGTATGCTTTCGTCCGAGAGGAAGGGCATGTTATTGTTTGGAGGAAACGACGACTGAATAGGGGAGGCGCGATGTGGCGACTGATTTGACGAAATATTCCGTGCTAAACGACATCAGAGCCAGCTTCAAATAACTCTTTATGATTGAGGAGAACTCACTGAGTGATAGAGAGATTTGGATCATCTTTTGCAGATACTTGGAGCATCGCCGGACGATCCTGGTGTCTCTGCCAACGATGACAAGGTCCCCAAGGGCTATTTGCATGAAGAGCACCGATTCCGAAGGGGTATGTGGATCCAGGGATACCTTTCCAATCGTTTGTAAACAGACAACTCCAAATAGTACCAATGCTGCATTGAACACTGGCTCATAATCAGATTCTCGTACAATAGTGTATGGGGAAGGGCTCAACAAACTGTGGTAGATTGTAAACCACCAAGCGGGGAGCATCTCATTCTTTGCTCCTAGTGCACGTATCGTTTGGATGATGGCGATGGCCGACTCGGTACAAGCATGAATCAAAGTCTGGGCAATAGGCAATGAATACTCTGGCTGCCGGATGCCTACCCCGGAGGTCGATATATCATCGAGGAGCGTTTCTATGACTCTCCGATAAAGGAGCACACGAACCGATAGAAAGCGTATAGTCATAACAGTCTGTGGACGCGTCCACTTCCATTCGTGAGGGTGAGCCTTGTTCACTTCGCTAGTGGGAATAAGTTCGACAGCAGGATTTAATGTTTTCATCCAATCGTGGAGGTGTTCTTCAAAATCCATTATGAGGCTGAAGAGCCGATTGGGTTGGAGGTCGACGGAAGGAGTCATGTTCTGGTGGTAAAGTTTTTCAATCATGTTGCCCTGAATAAGATAGAGTTTTCTAGACGTGTGAGGGTGTATTTGGGAACAAGAATCAGAAGGTCAACCTACATTGTTGCGAGAAAGAGAGAACACGATGAGGGCTCATTAGGCGTCTGGACCGAGTGTGGATATAATTCTCCATCGTCATTTATGTCGTCGAGATTTACGTTCATGGGGAGATTGATCTGCATGTAGCTGTTGTGGATCAAAGGAGGCCTCCCATAAGCCGCACTGAGGACTCTGAAACCACCGAGTCAGTACTTGCAAGCCATAACTATGGTTGGAGACAGATACCTATCCAGCACAAAGCACATGTACCATATCCTTGTTCGGATCTCCTGCTCCAAAGGAGATATTTTCGGTGATTTGATGTTGATATGGACACCTGTCTGGAAGGCTGCCTGGACGAGAAGACCGTGTAATCTCCAAGTCTGTGCCGACTTTGAGACACCTTGAAGGTAAATAGTCATAACAGCCAGAGCTTGCACTATTCTCGCGTGGTTAGCAGTGAATAAAGCGAACCACCAAGCATTAAACCGGCTCAAGCACTCACAAGCTTCCAGGTTCGTCGGATTTGATAAGGTCCACGGCGACAGAATGAGGGCTCTTTGAAAATAGACACTTGACTCCTCTTCCTGGTGTTTTAAAGTGTCGTCTTGCCCGACACTTAGGCTTGTACCAATTGCCATAATCGCATTCAGCAGGCAGAGCCAGGATTGAGGCACACAGCTGAATCTTGTGATACTCATTTCTTCCACCATGTTGATGACTGACCTCTTGTGGATAAAAGGAAAAAACATGCCAGTAACTGAGAAGAAAGCTTCGACCATTCTGAGAATGTCTTCCTGCGGTGGCAAAATGCGAGGGTTTGGAGTTTTGTCGACTTGCGGTCCCGGCGCGACTGGGGGAGACGCCGGTCTAGACATGTTTGTCGCAAGCTGCTGTGTATGGGCATTGCGTTGTGTTGATATGGTTGTCGTCGAATCGAGGCATCGACCGATGTGACTGAAGAAAGCCGAATTCGAGGATAGGCCGAAGTGGCCGGAAGTAGACTCGTCAGCAAACGTGATGGCGCCCATTCCATCCACAGTATCCTCTCCTGGCAGCTTGTCGACACCAAATGTGGTACTATCATGTTGGGAAACCTCATTGGTGCGAGCCTCACCCACTGTTGAGGGCGGCATGTCCGACGAGAGAGGCAGGTCTTGGGGAGAGGAGGGATCATTTTGATGCTCGTGTGCTTGTACACCAATATTACGTAGCAATTCTTCAATGGATTGAAGCCTGTTCCTCATCCAATGCATTTCTCTAGCCTGAGAGGTTTGGGCTCTTGAAGGAGCACGGTATACACATTCAAAACCCAAGTCGATGCAAGTGCTGCAAGTTGGTCGGCCTCCATTACAGCGTGACTTGCGATTCTTGCAAGAGTTACACGCGACCGCAGTTCTTTGTCTCTTAGAGACAAAGACGTTGTCATCCTCGTCGCTGTAGTCCTTCCTCCGCCGTGGATTGCCGGCCAAAGGAGCTCTATTGGACGAGACTCGACCTTCCTGGGCATCCATCTTGGCAGGAGGATGTGTAAGATATCGGTTCCCACGTACTACGCGCAAGTCAGAGGTACTTTGGAAGCTCGACACAGTAACCAACACGTTGCAGTGGGAGGCCGAATGGAAGACAAAGTGAGGTGTGGGATGCCGGAGAGCTAGACCGCTGTCGGACCCTGTCAGGTACTATAGCGCAGATCATCGGCTGTGCCTTGCATTCCGCCGGGGATATTATCATGGTGCCGGCCAGCTAAAGAATGGCCCAAGTGGGGGGAGCAGTCAACCGAGGGCATCTCCTCATATGACGCACTGAAGTTCGTTGAACTTTGATAGCCTATTCCGTATAGAGGAAGAAGGTGGATTTTCACTGTGAGTTCTACCCCAGCACTCCAACATCACGGGGAAGTAAATCCAGCTCTGACACAGGAGGCATTACGAGCAACTGATAAGATGGATGGGAACGTGTTCGAGTGACCCACATGGGCCTTCCCACCCGTAATGCCCTTCCGATGATGGGGCCCTGTGGTCAGCTTGAGCGTTTGAAGAATCCAAATCTTCCACGTCCGGATGTGACAAGTCTTCCGTGGAAGACTTCCGCATCACGGCTGGGAGAGAAGGAGAGCCTAAAGATGGGCAAATGGTCGCAAGTCTCGACGCCCTGTGGACGCAGTGCAATTTTGGTTATTGTGACTTACCGGCGCTTGTGTCAAACTACAACTACAAGCCAGCAATACGGGGTCATCGAGCAACGGACGTCTGAATGAGTGATTTCACCATCCCCTGCAAGGGGATTGTCAGCTACTCGCAGCATGAATGGAAAATGGAGGACTTGTGGACTCGAGAGCCACGAGAAGACGAGTTTTTGGTCGAGATGATTGCGACGGGAATATGTCATACCGATGTCCTTGGATATGGAGGCATCTATCCACGAGTGCTGGGCCATGAAGGTATGTACCATCGAGCACTGATTGCGTGGAGAGTTGGACACTCCCTAACAAATCCCGGTCTACACCATAGGTGGCGGTCGAATCGTTAAACTGGGAAGTGAAAAGCAGCGGTCACAATTTAAAGAGGGAGATTTCGTCATTTTGTCGGCTGCTTCATGCCAAAACTGTCTCTATTGTGAGACCAAACATCCAGCATACTGCACAAATCATGCCGCCCTTACGTCCGGCGCCAACGAGGCCAACTTTGTCCTGGCTTCCGATACGTCTAAAGTGATTGGAGGTGGTTTCTTTGGCCAGTCCAGTTTCGCTTCGTTGACTCCGGTCAAAGTGAGCTGCGCCTCCAATGTGTCCGACCAAGTCAAGGATGCCGAAGAATTGAAAAGACTCGCGCCTCTGGGCTGCGGAATGATGACTGGTGCTGGCGCCATCACTCACGTTGGACAATGTGAGCCTGATGATGTGGTTGCCGTGGTTGGACTGGGAGGTGTCGGTCTGGCAGCTATTTGTGCAGCAAAACGCCGTGGCGTGAAGACCATCATTGCAGTCGACGTTTTGGAATCAAAAATCGAGATAGCTAAAACCATGGGGGCGACTGAAGGGCTCCACTCTCATCCGAAGATACTTGAGGATAAGAGACAGGATTTCCCAACAGCGCTCACGGAAGTGACTCCTCACCAACTTGGCTGTACTCATATCTTGGACACAAGCCCATCAGTAGCGGTGTTGTCGGGATGTCTAGAAGCTCTGCGGAGCAATGGCATGGTCCTCCTCGTTGGAGCCAAGCCACCTCGCGCAAAACTCGAGCTCGACATCCTCACACATATGATGCATGGCCGAAGGCTGGTCGGAGTTATTGAAGGAGATCGAGACCCGGCTGAGGCACTGCCGGAATTGGTGCAGTGGGCCCTAGATGGCTCTTTACCGGTGGATAGGATGTTGACACGCTTCCCTGCCACACAGTTTGAAGCAGCGGTCAAGGGTATGGAACAAGGAGAAGTGATAAAGAGTCTGCTGATTTGGTGAGTGACACGGAATGCAAATACAGTATTGGCTGTGTTGTTATTGGAACGCGGGTCTGTGGAGTCGTCTTCTGCAGAGGTTATCGTGCTCTTGTAGCTCAAGGTCGCTATTTGCGTCCTGAGGCCCTCTTAGATCAGCTAAGAGCTCTCATGATGACAGTCTCTGGCAGCCATAGTCTGTTTCCAGATTACCACCTTCCTGAGCAGCTGATAGCATAGGCTAGATACTACCCTCTACCTGCCCCAACGCTCGTTTTTAAGTCTCAAATACTGGTCTATCTAAATCAGTAGTATTACTAGGTACCTTGTAAGCTCTACGCACTCGCAACAGGATGGTTACATCGAGACAGGGACATTGGTTGCCGTTCTTGGACATCAGCATCATAGACCGAATGGAAACCTTCATATTCAGTGGCAGTCCGCTGCCACACAGCAAGTTGCATTATTTACATCATCGAATTCTCAAGACAATACTCGGTACCACGGAAAAGCCAGCCAAGAGGTGCCATCTACTCGCGCCGAGGAAGCCCGGCAAGCCTCCCGACCCGAGCAACTCAACTTGTCCACGGACTTGGAACAAGCCAACCGTGTCTGGTCCACAAGGGTAGAGCTTACACTTATAGTCAATAGTGTCTTCGATGAGTATCGCGTGTAAGTATTGTTTGAAGGAAGAGCGAAACAAGCCCCGTCTCTCATATTTTACCACGCACACCACACCCTTCGATAAGAACAATACAATCGCAATGGTGATCAAGCTCACTTTTGCCTGCGCGGATTATGATCGCATGAAGGCAATAGAAGACGGACGGGTAAGACCAGAAGGAATCGACCTCACGTTCCTCAACTATCGAGTAGAAGAGACGTAAGTTCAAGACAGTTTCCAGGTGAACGATATACATGATGGTAGATGTTCTGATGAATGTCCAGTTTCTTCCGTCAATTGAAGTTTCGAGAATTCGATGTGTCGGAGCTTTCGCTTTCTTCCTATGTTTTGACTCTCAATCAAGAGGTTCCACCATTTATCGCTATACCAGTGTTTCCCAGCCGCTTCTTCCGACACCAGTCGATCTATGTCAACACTCGATCAGGGATCAAGAAACCCGAGGACCTTAGGGAAAAGCGAATAGGAATACCAGAATACCAAAGTAGGTATCCAATTCGTGGAAATCAGAAGCGAGGCCAACTGACCAAAGCCTAACACGACTATAGTGACCGCTCCAGTTTGGCAACGTGGCTTGATGGAGGAAGAATTTGGCGTTCCAATTAGTGCCGTCCACTTCTTTGTTGGCAATATTGAGCCCTCGCAAGAGCAACGAAAGAATAAAGTCGTCCACTCAGTACCGGAGGATGTTTCGATAACAGCAATCAAAGCAGGACAGAACTTATCCCAGATGCTGGAGGACGGCGAAATCGACGCTCTATTCACAGCAACCAAGCCATCATCATTTCACAGGTGTGAGCATGTTACCTACCTGTTTCAGGATTTCGAACGAGTGGAAGCCGAGTATTTTCAGCGAACGAAGATCTTTCCAATTATGCATGTAATTGCACTGAAGCGAGAGGTCTATGAAAAAAATCCCTGGGTCGCGAAAACTCTACAGAAAGCCTTTGCAAAATCGCTGGACATTGCTTATGAAGCGATACTTGAACGTGGGGCTTTGCGTTATATGCTTCCATGGCTGGAGCACCACGTTGAAAGAACAAAGGTGCTGATGGGTCAGGAGAAATGGTGGCAAGACGGATTCGAGGAAAACAAACACGTTCTAGACAAGTTTCTAGAATACTCGTTCAACCAAGGACTTGCCAAGCGACGGTTCAAGCCCGAAGAATTGTTTGCTCCCAATACACTGGAGTCATATGTCGTTTAGGTAGGATTATAAAGATATATCGTCATTGAGATATGCACATCAGCCTGCACAAAGGTGGAATCAACGCCACCACGGATCCCGTGTACTCCGCTCGTTCAATATGTCGATCAGGTAAGCAGTATCGAATAGCCTCATTACTGGTTTGGAGCACAGAAAGCCGAAGGGTGCACCAGGAACGACAAATGTAAGTGGCAGTTATATCTCCGCTGGAGTGCCCAGTGAGGCAATCCTGAAAATCAATTCTTTAGTCGCGGAGACGAAGAGGCGGAAGAAACATTGTAAATATGCCAGTATCCTTGTTGATGGCAGTCAAGAATCTAGTTCCTCCTTTGGTGTATCTTCCTGATGCCTCCAATCCGCAGCTTTGAAAGCCTCTAAGGAGCTGATATGTTGAAAAATCCTTTTGACAGTCGGTAACTTGTTCAAGTCTACACCATACCTGACTCCATTCTCCACTGCCGGTGCCAGAACTACATCCGCCAGCGTCAGAGTGTTTCCATAGCTATATTTTCCAGCAAGTGGTTTAGCAATTTCTTCGAATGCTTTCAAGCCATTTCCCATGAGCTGGAAGGCCCACTCTTCCATCGACCCGCCCAATTCCTTCACGCGAAGTAAGATCCTTCGGTTTGTAGGAGGCTGAACATCTCCAGCCACGAGGTTCACCAAATCTCGTACATGAGCCCTTCCGACCACATCAGTCACTGGAGGAAGAAGCGGCGTCCTGTCCGGAAATGCTTCCTCAAAAAACTCCAAAATGGCCACTGACTGCTTGATTGAGAAACTAGGAACGGTCTGCGCGCCTTGGTCCTTAGGAGTTACTGTCAGCACCGGTACAGTGCCGTTTGGGTTCAGCTGAAGAAAATCTTCTTTGAACTGTTCATCTTTCCTGACATTGACGTAGTGAAAGCGAACTGGGATATTTTTCAACTCCGCTGCGGTACGGACACGGGCGGTGCTTGTAGATCTGAAAAATGTATAAAGTGCGAAGTCGGCCTGGTCGAAGGCCATGTTGAATAACGAAAAAATCTTGATACTGGCGTAACGGCAACTCATCGCACAACAGATGATAGATCATTAATATCATTTAGGGCTGTGGGGTACTGAGCAGGTAATAGTATCGGATCGGATTTGCCTATCCGACGGTTAGTACATGGCCTCACCGGATGGGCGCCCTGTTCCCCGATGCCACCGAAGCCTGGCTCAAAGTCTCGGAATTACTACCTCTCCTAATCCGTGGCAAACGTCAGCGATCCCATGCGATGCATTTGGGTGAAAAGGCATATTTTCACGGGTCCTCGCATATCTTGAATTGCAAGTCATTGTAACCGAAGCACTGTCTCTCCCACTCCAACAATGACGGCCCCCGAAAGTACTCCTTCATCCGGTTCGGGGTTGGTTTCTCTGCTACCTCTCTCGGGGTTAATAATGAAGCCAGCGTTGATCCCCGCCATCTTCCTTCTTGCCTGTTGCTGCTATGTCGTTTACGAAGTGTACTTTTCCCCGTTGGCGAACATCCCTGGACCTCTAGTCGCTCGTTTCACCAACTTCTGGTGGTTGCGAGTGGTTTTGAGGAGAAAGGTGCACTTGGATACGATCGAATTACACAGGCAATATGGCCCTCTTGTTCGCATAGGCCCGAATGAAGTGTTGTTGCGCTCCATCATGAAGTTTTTGAACCTATGCTGACAGGATCATAGATCGGTGGCCGATTTGGAAGCGTTCAAGATCATTTACGGTACTCTTCCGAGCTCAAAGATTTGCAGTCTGTCAAGAGAAATGTAATCTAATGACTGTAATTGTAGGAGCTGGCAAGAGTTATAATAAGTCCGAGTTCTACAGACCCTTCAAAGCAAAATTGAAGTGGAATCTTACGGCTGAGCAAGATGAGAAGGTGCATGCCTTCAATCGACGACAAGTCAGCCAAACATACTCTATGGCATCCACAAAGACCCTGGAGGTCTACGTGGACAATGTGGTGAAGTTCTTTCTGGACTACCTGAGCAAAGATGTAGACAAGACAATCGACTTGGGTCGTGCACTGCAATATTTTGCAATAGGTATGACCTTTGCTGCTACCCTCAAACCCTTTTGGTTGCAGCTCTCCATGCCGACTTAACTCTCCCAGACAGTATCACGGAGATCAGTTTCTCCAAACGTTGGGGCTTCATCGAAAATGGCGATGTTGGCGGCATCCTCGCCTTGTCCAAGGTGGTTCTCGCAAGCGGTGCGTGGATCGGAGTCATTCCCTGGCTGTACCATATTCACCAGTTCTTCGCTCCCGTCATCGGCAATTGGCTAGGAGCCACCAGGCGCAGCACCGAATTTGGTGGCCTGGCTACAAGGACGATAGCAGAACATAAGGAGCAAGAACATAATCACAAGGATATCTGTACCTATCTTCAAGAAATTCGACGCAAGAAACCCGATTCCTTTTCGGAGCACGGACTCGTCGATGTACTTACCAGCAACATCTTCGCTGGTTCCGATACGACGGCAATTGCACTCAGAGCGATGATCTACTATTTGTTGACATCTCCGGAAGCTTTGAAAATATTTCTTGACGAACTAAACGAGCGGCACGCAGCGGGATCCATCAGCGAATTCACCCGTTTTGAGGAAGCGGAAGCCTGGCCGTATCTCCAAGCGGTCATGTATGAGGCGCTACGGCTTCATCCTCCTTTCGCAATCAATCTTCCACGTGTTGTTCCGGCTGGTGGCCTTTCAGTTGGTGAATTCTTTCTACCAGAAGGCGTGAGTCTTTTACAGCGCACATTGTTGAAAAGATTCCCCCTAACACTTTCGATAGACCATCGTCGGCTCCAATGCCTGGGTTATTCATCGTCAGGAAACAGCTTTTGGAGATGAAGCCGATAAGTTTAGGCCTGAACGATGGCTAGATCCTGTCCGCAAGGCTGAGATGCGTAAGTTACACATAAGCGGCGACTCATGTTGCAGTACATTGATGCATCCACAGAAAGATATTTCTTCTCTTTCGGGGGCGGATCTCGGACCTGCCTGGGCAGAAGTAAGTTGTTCTCACGATCTTCATGTTGCAATGCATCAGAGACAGCTCTAATTCCTTCGTATAGATGTCGTTTGGCTCGAAATGTCAAAGGTAACGAAGGACACCACTCGAGCGACAATAGTTCTCCATGCTAATTCTCTATCTGTCCGCCAGCTTCTGCCTTCTCTCTTCTTACGCTTCAACATTCGGCTCGCAGATCCTACGAAGGCTATGCCTGTCAAAAACTAGTATGTGGCCCAGTCTAAATGAATGTTTCCGACTTGCTGATCCTGTTTGTGCTCAGTTTCCTGGCCTTCCAGGAAGGACCCGAGGTTATCTTAAGCCCAAAACGGGCCTGAAAGATGGACCCCCAGTATGTACTTGTAGTGCAAGCTAGGATGTGTGCGTATAGGTCATCATATTAGACCTTTCGATCAAGGATTTATAGATCAGCTGCTTCGACCGAAGGGAAGTGGTGTCCACAACGGTCGTGTGTAACCATTTGTTTTGGACAATGTGTCTCCTGTCGTGGTCTATGCTATCAGCCATGAAGATCTACCTGCGGCGGCGCGTTATTCCCCCCTGTTAGGAATGCAATAGGGAGTAGGCAGGATGACTAGTACAAATTTTTCCTGTTGAAATGACCGGGTCCATCCAAGGTTATCAACCTCAAGGAATACACAACAAGTGATGTGCTGAGGACCATGACAGAGAAAGACTCGCGATGCTTCTTCTTCCCAATGGCATAGTGTCTTAGGATGGCGTAATGAGGCGTCGCAAAGAAAGCTCGAGAGTCTCTATCTGTTCTGATTGGTAACATAGCACTAAGACTCAATGTCAGGGGAATAATAGTATTTAAGCTGGGCTACCTAGCCCACTTAGTTGTGAACACGCCAACACAAAGGCTCGGTGTCAAAAGTGTTATAGCTGGCCGCAGTAGCAGGATATTGGCCCATCCTGAGTCCATTTTTGAAAAAATTGAATATCTAGCTGCAGATGGTCGACAGTTGGTCGCTGTCGTTAGCATGGACTGTGGATTTGATACGAAGAGGCTGCTCCTGCCACAGTTGAAGTCGAAAGAAAGGGGGAGTCATCACGTGATTACGTGATTGGATATTCGCCCCGCAAGACTTTTCGCCGCAGTTTGTGAATCTCAAGTCACTAAAAATTACCACCCTCTTGCCAGACAGACGCACATCCAGTGACGCACATGAACCTAGAGCTGTTCTCAGCCCTTTGATGGCAAGGAAGTGATGGACATCAGGATCAATATCAAGAGCGCGACAGCAGTCTCCTGGGTCGAGACTCCGGATTGAGAACCCACGGCCTTCGAACACACGTCCTCCCAACCCTCAATCTCTCACCATCATTACCTTTGAACCGCCAAGATGCAGGGATTCAACATGGGTCGTTACGTCCCGCCGGACCTTGAGGGTGTGGTCTCGGCAAACAGGGCGTCAGGAAAGGGACACGCACTGGGTTCAAGAGCGTCGAAACTTGCGACCGAGGGGATCCTGATCGTTAGATTCGAGTGTCCATTTGCCATCTGGTGCACCAACTGTCACCCGGAACAGATCATCGGGCAAGGTGTGAGGTTCAATGCGGAAAAGAGGAAAGTAGGGAATTACCTTTCAACGCCCATCTGGTCTTTCAGATTCAAGCACACTGTTTGCGGTGGGTGGATCGAGGTCCGGACTGACCCGAAGAATGCCGAATACCTTGTCATTGAGGGTGGACGGAGAAGGGACTACGGGGCCGAACGAGATTGGGAAGACGACCAAGATGGCGGAGAGGCCGAGGTGCGGTTCGGCAGCAGACCAGGCGCGTCGGAGGAAGAGAAGCAGAGAATGGAGCGTGATGGCGGGTTCGGGGTCATGGAGAATAAGGTCAAGGACAAGACAGTGGCCGATGGCCGAAAGAGACGGATTGAGGAATTGATGGTGGCGAGTGACAAGAACTGGGCCGACCCCTATGCGATGAGCAAGAAGTTGAGGGCTGATTTTCGGATCGGCAGACGGCAACGACAGCAAGACCAGCGCACTGGCGACGCCCTGCAGGACAAGTTTGGCCTCGAGGTCGAAATGCTCGCCGAGCTGCCCGAGGACCACGAGCGCGTCAAGTATATCGATTTCGGCCAGAAAGACGAGTCGTCCAGCTCGACCAGGCCTATGTTCGTCCCAGTGCGGGAGTCGCTACCCTCGCGTGCAAAGAAGGCCTCGAAACATGACCACAAAGATCACCTCCAGACCACGCTGAGGACTAATACGCGAATAGCAACCGACCCTTTTCTGCGAGAAGGCATCCCTTGGAAGCCTAGAGTAAAGCGGAAGCGGGAAGAGCCAGAAGCAGACTTGTCAGAAGCGTTACGGGAAAACGATCACGAACATAAGCGTCAAGCAGGAAACCAGGACAAACGTAATACTCTTTCGCTAGTTGGTTACGATTCGGATTCATCATGATACCCCGGACTGTTTCGTCCATGTTTATATCTGGTTCATAGTCATACACACGTTATATAACAGATGCCATTTTTCTGCATGCGCTTGCAGCTGTGTTCATTACGGTCTGGACGAGTTTGGACCTCGGGAGAGTTCGTTCAACGCCGGCATTGGACGTCGCTGCGAAGGGACGAATCCTCCTCTTGGTGGTGGAGCGGCACGGCTTTGGCTAGCCCACGGTGCTTGAGTTACGCCGTTGACAAATCCTGCGGGCGCCTGAGCCGCTGGTCTTGCCCAAGGAGCCGCTGTAGAAGGAGATCCAGCAAGGCCGTTAGATGGATACGCGCCAGGCCGGACGGCGCTGGGCGCGTGGGTGTCGGTCGGATGTCGTAGAGGTTGGCTAGAAGCATGTGTCGATGATGGTGGAGGCTTTGCATTGGGATCCTTCTCCCATCGAAACAACGACCCAAAGGGGAAGTGTTGGACTACGGGGAATTTGGACAAGACCTCTGCATTGTACATCTTGATCATCCCCTTATTGATCTTTCCCCAGCCATCTTTGATCCCCGATATGTCGAACAACATTGGGCTGTGTTCCCAGAATGGTCCTCTTTTCACATCATAGATGAATGCAATTGCCGAGAAATACATGTTTGAGTCCTTCTCCTTGTCGACCAGGTTTGCTTTGGTGACAGATGAGGAATCGGGGGCGTCAGGGAGTGATCCTTCTATCGGAGTTTCGTCGGTCTCGGTGATGGCTGGCGCCAATTGCGCAGATCCGAAGACGTATGGTAGGAATGAATTGTCATCTAATCCCCAGACTCCATGTGAGCCCGCCGGCTCGAGTGTGTAGGTCTTGATCAACTTTCTGACGAGCGACAAGTAAAGTTCAAAGATACCAAGAACAATGCTCCTCTCCTCGACACCCGGTTGCGCTCCCGAGAAAAAGCCCAGTTTCCAAAGACAGGCAAGAAATGCAATGAAACTAAGCTCATGACCCGTTCCGTAGTCCAGTCGTTGAGGACTTCCAAAACTGCCCAGGAGATATGGGCCCAATTCGACAAAGGCAGAATTCAACTCCTCTGGGAGGTATTCGGCGAGAAGATCATCTATCTGGTCTTCTACCAGTTTCGACCATCTGCGAAAACTGATATTGCCAAATCGCCTGGGGCCAGTGTCTGGAGGAACCTCATCGACCAGATCGATCAATTTATTCAAAAGAGCTCGTATCGATTGAATAGGAAAGGAGAATGTGACGTCTTTGGATTGCAATGGCCAGGTGGTCGTTTTGATGGCACCATCAACATCATGCTTTCGTGGTAAGACGGATCGATTCAACTGTAGTATAAAAGTCATGATGTCTCGGTATGCAGTAGAGGTCAAAAAGAAGGTGACATCTGTGCCATCATGGATGCGTTTGACTGGTTTCTCGAAAACATGCCCCTCCAAGCCATCCAACCTGTCCAGAACGGGAAATTCGCCCATGATAAATGTTGGATGGGATCGCCACGGGCTGTTCGGTCATGTGATTCTTGTCATGGATGGCTCAATACTGTACGAGATCGAGGAAGATGGATGAAGTGCTGTCTAAGATTGGGAACCTGATGAAGGAGGAGATGAAGACTGCATGTTGGTTGGTATAATCGGCCATTCTTTATACAGCGGACCAAAACACCATACACGTAGTCGCGTATGTCACGTGGACACCATCTCCGAGGCACCAAACGTGTCAACACTCAGCCGTATGTTATTACAGCGCATCATGAACTCTACTACCGCGACTCCGCGTTTGTATGAAACACAATAATCAAACTCCCAACAATCTCTATATCAACGACGCGCAAGTAGACTTGAGCCTGGCGCTGATGTTGATCGCCTACTGAACGCGATCCTACATTTTAGGTTGTGCGCCGCAAGATGAGTCGATCTACTCGAATTTCCACCCCTGGCCGAGACGAGAATGCCAAAGAAGTGACAGCCATCATGAACGACCTCGCCGAGAGCAAGACAAACACTCCTTCGAAGCGCAAAGTGGGCGCAGAGGATCCAAGAGTCCTACCTAATGCCACACCTAAGCGAAGAGTCACCTTGCAGCTGACTTCTGCACCCAACACTGTCTCACCCCGCCGCTCGTCTAGCCGGTTACGATCTCGAGTCTCTTTACCAGTGGTAACCCCAGTATTTCGCGCTGATCAAGTACAAATACCAGTCGAAGAACATGACACACGACCGCGCATGGAGCCAATCAAGAAGCTGAGGCCATTGAATAAACAGAAAGAAACCACCGACTCTCCGTTCAAAGGCTACGGTGTATTAGACCCCAAGGGGAATGCCCGTGTGAATCTGGACGACTCACCTGCGAATAATACTCGAGGAAGATGGCTGGGAAAGATCTCACAGTCCTTACAGAAGACTAGGAATACCTCTGGGAAACCTATCAAAACCCTAAAGCGGGTCAAGGGTCAGGGCCGCAACTTGCCCACCCGGTTAGTCAGGAATTCCATCATGGAGGAGGATCCGATCGAGGCCGCAGCGCGAGAGCAAGATGAACCCTTGACGCCAGGACTAGGTTCGACCTTGGTAGATGGAAAAGCTACTGCAGGAGCTTTGTCTCGCAGCAACCGATTCTCCCCTCTAAAAGCTGATACCAGACGTGGCAAGAGCAAAAAGGCAGATTTATCCCACCTCGTTGACTCTGAACAGATCAACCATCTTGAAAAGGAGTCACGCGATGATGATGCCGATGAGCCTTCCAACACGTATAATGAAGAAGGTGAGGGTAATAGGGCCCCACAATCCATCATCCAGCTTGCAGAACAGACCACAAAGGTACCTTCCCCATCGAAAGCTATTGCACAAGACATAGGCGATGAGGATGGCGTGGAAATAGCGACTCCGGACGCCGGAGTCTCGCATCCAGAGACCGCAAGGGACAGAAGAACCAGAATTCAGGCTGAAAAGGAAAAGATTGAAAGGGCGCGCATCCTTCAAGAGCGCGCACTCAAAGGCGTCAAAGAGGCCGTCAAGTACCATGGTCTCGCAGTACCCTGGACTGAGCTCCTCACAGCCATGCTGGAAATCGAAAGGAGTCGGTCGACAAGTTCGCCGACTTCTATTCAAGGGAGAGGAGCCCATCGTCCACTGGCCGAGCTATTCTCCCACTACCGAGACCTCGCAAGAGACGAGCCTGCAGATCCGGCAACAGCAGCCGAGTCCATTGGCAACAACCTTCGTATGCTCAAGGAAAGAATCGAACACGGACGAGAACTCCAGCTTCGTGCTGAAGTCCGGACACGAATGGAACGAGAAGAGTTAGGAGAAGACATGTACCAGCATATCTTACCTGGGACGATCAGGCTGGCGAAAATGATACTCAAGGCTCGCTTCAGGGATGAGCAATTAGGTTTCCACGCCCATAAAGAAATCATGCGAGTTCTCGACCTGATACAGAACGTCGTTTCCATCTGCAGAGAGTGGACACCACGGCCCAGCCTCGAAGAGGGAATCAAAGCTCTGACCCGTACCACGATTAGGAAAAGCGTCCACAGCTTAATAGTTACTTACGAATATGCATTGACCGAGCGCCACCGAGAGATATATCTCCGCGAATTCAACGCGAGGCGAGCGGCAGAATTACAGGAATGGAACATGACCCTGGCGCGCAAACGAGCAGAGATCACGCAGCGACATCAAGCGTCACAATTCAACCCGCAGCCATCTCGGATCCTGCACACTGAACCACTTGTGGTCATGCAGAAAGACTGGCCGCAGCATCCCCGTGACCAAGTCCTTGACATCGACGACATTGTGATCGCTCCGCAGGGGGACGTGAGGACGCTCTCGGCTCCCATCCCAGACCTTGAGCCAGAAGAGTGGAGTGAGGAAGAAACGGTGGCACTGGTGAACGCACTGCAGCAGTACACCTCGCCCAGGACACGGTTCCATGATATCATGGCTGACCAGGGATGTGCGCCGTACGGCGTCCTCGCCCGCTTCGACATAAACGATCTTGTTGCCAGGGCCAAATGGATCAAGGCCAGTATGAGGACCCAGCTTGAAGGGTGTGCCCACGAGGCTCCCTTGGGTAGTGATTTCGATTTCCTGCGCTCCGTTCCAGGGTGAAAATGAAGGTCAATGGCATGAACTTGATATACACCCTCGGCACTATCCTACGGGGTTGGGCCTACTGTTGGGAAATGCATCATCCAGTCTTGTCAGTCAGTCTGATAGATCAGCCTTCTACCAGGGCAAATATTGGTAGTACATACAAGCATATTCCTGCTCTATGGAGCGGTTCAAGCATTACTAACATTACTGGCATTCCATGTTGTCGTCTCAGGAATGCCGCCGTATCCCAGTCAGCCATGAATAATCGATGCCTAATAATACCCGAATCATGTGGTCCCAACGCCTCGTCCCATGCCCATGCAATGTGTGACATGCCTCATGTACTACACCTCGTCGATATCAGGGTGCCACCCTGATCAACCTCGATCTGTATAAACACCCACTGGACGCGTAACAAACCGGTTACTTCTTCGTCTTGCATCATCGGGCGTGGCAGATCCATTGCTCTCACTCGCATCTCGTGCCGAACTTTCAGTGCCCTGGCCACGTGACCCAGCTCGTAAACGAGCCTCCAACCGAGCCAACACCCTGTCGCCCGCTTCTCTGGCCTTTTCTGCAGCTTGCAACAGTCCCTTGCGTGTCAGATCCCGCTCCTCTTCTGGAAGGACGAATCTATGGATGGTTCGGTGATCCATCACTCGTTCTTCCTCGTCACCTCCACCTTCAACCCAAGTTCCTTTACCGGTTCGGCCATGCCTTCGATATGCACTGTATTCTACCGCTGGTGCATCTCGCTTTTTACTTTGCGTCTTGCGTTCAAGCAATTTTCGGGGGTCGGGGTCCGTTTTGGGCCATGGAAATCCGTACAGCATACTGTGGCGTTCACATCGTGGACATTCTCGTCGGGTTTGGTACCCGTTGGGTTGAATGAAGAATCCGTAGCATTTGGTGTTGTGACATTCTACCCAGCGATCGTGGGGTTGCGCAAGAAGCTTTCGTGTCAGGATGTAATCGCCGGCAATGCGAATTGTGCCGGTGACTGGATGAACGGTCAACGACGCAACGGTTGCGGATGTGCTGTTCTGTTCTATAGATGGCAGTACTTGATTCTCACCAGGCGAAGTAGAAAATCCCGGTCCGTGGACGTCTCTGGTGACGGTAGTTGTTGTCAGGGTTGAGACCACATGTGGAATTACAACTTCTTGTCCAGCTGTTTCCGTGACAAGCTCTGGGAGAGTCGATTGTTCGCTGATCATATTGTTCGCAATGGATGGAGGCTCCTGCGGCTCATTCTGCCCAATGATGATAGTATCTTCATCTGTCTCAACCTTGGTTGTTTCGACGGACTCAACTTTGATCGTCACGTGGCTTTCCTGGTCCTGGGATTCCGGGTCGGTTCGATTAGCCCCAAGAACAGAATCGAGGCTTGAAGGAGAAGTAGGCGCAGGCGACAACGGAGATCTTGAGGTCTTGCCCAATAGTCGGGCTGCCATCTTGCTTTCGCGGGCACTGTCTGACGGCTTGGGAGGATCTATCGGTTTTTCCTCAACGGGAGTTATCTGACCGAGTCCTTCTGGAAGGGCAGAAGCGGAGAAGCAATGAGAGGGGCGGACGTCAATCTCCTCAGACCGAGATGGACTATGAGGTGGTGATAGAGCCGGTTGCGACTTGGTGGGCTGAGCAGCTACGATCGGTGGCATTTGTAATTCAGCACTGGCGCTCATATCTGCATTGTCTGCAACATCTGCATCCGGGCCCGCAGGGGGGGTCCAAGACTGCTGCAATTTGGACGGAGACTGGGTAGATTTCTGTATCTTCTTGGCGGGTCCGGAAGACAAGGACGAAGGTGTTGATTCAGGATCGTACTTTCGCTTCAGGTTGCGCGTCTTTGAAGCAGATCTACTGGCCGGGCCAGGGGTAGAGAGTTGGCTTCCAGGCTCTAGTGCAGGGTTCGTTGGAGTCCACCCATTTCGCTCCAAGATTTCACAGGTGTGACACAGGCAATCAATATTGTTTGGCCCAAAGTAATCGTCTCCATATGACACGGTGATCTCGTCGCCGACCTCGATATTTTTCATGGCGACAACTTCCATGCCATCCGGCCCCGTTGTGACTAAGCGACCATTTGCATCGCAGTCATGATTGGCGAAGCGAGCAGGTCCGAGGAAAATGGATGAGTTCTTCTTGCGGCTGGAGACAACAATGCTGAAGTTGCGATTTGTCATATCCAGGTCAGCGGACTCCTCGGTCGTCAGGGGGACGAGCGTTCCAATGAGGTATTTGACTTTGTCCCCCTGCTTGATCCTCCGTCGAGCTGTGACGGCAGCCTCGTATGTGACGATAGTATACCGATTTGTGGTGGAAACCTCCCAAGCACAGTCGGTGCTGTACAGCGCTATGTATTTGCGAAGATGCGAGAGAAAGCGTTCCTTTTCAATTTTGGTGCGTAAACTTTTCTTGTATCTTCTCAATCCGGGGAGTGCAAGCAAGGCCTTTTCCGCGCCGGCGAGGTCTTTGTCGACAATGACCTTCTGGAGGAGAATTTTGGGAACCTCTTCCTCCTTGATACCACGAATGGGGAAATGCTTGGCCCGGTTCTTTCGTATACGCGCTTTGTAGTACGCCTAGAGGGATGTGTAAGTTAAAAAACATGGTGAAAGTCGAGGAAACAACCAACATTATCAATGAGGACATCTGAGCAGACATCGTCGTGGGCAGCCAGCTCAGCAAGAGACAGGCGTTGAGCTTTGTCAGCCTCGAAAGACTTATTTTTTTTACCACCCATATTGCAACTGGGTGAGGAGATGACCTCTTGTCACGACCTAGTTGACGCTTTTGGGGGATGATGGACAGGACTCGGAATTTGGAGAGAAAGACTAGTGTTCTGACACGACAAGGAAGGGATTGACCGACAACGAGTGGAGGAGGTTGCAGTTGGTGATATATGCAGTCCTGTAACGCGATGTGAGATCAGGCCAGCCCGATGTTGACAACAGCAGGTTCAAGAAAATGAGCGTGTTGCGACAGAGGCATAGTGGTCGCGTCAGGTCTTTGGGTGACTGGGGGTCCGGAAGGACGGGGCTGATCAACATAAACAACTGTTCATGCAACGAGTGGGGAGGACAAGAGAATGACTTGCACTGGTATTCTGCTGGCTGAGGAAATACCAATTTTGTTAGAGGGAAAACCAGGGAGTGAGAGAGGGTGGAGGAAGAGGGGCCACATATGGGATGGACGAGAAGACAGCGAAAGGGCTGAGGATAGAGGAGAGAAGGACTTTTGTGGAGGTTGAAATAACAGAAGATGCGGCAGTGGGGGTCCAGAGACACGTAGGCGCTGCTGGGGGCTTTGATAGTGAAAGGTCGCCTGGAAGACACGGCTGAACGCGCCTAAAAGAGTGCGATGTTTGGGTGCAGTTCAGCTTGTCCGGCCTGTATGCACAGCTAATGCACCCTACGAAAGGGCATCAGCCTCAAAGGGGGTTAGGGGCAAACTCCAGCCACGCAGCCCAGCTTTTTAAGTATGGATCCCGCCGCCAGAATCTCCAGGCGGTTGTTGGTAACCAATTGAGATGAGGAATTGGTCAACCAATCATCACCACCGCGCACCAGCTCCACCTCTTCACTTCTGAGAGATTTTGATTCAACTCTCATCATCAGTATTATTATACATTGACCTCCAAAGCCACCAAAGCCCAACTACAGAGCCCTCAGTCAGTCTCGACCACAACATGCTGCCACGATGATACAGCTTAAAGTGAGAATTCTTCCCTCCTTCGCTTCGTGTGTGTCTAGACTTTGGATCTAACCTTAGTACCATTACAGACGATGCTTAACTGCATCGACAACTCGGGCGCTGCTGTCGTCGAATGCGTTGCCGTGATGAGAAAGAAGACGAGTGCTGCGAATATTGGTATATACTGGCCCAGGGACTCGGACGGATCATCATGAGTGATACTGATTGTGTACCCGAACAGGTGACAGAATCATCGTGGTCGTGCAGAAACAGAGAAGCTTCGGCCCCGACAATCCAGGTGGCACAAGTCTGGGGATTTCCAACAAGGTTCGGAGAGGCGATATTCGACACGCTGTGGTGGTGAGGGCGAAAAAAGAACAACGGAGGCCAGACGGAAGTTTGGTCAAATTCGATGACAACGCATGCGTGCTCATCAACAAGAACGGCGATCCCATTGGAACACGATTGTCTAGTGTGGTTGGGGCGGAACTACGGGATAAGAAATGGTCCAAGATTCTATCGTTGGCTCCCATGCACATATGATTGCGAACACAAAGCGCTGTCTTTTACACAGGTCATTTGTCGTCCGTCGTTCAACGACTGAGTACCATGTCCCTCTAGTGGTGACGTGGGATTGAACGAGACGCGGTGCATCTCAAATGTAATCAACATCTGTACAAATACCCATCACCATGACAAACTCCAAGATTCGAAACCCATGGTATCATGATGCAATCATCGAGTCATGCCGTTGGCAACCCAAACCCTTCCCACCCACCGAAGCGCCCAGTTTCATGTTTTTAAAAGCTTTCAGCGAAGCCCCAACGCCATACTAAACCGATGTGTAGACATGATTGCACGCGATGCAGACGTAGTAGAGTTTCTGTCATCAGGTCAATTGAATGGTCAGGAGGATGAAGATGGACGAGGCACATACCATTCCAGTGTCAGCGGCTCGTTGCTGGGACTGGAAATACACGGCTTCCTCCTCTCGACATTTGGGGCAGATCTGCTTGGCTCGAGGGAGCTGTGGAAAAGCAAAGAGAAGTTGTCAGCCAGAGATTCTGAGTGCAAGAAAATCAGGTGACAAGCAAGAACTCATGGGAGACCACATTGAAAGCATTTCAACTGATCACCACACAGGGTACAAAGATGAGGGCTGCTGAACAAGTCGGATGATTCGGTGGGTGGTGAATCACGCACAGTAGGATCGTTAGCAACATCCGTCGTCACTCCAGCCGTCTCTTGTACAGTAGCCCCCAGATGTTGTCGAAAGGTGCAGGCCGAGTCGTGGGTGGTGGTTGCGTGGCAAGCCTTGCAGATGTAGAGGAGTGTCGAGGTGGCTCGGTCCTCTTTAGGGTAGAGAAGATTGGAACTGCAAAGAAATGAATTAGTTTCGTCTATAAAGAATAGAATTTAGGTGACTGACCACTCTTGACAAAATCTATAATTGACTTCGCCTCGCTTGCTATCGCCCTCGCTGGCGGCGGGGGAGGGTGCGGCTGACATGACAACTGATTGCACCAAGGTATGGGAGATGTCGCTGTTGATCGAGATGGTCCTTGAGACAGATGGGATAAGGGAGGACGAAGGGGGTGGAGGGGTTGAAGGCCAAATGGTGATTAGTGAGGGTGGTAAGAAATTGTGTTTATTCGAGTCGTGGCAGATATTGCAGACGAAGGGTTGATGATGGATGATAGGCTGTTTGGCGAAAAGGCGAATCCGAGGGAACTTTTTACTGACGGAGTACGGAGTACCTAGTCTGAAAGTATTCGTACCCCTCAGGCAGAGGGTATGTGGCGCGTTTGTGGCAACCTTAGCTACTCCTCCTTAGGTAGGTACCTATTCTTTTAGGCCCGAGGAGGTGCCTAAACTTACGCAGTACTAGAAACCAGTAGTAATGCTGCTTGTCTGTGTTTTCATTGTTGTTTCTGGGAGAACTGGGAGACCAGCCCATTGGGTGCAAGGCGCATTTTATTTCTTCAGTGTCGAGTCACGAGGGCTAACGACTGCTGACTCCCTGAGCTTCACCTGCAGGTACAATCCAGGCGTGCGAGTCATCTCGATTGTCCATGTGACTGGTTGTTAAGGTGGCTACGTTAGGTGGCTATGCGTCTACCCTCTCAAACTCTGGGGTTGCTCTAATGCTTGATTGCGAGCACCAGCCCAGGTGACACAGTGAGTCATTCAAAGCAGAAACATGTATGAGGTCATTTACTCAGTATGTAGGAAGGAATGAACTGTGCGTATGACTACTGCTCCAAGCTAAGATCGTTTTCAAGCATTTCTTTTTTGATGTGAGCAATGCGCTAGGAGATGGCAATTCGATAGGGTTCGCTAAGGAGGGTCGCCCCTGGAAACCCCAACCCTATGGACGGAGGGGGCGCCTCGGGCTTCTTACAGTACCTAAGTAGCTGGGGTTGCCCAGGAACTTGTTTCTGAGGGACGATTATTAGAGATCTCAGTAGGCACGGCTAGGCTTAATAATGGCCTTCGGCTCCTCAACCCCGCCATTATTCCATGGTTGTTACCTCTGTCTGTGCCTGTCCTAGGCTTTGCTGTTGATCAGCATTACGTGGTACTTAGAACGCATGTCCCTCAAGTTATCTGCCCCTCAGCCATCTATTATTATTGTCGCATTGCGTGCCCCATGTCGGTGTGTCTGCGCCCGCCTCACTCCAACGTGACTACCAGACAATTTCGACGATCGTTCCTACCTTTAACGTTCAACCATTTTGATCGACGACAATAATCATCTTCTACAATCCATCCTCGTGTCAGACTCACGCAAACCCATCAGCAACGTCATTGTCATCATCATGGTATGCTCTCCCGTCTTCCTCAATCGTCCTTCCATCTTACCTCGTCCCTCCACTAACGCTGACAGACCGAGACTGGCTTGCCTCCAGACTGGGAGGTCCGACATTCCAACTCAAAAAACTTGCCATACTACTTCAACTCCAAGACGCATGAGTCGAGATGGGAGCCACCCGAGGACGCCGACACAGATAAACTCAAGATCTACATGGCCCAGCATCACAGTTCTGCCAACACCCGTATCGATGGAACTGCGTCGGATGGCAAGATTCGAGCCGCCCATCTCCTTGTCAAACACAGTGGCAGTCGCCGGCCCTCGAGTTGGAGAGAAACAAATATTACACGGTCCAAGGAGGACGCCATAGAGCTGCTCAAAGGCTATGAAGAACAGATCCGCTCCGGATCAACCACTCTGGGCGATCTTGCCGTGTCCGAGTCGGATTGCAGCAGTGCCCGCAAGAGAGGTGACTTGGGCTTCTTTGGCAAAGGTCAGATGCAGAAGGAATTCGAAGATGCTGCCTTTGCCCTACAGCCCGGCGAGATGAGTGGAGTGGTGGAGACGGCTTCGGGCGTCCATCTGATCGAACGGTTAGCTTGACCATGCTGGCTTGTCGCTCATCCCTTCATGCTTATTACTGACTCCGAGTCCAGGATCCAATAGGTTCGTTGATTCGAAAACATAACATGTGAACCATGTTTAAGTGTGGGAGTCAAGGCATCCACCGCAAAATGTGTATATTGCCTTCCATCCTAGGCCAACAGTCTGACATGGACTTTGTGCATTGGGTGAAATTTTGCTTTTCCAGCTACTGGGATCTGCTGCGCATCAATTTCAACATGGAACTTTGTTTCTCCTCCTTTTCTTCTCATCAGCATGTGTGAACTCGGTGGGTCGCGTTGCCTGCTGTTTCTCTAGCCCACTGTCTTCTGCCGAGGATTTGGCTTACTTGGCTGCCCGGGCCATGTTACGACTGCCTTATTCTCAACCCGGCAGACAGTCATGTCATTGCGAGTCTGTCTAGTACGGCCGGCAAGGTCATTTCTGGCATCACCAATCCGAGGTGGGTTCCAGGTCAGGCCTGTTTTTGGTTTAACGGTATTGTGGATACGACAGGCATACATGTGAGCTCTGCAGGAATACCATGGTTTAGCAGAATCAGCATCGGCAGCACGACCCCGGCTCACTCATTACCCGCTACCAAACAGGTAACCTTGTACCTTGGTCCCTCTCATCACTCCGTCAGGAATCCTCCGCCAATCACCATGTTGACCTATCCCTTCTCATCCGTCGCCTCTTCATTCTCTATCATGATTATACCATCTGCTCGCCATCGACTCGACTATAAATATGACACTGTCCACCCTCAGCCACTTGCCGTTCCTGCTCATGAATCACTGCGCCTGATTAATTCCTTGCATTTGAGAAGCTAACTATTGGCACTCGTTCCTATCTTGTTGCACACTCGTCATACAATGACGTCCTTTATGCCACCCGACGCTCTATTTCTTGCACCTCCACATTCTCATGACCCGTGCGACGTTTCACATTTTGCTGCTCTGCCCCAATCAATGCTCCAACAGCTGCCCGAGTCGGTACAAATGGCGCTCTGGACACTCCAAGAGTCAACATCCATTATGTACGCGTCTTATGTAAGATTGCAAGAGCTCATCGAGGAGCGGTTTGACCGACTTGTCCCACTGCCCTACTCCCCCGGTTCGGTCATGATGAAATGTGAGCCTATGCACAGCTGCCGCTAGAAGAAGGTTCCTACTAAATTGACCAAGACTCTGAGGAAGCTTACTTCAATTATGTCAACCATTGTGCAGCTGAGAAGCGCTACTTGATCGAGGACGCCTTCCCTGATTGGCGGCACAAAGCATCCAGGGCTGGCCTGAACAAGTACCACGCACTCAGTGTGACATTTGGCGGTAGACAAATGACTATTGCCGAGTGGTTCGCGCAGTTGCAAACGGCCGTCACCTTTTGGTGCCAACAAGCACGGGCGATTACACTCCCCGATTTTGACACCACGATACTCGAACTCGAATCCGAGACCACATCGCCATCAAGCGACATTTCCGAAGAGGACACTGCAGACATGATGAGCTTGCCGATGCGAGCCCTAAGACACCCACTGGACCCGGAGGGATTCAGGCTGGAGATCACGGCTGCGTTAGAAGCGCTATAGACCCAGCAAGCTGAGGTCAGGTGCTCGAAGCTAGCGCTGGTGGGAGGAGGAGACGTGGCATTCCAGGGATGCCTCTCCCCTCTTTGTCAAGTCCCCCCAGGGTGTTTGTGTAACAGTTGTGCATGTTGCAAAGGATAATGCTTAAGTGCCTCTTGGGCGATACGACATTCAATTGATTGAAGAGGGAGTTTGGGGGCCAGTTGCATCATATCGGCCAGATCACATAGGATTGACGGAAAGAGGTGTCAGCTCATGCTGGGTATATTTCTGGTTGGGATAAGGTCTCTTCGTTTAAGTGGCGATGTACAGGAGTATTCAAGCTTCCATTGGAGCGATCCGAGGGGCAGCTCCAATTTGTAACAATCCAGGTTCCTGACGGTCATGAACAGCCCTCGCCAGTGCATCCCTTCCCAAGCGAGTTTTCCTCTGGCGCGTGCAGACCCGAGCACTGAAGCAGTGTAGCATCCAGATGCCGGCACATTGCACATTCCACGTGGATGGTCAATTTACGAATTCGGCTCTATTACATGGTACCGTTCTCATATCACCCCTCCAGGACTCGCAGAACAATGTCGTGTACAATTGTAGTACAATCAGCTTCCTCCATGTATTTTCACAGTTTTGGTCTATAGATAAAGCCGTTCGATACAGGTGTGGGGTCTCTTTGCCTCGAACGATGGTTTTGACGACTTGGTGGACGTGGTGGATATGGTGGATGTACCTTCCCCCCTAATAATATCATGGGTCGCACCTCCCGTCTGGTTCTGCAGTTGCGGCAGTTGCGGGAACTAAAGAAGTTTGTTCCTTCCTTCTTTCAACTTCAACAATCTACGTGTTGATCGCTCCTTCCTAACTCGATTTTCCATTTGCAGTCGTCCATCTTCTCATTCAGCGTCTTTTTGAGCCTCATTTTCTACCCACCTTTTCGTCCCTTCCCAAGCTTTACAACTGCGGCCTCGATTTTCCAAGGGAATCCTTGTCCCATCGACGGGCCTGGATCCCATCCATCTGTTCTCTCCCGTCCAGATTCCGGTGTTTTCCGATTGTTGCCCAACCCCGCTACCAACAAGTAGGAGAATTATGCTCCGACCAGACCAAAGCGATCCAACCGCACCCTCTGCCCCTGACCATCACGGTTAACAAGTCCTCGTGGCAAATCGTCTCCCAGTAACATGATGACTTGCATACAGTTAACTTGGTCTGGAGGGCAGTTTTCGAGACGGCCCTTGTACTGTTGCCCCTCTATCTTGTCGTGTCTCCACTGCGGTTGTGGTGTGCGGAAAAGGGGGGGACCAGATGTACAGCGATGAGCCGAGTCCTCCTCTTCGAGACGGCCGTTCTGGTACTACCCCTCCTTCCTGTCGTGTCACCACTGCTGTTACGATATGCAGAAGGAGGACCAGATCTACAGCGATGGGTCAAGTCCTACTACTTCCTCACTCGCTCAGCCCATAATATTTCCCGGGAAGACAGAAGTATCGACATGCAGCAGGCGACGCTATTTCCAGATAGGTTGCGAAAATACTGGATTTGAGCGATTTGATGCCCTACTTTCTCATGGGCAATGCTCGCACACCCTTCGCGTCCGTGTTTTACTGACCACAACCTGTCGTCTCAACAAGTCTCTATTGACAACCGCAGGTCTCCACGTGTTCGAAAGACAGCACCGTAATCCCGCAGCATGTCATGTACCTTGTTCATCTCTAGCTGGTGCACATGTGTGGGTGGTCCGATACCAGAACTACATCTTCCTTCCCGGACTCCACGCTTGTTCCAAACCTGAGAATAGGCGCCAAGTGCAGGCCGTGTGCCCTACTACGGCATCCAGACATGCATCATTTCATATCGCGCGAAGAAATAACATGGCCGTAACGATGCCCATACACACGGAGCGGATTTGTCGAGAGTTCAAACAAACCCTCTATCTTTTGGTTGCCCTTCGCGCCGTTAGCTATATTTTGGGCATCAATCAATCATCAACCTAGCTGGTCGCGCCTGTCGCCGCTTTTCACGACTCTATCTCGACGCTCTACTTACTGATTCCGACCTACCGGGACATCCTCGGGGGTCAATTTCGCTTATCGACGGACCATGGGCACTAACCAGGTGCAGTGCTCGGGTCACACAGGACTTGAGTTTTTACAAAGGTTTTGATGTTTTGGGCAGCAGTGGGGCAATCCCTACCACCAACTAAAGCATTCGAGGGCTTTCATGATGCTCAGATGACCCAGTGGAACTGAGTTTTATTTGGTCAATGAACAAGACACCTTGCCGTATACCGTTGTTATGTATTTACGTTCAAGGCCTTCAGCTCGAGTGCGGAGTGGAGTAAGAGAGACAGCAGTTCGTGCGCCGTGTTGGCGATTTTTGATCCTCATGCATCAATGCGCGTGGCTGGCACCAGTAATGTAAGGCTGAAATGCACATGCCAAATCTAAGTCTTAGGCAAGTCAAATAACCGGAGCCACACGGCCCATATGGAAACGAACATGGCCTGGCATGTGTGTCGACATGTGTCACTGAGACGTAGCATAAATGCATGGCTGCTGGTAAAGATGGTGGTGACGGCGTATTACGGCTGACTTATCGAGGAGAATAGAGCTCTTTTGCAGCTGGAACGATAGGAGGGGTTGTTGGCTTGAAGAGGACATCCGGACAGAGACCAAGAGCGAATTATACCATGCTGGTGCATTCTCCATGCATGGGCCAATGTGTCTGGCTGCAAAAGTTGTGCATTGAAAACAGCCCTAGGCACATTTTCGTCGCCAACATCATCCTTTGACCCGGCACGAGCTTGTGTCTCAGACACGGAACAACAATGAGTTAGGCCAAGGCCTAAATGTCGGTTGTACGAGGAGCACAACCCTCGAGAACTGGCATGGCATGTCGGCTTGCCTGTTTTGTGATTCCTGGGAGGCATGAATGTATGGGAGGTGTGGTGGCGCCTGTATAAAGCTCATTCTCGAAAAGCTGACGATGCAGGTACCGGAAACGGCTTTCAAGACGTTACATGAGTATCAGTGTCCAATGCTGTGTTCGGAGGAGAGATGGCATGACAATGCTGTCTATCGGCTGTTGCTATTGGGTCATGATAGGTTGTAACATATGGTCTGGCCGCTGTATCCGATACACAAGGTCAGGATCGTCATCTGATACATGACCGGGCCGGGGCGATGATGCATGATCGGTGGAGAAATGTGGATTGGCTGCAATAGACCACTGACATAATTATGTTGGCGATATTTATGTTGATGCCATCGTTGAGAGGGGCGCTGAGACGACCGTCGAGTATGCTGTTACCTTTATCGGCGACATGAATGCTACCACGATGACAAAACATGCTGAAGATTCTAATGGTCCTTGGCAAATTTGACCGTATTTTTAATCAATTCATCTCATGTTCAGGTTGTGTCGTCGCCGGTCGAGCCTATCTCGTCTGATCTGTGGAACTCCAGATATGGGTTGAGGAGATCGTCATTGCCGATAGCAATAGAAAAAACAAGGCATTATACCGAAGCAAGGTCGACACATTTGCCACGTGCGAAGACACAGAATCGATGATCATAAGAACCATAAGATCAGAAACATGTTTGTGATCTAGCTGTCTGCTACATGTTGTTGATATCTGCGAAAACCGTTTACTACTGGAAGGAGGCCTGTGGACCCCTTTTCTAAGACAGCCTTATGGTTGTTTATGGCTGTCCAGTGTCTACATTGCTACGGTTAGCTCTCGCGCTGCGACAACAAAGGGTCGTTCCTGGCGCTTCCTCTATTGGTTCAACTCCCCAGATCGATGAACCTAGGGCCTAGAGCAAGAAATACATTTCTTCTTTGCTGAGAATGGGGCTCTTCAGTTGGTCGCTCCGAGATCTACGAGTACCAGCCCTCGGCCCTGTGAAGTACCACCAATCACAGTGCCCAGATAACCAATTCTTATCAGTTGGCAGGAGTGCCCCCGAGCTGATACGGATCAACAGCCACCTTCCGCATTTCTCACGCAAATTGAGCAACCACGCAGTCACGGCGGCAGGCACGCCAATACTGGCCCCGTGGGACTTTATCTCTGACCTGCGCGGAGAAACTGCATCACTTTAAGTCGTCTTCCCATCCAAGCCTCGACGATAGGCGATGAATGGTTCCCTCCAGACGATCATCTCTTATCCATGATTGGCCCTTCTGCGACGCCAGATTCTGGGGAACCGCTGGAACGGCTCACGAGAGGAAATGCATCAGTCGCCGCGGAGTAGCCATCAATCATCCGCAGACTGCACACCATGACCTAGCTTGGTTTTCTTCCAGTCGATTCACCAACCTAGAATTCCAGGTTTGATCTCCATTTGTACTGAGACTGATCAGCCTGCAACAGTTTGTCTCTATCCAGCCTGCTTCATCCTCCTTGATCTCTCGTTCCCTCCCTCTCTCGTGCCCTGCCACACCATGTCGGACACAATGACCATCCAAGAAGAATCCGACCACTTCTCCCCTTATCGAGCCGACGGCAAACTTTATGGATTCGTGTGCGTGGTCACTGGCGCAGACATGCCTGTCGGAGGAGCCATTGTAACAGAGCTAGCAGGTGGGTCTTGTTCGGTCCTAGCTTGAGCCAGTATTGGTGGTGGACGATAAACATGAAGATGTACACGAGTATTTATTGACGAGACGTATCTTTGCCACATATCCAGCCCACGGCGCAGCTTGCATTTACGCGTGCACCACCTCATCGCCCTCGACGAACAACCTCCAATCCACTCTCGCCGCCACCTACCCCAACACCAAGGTCATCGACTATCCATACTCGATCTCATCAGAGCAAGACACACTGACCCTCATTGACGAAGCCCTCAATGCCTGGGGTCGGCTCGATGTGTGGGTGTGTAGTTCTGGGTTACTAGGTCCGCCTTCGATTGATCAAACCACCCCAGCGGATCTTCAAAACTGTTTCGAGGCCAACAGTCTGGCACCCTTTTTTGCCCTCAAATACGCGCCTCATGCAATGCAAAAGACAACTCCCAAGGGGAGCTACACAAATGCAGCACCCAAGGACCACCGCTACGGCAGTATCATTGTGGTGAGCTCCACCGCCAGCACGTACGGAGGATGCTGGGGTCCATGTTTCACCATGTCCTCACATGCCGCCCTGGGCGTCGTTCGGTCAGGAGTAGCCGTCTTGAAGGGGACCGGCGTCAGGATCAACGCCATAAGTCCTGGGCAGATCGATGTTGGCGTCAGTCTAAATGGGTTTGATGCACGAGGAGGCAACTTGCAGCTGCCCCCAGCGGAGCTACAAAGCCCTCAATCCCAAAAGATGAACATTGGTCTGGAGCGGGCTGGTTTGCCAAAGGAGGTCGGCAGGGTTGCAGGATTCCTGGCAAGCGGGTTTAGTAGCTACATCACAGGTGCGAACATGGTGGTGGACGGCGGTGCCAGTGTTATGTGTCCATTGATGGTCCCCATATAAAAATGAATGTGTAGATGGAGCTGTCTGGAGTGTCTATCTAACAGTACCGACATGTAACGTGGTATGGTCCTGCTAGCGAAAAAAGACTCCAGCTGAGATGTCTTTCTGGGCACCTGATAATGATCAAAGAGCTATCGAGATGAAGAAGCAATTGATGATAAGGAATGAGTGCCGGGGATTATTTATGTGCGGGATGGCAAAGGGAGATCCGAGGGAGTACTCTTGGGCAAAAGAAACACATTTACTTTCATCGTCGGGGCCTGCATGTCAGGCCGATCGATTGATGCATCATTATCTGTGTTTTACTTGGTCTCTGCTGAGAGGCTTTTGTTGTATTGGAAGGACTGAGTGGAAGTGGAAGTGGAAGTGAAATTGTAGAATATTTGCCGAAACGGAAAATCAAACTCGGCTAACCTTCCTTGTCCCAATAAGGACTAGGCCCGTTTGTGGTCCTGTTCTCAACTTTTTGGATCTCAAGCAATCAGAACATCAAGACTCGACGAGACCGACAATACTCAAAAAGAGGAGCCAACCTACCTCACTCTTCCAGAAAAAGGTCCCCGTGTGTGCCATCTTCAACATGGCCCCGAGATCGAGGGGACTCAATGCGATTGCTGATTCTCTGAGTATGCCCTACCGACTGACCTCTCTCTCTCCATCGTCGCAGAAACTAAATCTCTCGTCACTAGTTCAATCTACCAGCAAGAGTTCGCCAGCTCATGTCTGTCGTTCCTGTCGAGCCGCACTCCGGCATCCTTCGCTGCAGACTCGATTGGCAACAACAGCAGCCGCCAAGGCAAGCGTTGAGACACCATCCATCTCCCAGGTTACTCCGTCGGGACCATCAGCTACCCCCGTAGCACAACCATCCTTCATCATCAAAGCCGGCGTGGTCATCAGTCGGCCACCCCTCATTACCCCCGATCCTCACCCCTTCGAGACGGCATACTACCTCTACCAACGCCGATTAAACGAACGACTTGTTCTTCCCTTTACCCAATACTTTTACTACAAACGCAACACGCCGGCCTTTGAAAAATGGCGCGAGGGTCGACGTGCTCGAAGTGGCACAGCTACCCGGGATGTTGGTAACTACAATGCCTACAGCGACGTGTCATGGAACGATGAGGTTCTTGTGGGTGATGACACCGGCTCACCGGCCAAGTTAGTGCAGCAGCTAGTTGCCGAAGAAGGTCGACAGGATGAGTTCACAGGAAAGGGTGATCCCAAATATGCGGGCTTGAGGAGGAGGACCGATGCCGATGAAAATAATGATCAAAGAAGCTTGGAGAGGAGCTTGAGTCGAACTTTGTACTTGCTTCTGAAACCCAAAGGCAAGGAATTTTGGACCTTTCCCGCAGGCCCGGTGAGCGGCAAGGAGGGTCTCAAGGAGGTGAGTTTAACGTCATGCACAGTTACAGAGTCCAACAGTAGTCAAGAAGGTTGCTGACATTGGTGATTAACAGGCTGCCCAACGTGTTCTCTTTGCCTCGTGCGGCGTCAACATGAACACGTTCTTCGTCGGCAATCACCCCGTCGGCCACTACAATCAAGACTCCACACGCGCAATCAAGGCAAAAGCTTCTTCATCGCAAGACTCGCCTTCCAAAACAAATGCTTTGTCCAAGCAAGATGTTGAAGCAGACACCTCGGGGGAAAAGACTTTTTTCATGAAAGCCCGGATCATGGCAGGACAAGCCGACCTGGCCATTGCAGAGAACAAAGATTTCGACGACTTCAAGTGGGTCAGCAAAGAAGAGGTTGAGAAGTTGGTGGATCCAGATTACTGGAGAAGAATCAAGAACATGCTAGTGGCCCAATGAGAGGAATAGGTCGGTTTTGAGATGAGGGACTGAATTCAGCGGCCAGCGCCCATCAGCCAGAGACTGGTTATGAGCTACACCACGACCCGGGGCAGGCTTGCAGATCTCACATCGTTTCTTTCCCCATCCCCCAAGCCTCAGTTGCGGCTGGCTGATGTTGTTTTGATATCTGCTATATACCTGGATTGTACAATATAGTATTATCGCTGACCTACCAATGGTCATTCCTTGCAGGTGTTGGTATAGACTTGAGTGCGACACGGCATGAGAGAGACTCTGACAAGTGAGAATCATAATCACAATGTAGTTCGATACTCCCTAGACAAATTGATCCGTCAATTGCAATAGACGAGAACTCTTTCAATTGTCAGCCTCTTCGTATCCGTGATCCCACTACATAAATGCCAAGACCGACTCCTACAGTAAAAGGCAACCAGGGGTCAGCGACAATTCCACACGCCACCCCGACATCCCAACAAACATGACACCATGGATCTAGCTATGCATTCTTCTAGTTCATCTCCTGGACAGTGCTCACTGCTGCTCACTATTCACGGCTATATTTGACCAATCATCTGTCGCGGTACTCAAGTCTCAACCAGGAGGATTCCATGAGCAGTATTTGATCGTGATACAGCAATCATCCCACGATGAAGGAGTGAGGCTGCGACAAGGGACTTTCTTCACGAGACCAACCCAGTCTCTCTCATTGTTGCTGTCAGTGGCTTATCAATATCACACTCTCACCTACAACATGTCCTCTCGTATCTTCCTCGACAATCACCCCATCCTCATCACCATCATCTCACTCACCATCATCTCTATTGCGACCAATCTCCTCAAGCAGCTTTTTTTCCGAGACCCTCACCGACCTCCCGTCGTCTGGCACTGGGTCCCCAAGATCGGAAGCACCGTTGATTATGGCCAGGATCCCTATGATTTCTTCTTTCGGTGTCGCCAAAAGGTCAGTACCAGAGACGTCTGGTGGCAATTGAACCCATGGGCCACGGCTGATGATGCTTCTTGACTCCTCTAGTATGGCGATTGCTTCACATTTGGTCTTCTGGGGATGAAAGTCACAGTCTACCTGGGTCCCAAGGGGAACAATTTCATTCTCAATGGAAAATTGAAGGACTTGAATGCAGAGGTCAGACTTGAGACATCTTTCCATCTCTGTACCAATCTCTTACACATCCCAGGAAGTCTATGGCCCATTGACCATTCCAGTATTTGGCCCTGGGGTCGTCTACGCCGTTGAAAATGCAAGGTTCATGGATCAAAAGCGGGTAGGTCACACTTACGATCATGACCTTCACACCACATAATCCACAGGCATCTAAGGCCTCCCGCCCGGCCCTTTTTACTTGAAGCTTGCTGTCCACTAACTTTGCTTTCAACAGCTATTGAAAGAAGGCTTCACCTCGCAAAGCCTTCGCTCATATATCCCACTCTTTGTGCACGAAGTGCAGCTTTTCATCAAAACCAATCCAGCCTTCCAATCGACCACAGGCATATGCGATGTCTCATCCATAATCTCGGAAATCTCATTATACACAGCGGCGGGATCTTTACAAGGGAAAGAAGTTCGAGACTCATTTGACTCGACGTTTGCGACGTACTACCGACACTTGGACGATGCATTTGCACCGATTAACTTCATGTTCCCATGGCTACCAATCCCAATCAACATACGACGGGACCGAGCACAAAAGAAGATGGCGAAGCTGTACATGGACATTGTCCAAAAAAGACGACAGCAGGGAAAACGGGACGATTCGTCGCACGACATGCTATGGGCACTACTAGACGCACGGTACAAGGACGGCACGGCCATTACAGACCTAGAGATCGCCAACCTAATGATCGCGCTCCTGATGGGTGGACAGCACAACACTGCCGCCAGTGGCACCTGGGTCATGCTACACCTGGCACACCGGCCCTGGCTGATCGAGGAGCTATATCAAGAGCAAAAAGAGATGCTGGGCGAACAAATGACCTCCTTGACCTACGAGTCGCTTCAGCGCCTCACCTTGCACAACAACGTCATCCGAGAAACCTTGCGGTTACATAGCCCCATCCACTCCATCATGCGCAAAGTCAAGACTGATATGCCCATCCCCGACTCTGACATGGTTGTCCCTCAGGGACACATCCTGCTCGCTGCGCCAGGTGTTCTTGGCCGGTCAGACGAATTCTTCCCGGATGCCATGAACTGGGACCCGCATCGATGGGACCAACAGCCTGAATCGACGACCCCCTCCACGGATCAGTCCAAAGACTCTAGCTCCAAAGACACAGATACTATCGACTATGGCTACGGCGCCGTCTCATCAAAGGCTGCATACAGTCCATATCTACCCTTTGGAGCCGGACGCCATCGCTGTGTCGGCGAGACCTTTGCATATGCCCAGTTAGGCTCCATTCTCGTCACCTTGGTCAGGTTGTTACAGTGGGAGCAGGTTGATCCCAAGGCACCGGTTCCCAAAACGGATTACTCGGTGAGTTTTGATCGACTATTTCTTTGCTAATTTTCTCGTCAAAGATCATATGCTGACGTTCTGCTCTGTTCATTACCACTCAGTCAATGTTCTCCAGACCAGTGCATCCTGCAACGATCCGGTGGAAGCTTCGTCAAGCTCCCGCGTAGCGAACACAGCTACAACGCGTCGACGACACTCGTCGAGTCAACACAATAGACATAATAGACATTACAGGTTAAAGTCAAGATTAGCAACGAGAGATGGGCGAATCACTCTCGTGACTTCCTTATATCATAGAGTCGTCAAACTGCCCGTATCATTATATATCAACAACAAGACTCCTTATGCTATGACATGATCATACAATTTTGGTCATCCAGCCTCGTAATTCGGCAACTACCTTAGGTGGCATAATTCACCCACCCTTGACTGTTTTCTCTCTTTCCACCTCTTCATCTTCCGCGCCAAATCCACCCCATCCGTCAAATTCGCTTGCGAACTTGACCGCCGCTTTGAGATAATATTGATCCTCAGTCTCTCCCCAGACTTTCTCTGCTTCTTTAATTGCTCGACATGCCTTGACGAAATGGGCATCAAACTTGTGGGGGCCTTGGATGGCCGTCGTCGTGACAAATTCCCAGTCTCGTCCTTTGACATCATATTCCGTAATATTGGATGTTTTGATTTCAGGTCGTGATTGTGCTATGTAAATAGCCAGGGTGATTAGAAACCATTCGCGGACCAGCAACACATGATACTGGGGTTCAATGACTGGAATCAGAATCCGTACGGCGTGTGAGGTAGTCAGGAGGTGGACAAGGAAGAAATCAAAACCATGTCCTCCCACTGAAGAAGCACTCGCTATCAGTAATGCGATGGCCAGGTTCTGCGACTGCGCAAAGTCCTTGGTGGGGTCCTTGATTTGCCACGATGACCAATATTCGACAAGGATTGACACCAGTGATTCATCACCCAGGAGATGACTCAGATTTTCACCACCGGGCTGATCAAACATCCCGTCAAAACGTGTGTCATCGTGGACTTTGAGTAGGATGGAGAACAAGTCTGTTGTTGGCTTCACGTGGGACTTAATAATCTGCTGTTGTGAATTCTGGGGGATCTTCGTTTCTAGTATTTTGGCGAGTTTGGGGTCATAACAAGTGGCAACCAGCCCCAAAGCCTCCATTCCGACTTCTCTACTGTTGAGCTCATAGGCATATCCCAGATGAATCAGTGGATGGCCGAGACCGGATGTCAGGGCGTTGAACATGGGCCACTCAGTGTCAGAGCCTTTAGTGCCACGGTCAAAGAGGAATTTCGAGACCACCTCTTTCCAATCGTAGCCATGTAGCACAAGCTGGTCTTCAAAAAAGTCGACCCAAGCTCGCTGGTAATCGCGTTTCCCTAGGAAGTCTCGGTAATCGTGGAGAGCGATTTCCGAAGGAGCATCTTCCCAATGGTCATGGCCCTCATTCGTGGCAGCATCTTCGTAAACCGAATTTAGGTGGTCGGCATCACCGCCTAATAGACATGCAGAGCCAAGTAGCTATGAAGATCAGATCTTAGAGGCAGTGAAAACAAGGCTCTAGAATGTTCGAACAAAATGACTGTCGGGCAGACCCTGGGAATTTGGGGACAAAGATTGATGACTTACATGCGGTGTGTGATTGTGGAATCTGAGGTGATTGTATAGGATAGAGAAAGTAGCATGATTGAGGCGAAGAAGATGCTTGAGTCTTCGTCCTCGTTTGTCGCTCAGGACTTCAACGTCATGGATCTCAACAGCGGGGATGTTGACAGCTCTTCCCGACCATCCGCGGCTGAATGACAATTTTGGGAGAGAGGAAGGGA
Source organism: Exophiala mesophila (assembly GCF_000836275.1). Taxonomy (NCBI): domain Eukaryota; kingdom Fungi; phylum Ascomycota; class Eurotiomycetes; order Chaetothyriales; family Herpotrichiellaceae; genus Exophiala; species Exophiala mesophila. The sequence continues at coordinate 4,724,448 of NW_015622507.1, forward strand.
AAAATGAGGAGAACATGACATTCAGATGCTGTACATCCAGTTTCTGAAGGGATATGTGTGTGCTGCCTTGAAGAGAAGCAACGGAACAAGTGAAGTTGTCGTTGATGTCGATCACGTCAGGCAATTGCTTAACCAAATTGGTTGAGTCGCTGCTTCCCCGCAACTAACTTAGGCTGCAAAAACGGCGTGGCAATCGTCTCCAATGAGGAAATGAAATCTATCGCTGCTTTTATCTCGACATACATATATTCATCTGGCCACAGTTTTCGGCTTCCTCCATCAACAGGACCAACATTTGTCTGCAGAAACACCCAGTCCATCCCAGTTTTATTCTGCTCAAGCTACGTCCCTCCCAAGTTGTGTACTAGGTACGTAATACATGGTATTGTGTATCTGAACGGACTATAACCTGACGAATATAATATTGAGTTTGGAAATGATCATCTACAATCATGGCCTAGACAAATCGATCTATTCAACCTTTAGAGGAAGAACACCCGACGTACGTTGTATCGTAGATATCAGCAAATTTCAACATTACTCCAGTCCCACTCTTTTCCCAGTAGGATCTGCCCGTCCATCATGTTATGCACATAGACACAGCCGACAATTCTAAAGTAGTGCCCCTTCCCATCGACGTATTCTCGGAGTACAAATGGGATACAGCAACCACGGATAATGACAATGTGATCACCGATTTTTGCCTCTGAGGGTATCAAGCAGAGCAACCTCTTCTTCTTGGTTAATCCTAAGCGTCGCCCGAATGCATATCTCAAACTCTCGCCGTAGACATGAACAAGACTCACGTCATCTTTGCTCAAGACCTCTCCAGGGAGCTCTGGTGGTGATGCTTGGTTAGAGACCTGCCGTTTCTGACTCAAGGCTTCCTTGTGTAGATGGGCCCAGACTTTAATACAGCGATCGGCACTAGTCCAAACACTGAAGCGGCTGAGCCCTTGGTCGTCTTTGCCTTGGAGAGCGCCGAGGTCTGCAATCAGTGCCCGCCAGCCTTGTTCGTAAAAGTCCTGGCCACAAAGACCTTCCATGGTTAACAATATGTCCATTGACTGCATCCAGTCATAGGCTTCATCGAGCCATGGAGCCTGTGCCGCCGGCGAGTTGATAACACTTAAGCCTGTCAAAGTAGGCAGTGAGCTTGCCATAGCTTGATCGACAGTGTCAAGAAACGCGCAATTCCGAACGAAAAGGCCACCATCCCTGAGCTGGGAGAAGGACGTACTGAAGCCGCGAGTGCCAGAAGCGTCATATAGGCCTGGTGACGAGGTATTTCCTGTGGATACAATCAATAGGGACAGTGAGTCTTGAGACGTATCCGTCAAGTTCAGAGCCCAGGATGAAAAGCCTGGCTTGTCCCCTACGCAATGGTAAAGTGGGAATACACCGAATTCCTGACGGATCAGATATCGGCTGGCACGAAGCATCAGAGCTGCTTCCGATTCGTTATAGTCGACTGGAAAATTGTCCTTGATCTGATGATCTGAGGCCATTCCTAAGAGCGCGTATGCTTTGTCTCGAGGATCTGTAGCCTTGAATAGAACGCTCGACACGCTGATTAGATTGCAAAACTTGTTCAGATCACGATTCCGTGATCGCAGGATCAGTATTTGCCTCAAAGCGTCTAAGATGGATGTGATGTCCCATAGAGGTGCCCACAAGTCCGAAAGCCAGCTGCTGTTGCTGGGGTAGTGGCGACTGTAGATGTAAAGCCACTGTAGATGGTATGCAGCACGCATGAGGCCATCTTCAAGAAACTTGCCATCCCTGAACTCTTCTCCAATCATAACTCTGACACTCTTCGCCAGTGCGAACTCCTGAATAATCCAGACTCGAGTAAACCAAGGTCGCTGCATAAACTTTGCACAGCCGGGCCAGAAGTCCGCCGCGAATCCGGGAACGTTCTCCTTTTGTAGCATTTTAAGTGATTCTGCTACACTGGAGTTGCCTATGCACAGAGACCATCGGTCCTCGGGAATTGCTTGATATCTATCAAGGCCTTGCAGGATGGCGTGTTGATCTGCGTCGATAGGGCCGAGGTCGACAATGACTTCTTGGGCGCTCGCAAAGATCTGATCCATCATCCGAACCTGCAACGATTTCTCAGTTTGGTTTTCCTTATTCTGGTCAATGGAAACAGCGTCGGCCCATAAGTATTGAACGTCAGGAGCAGCATTCCGTAATCTTTTTAGCCCTGAGTGTAGACTTGGTGGAATTAAGGCCTGCAAAGAGTCACACTCGATTGGCACCTTCGGTAAGGTAGGATCTCCCCATGCATAAGATATTCCGATATAGGCATATTTGTCGTCCGTTACGGTGGTATGATGGATCCTGCATTTCAAATCCGGCGAGGGCTCTCCAGTGGAGGAAAGTTCAAACACCCGGATATGACTTGAGGATTCCAATGGTTTGTAGGTATACAACTTTCTTTCTTGCAGCGGTGGATTTCTATATATGCTCACCAACCTGCAAAAGCGACAATAGATGGAATCTATGAAGAAGTGAAACAGGGGACGTAGGAGCCAAGTGATAAGTACTTTGCGTAATATGCGTCGCATTTCAAGTAGGAGTTTTAGCACACTTCTTGCACAACAGTCGCAAAGACGGGAAACGACGAGAAGCAAGATAACATTAGAAAAAGGAAAAGATAACGTTAGAAAAAGGAAGGTATTTGTCTACTTAGACCATGGTTTCAGAAATAGGCGAGCTTTTGCCCTAATGGGCACTTTATTGCAAGCGAGTAGCGCGCGCTTAGAAGCCTCAAATACCATGATCATGATCATTGTAGATATCAATGTCTGATGAAACATGTCCGAGTAGCCCCAGAAAGTCGTTGTTTTGTACACCTCCTGAACAGGTCTTGTGTGCGATGGCCTGGGACGAAGGGAATTGTATCAACATATGTTGTGTCTTTAGCGCATTGCCATTCAATCGTCAGATGTGTGGGGATACTAATTGTGTGATCTTTCGCGACACTCAGGCAGCAATGTTATCGCACATAGGCAGCTTTGACAGTAAATACTCGTCTACACTTATTGTTGAGCAACTTCATGAGACAAATAGTCGTTAAATTTGCTAGGTTTTGACTCGAACTTTGACGATTCGCAGCTTTGAGTTGATCACGTGTTTTCAAAGAGACATACGCATATGATTGGCGTGATCGCCCTACGTGCCTGGATCCCTGGTCGTCCAGTCTGAGAAAGGTTGGCGGGTGGCTACGTCATTGTGGAAGATGTGATTTCGAAAACCGACAAGACCTGGCAAGATCCCTGTTCCCCAGAAAGCAGATTGCCGATTATGATGTCGGTGCTTTTATGTGCGCTGGCGCTGCGATGTAATACCTTTCTTCCTCGTTGATCAGACGTGGAAGATGAGCAATTATACTTGAGACGAGCAATAACGAGCACAGCCCTATTTATTGACTAGATAACTGCAAGACCGATATGTCTGATCAAGGGAACAAGGAGAACTCTCCTCCGCAACAGGACAAGACGGAAAATAAAGAAAATGCGCCTCCTCAGAAACAGGGTTTGCAAGCATCATGAACGCATCTATTTACAACTGCTGACCTTCCGCGTGACAGGAGACTCGAGCTCTTGGTATGAAAAGCCTGAGTCGGTCGGGAACAAGTACGGGGAAAAGATCCAAGACACGCTGTCGCCTGTGGGTGAGCCTGTAGGTAACGTCCTGCAAAAGGGGGCCGCCCCAATCGGCTCCCTTGTTGATGGCACCGTCGGCGGTGTCATGCGCATGGGCAAAGGATTTGGCGACCAAGTCGGAGTCGGCTTCGGCAATGAAGAAGGTGGACCTGCTAAGCAACAAGAGGTCGAGGGCAAGAGAATGAAGGAAGAAATTGGAGGGAAAGAGCAGACAGCAGACAACCCATTGGGGCTGTAAATACTACGGCTGATGTTGTAAGAGAGGATATTTGAGAGGAATGTGGTTCAATCTCTTTGGGCATGATTAAGTTAACCCCTCATGGGCAAGATACGTATGTTTTAAATATGAACGGTCATATTCGGTTTTATGTTTTTGGATATACTGTTGATATTGATCCTCAACTGACGAGGGCGCGAAACAAGAAAAGTCCACAGAGCCGGTAATGTTGCTGCACGCCCGAAGATGGCAGTTGACTGGGTTTGCCCAAGCAAGACGTTGAAATAGGCTTGTAAGCACATCCTGAATATCGGATCCAACCATCTCGGATGCATACGCCGGCTACGAGGAAGCGAGCGAGATAGAGCGACTAGAGGTATTCGGAAGGGTGGGCCATTCATGGGAATCTGCCAACTGAGATGGGATTTTGGAACCCCATTCCTGGAAGGGCGAGTTGTAAAGCCACCCTTTGGGGTTAGCCTAACCTACCTGTCGGATATATCTGCCGGCGACGTCGCATTCCATTCATGAGCTTATTCCAACTGTACATTCCTGTAATGTCTATTGTACGAAGAGCAAAAGGAAGATCAAAGATAACTGTTTAAAATGCAGTAAAAAAGTTATGTCGCTGGAGGTGCTTCCAAGGCAAATCGCGTGTGTTTCCTTGGATGGATTCTCAAGGGGAGGAACAGCAAGTCAGAAAAACTGTCGCAACATTCGAATAGCCCGGTAGTACACTCCCAGTGGATGCGATTCCCGTTCTTCTGACAGCATCTTCTCGGATGAGAATAAATCGGAAGTTGTCGTCAAAGAAGTGGGGAAGGAGACAGGCAGAATCTGCCTATACTGGGACCTTGGAAGGCGACGTGGTCCGGAGCAGTTCCCACCAACAGGACTTTGAAAGCATCTGACGTCGACACGATAACCCCTACGGAGTGCATGGCAACTTTGAGTTTTTGAGGTTGGACAAGGGGACTCAGAAGGTGGGCATGCGTGATATGACGCTATTGTTATCCAGCGGGTCGAGACACCCACTGTGCCACCCATCTGGTGATACACCAAAGATCGAAGGTGACAAGAACACTGGCAGTTGAAGCAGTCGATGCGATCTTCCACTGAGGTTGATGGCGGACAAGACGAAAGGTCGAGAGATCTTCGATCTATGCTGGGGCTCAATTTCCCTCTCCTTCATGCCTTGTCACTCCAGCCTCTCAATGGAAGGCCCGTGAGGCCGCAGTCCATATTCAGCCCTTGCAGCCTCGAAGATCTCGAGTCCCTCGAAATCAATGTGAAAAGCGTCCAATGATGAACTCACATCTTGATGACATTTCTGACATGGTGTCCCCGACGAGGCACTTTCAGCCATCCGCAATGTCGAATTCTAATATGATGCAGGGTTCATGAGGCTCGTCAGCGGCAAAAGCCCAGTTGATTGTGTTGTTGATGGTGTCATAATGTTAGGTGCCGTTTCTGCTGGCCTTTCTGCGATTTTCACCATTATGCGCAACCAACCGCGGTGCACACCTTCTGGGAGAGGATTCACATTGATGCCATGGAATCAAAGGGGCTCCTTGTGGGCGTGGGTGGGTGTGAGTGGGTACTCGCCGTCATGGTCACGGAGGGAAAGACGAGGTGAGCGTGGTGAGTTTCCTTTAGATCGTCATGGCATTTGTCTCGACCATGTCGATCATTAAGGAGGGTGGCAAACCCCTACAGAGGCACAAGAGGTTGTAGGATCTGGAGCGGAGGGTTAGAGGGCCGCCCCATCAAGTATTTCGGCGAGTACATTTACTAGCTGGCTATGAAGGTGTGGTAGTCTGGCATGGTCGCCAGAGGACTGTTAGGTTTTGACCTGCATAGCAACCACGTAGAGTCACTCGAGCGTTTAGGTGTCGTGGGTGTCCACCACCCTCGGACGCACGCACTGATTGGCACTGAAACGCTTGTTTACCAACTGTAGAGATGTCAGTCAATCAATCACTCGGCCTAAGCCCAGGGTCGACTATTGTTTAATCATGTGCCCTGTAGCAGCCGCCATAGGTCCGCTCGCAGCAAAAGGGCCACAATTACTGGTCCTTCCGTCACCCGCGATTTCTTTCTTCGACGTATAGCTAGTGAAATGATGATCATCGTAGCCTGCAAAGAGCTCAAGGTTGCTTTTTGAGTTCGAACGGAGCTGCCACGGTGCGCAGTCGAGATAACTTCGATGATGACAACTAATCGAGATCACTGATTTTTAATTCAACAATTCATGATGTCAACAGGCGGAGGTAGACAGACGATGGCAAAGGCGAACCAGGGGATCGATCTGGATCTTAGAGTTCCACGAGCATGATGTATCGGTGAATAAGAAGACGCCTTAACGAGCACGTCACATGGATTTTGGTCGATGTCGATGAGGTTGTGAGATATGATGAGGAGCCTAGTGTATGTGGGAACACAAATTTGGCATTACAGACGAGACGGATCATCCATCCACTGTTGGTCGACCTCGTACTGGAGCCCGCGTCACTGAAGGGGATTGTGGAAGGACCATTGTCGTCACAGCTTCTCCCTAACTTCAGGCCACGATAACACGGCGTGCACTCAGAACACAGAGTCTGCTCCGCCACGTGAAAAAATGGAGACTTTATTTCCTGGGGTTTCGACTCGGTATGACGCCGCTTCTCGGCCTGGTACATAATCTGTCGTCGACGTTGGGGCCGCCCTTGTCGAATGACGTTTTGTGAACATGGGTGCTAACATGCAAATGATCGACATTGACAACACTACAGCATTTCAGTGTCCAATGATCCGATGACGATGTTCTCTGCGGAAAGTTCATGACCCACCGGTCTCACCTGACAGTTTCTGGCAACTATGTACACCATCATACTGGGAGGACATCAGTGACTTTGGATGGACTATAGTTCAGCATATGCGGTTGTGCCAGAAGGTCGTGCTAACGAGACCTCATCGTAATCATCGGTATGTAAGTAGGAGGATAGGTACAGATATCTAAAGGTTGGAAACTTTGTGTTGAGGAAGACACTCGCGATGTGGCGAGGTCTGAAATGATCTCAATTGTCATAATTCAGTAATACATATCTAATTGGATGATATCGTGGACAGAGGTGAAACAACCATGTCCGCCCCCATGTGAAGAAGTATAGGTGAGCTGGCTATAGCCCCTAGCCCATACTGAATCTGCCAAGGCAGGAAAATGAAGTAATGGCTTGGTGGGAGTGCTCTGGCGTCGGTGGCTGTGCCCCACTGCTGATTCACACGAAGATGCATCGGGAAATGGTGAGCACGAAGTCGTATGGTGGAAGCACATGCGTTGCTAGCTAGGATGATTGATCTGAAAATCAATTTGTACAGGGCTCGAACGCTTCAAGAAGTTGTAAAAAATGATGTCGAAGCGGCTCAAAATGAGGCTCGTGATGAAGAGCTACTGATACTGCTCTTGGTTGATAACGTGTTGTTAGCATCAGCGAGAACAGGACTTCGACGCCGAGCCGATCGGGTTGCGGCATCCATCTGCTGTTGGGTGTGTTGATGCATTCTGCGAGCGTATGTAGTCATCGCTTCCAATGGATCAGCCTCGAAGTCAACAGCTTCCGTTGGTTGAGTGAGATATTCGACGTTGGCAGACATGATGATATGGTGAAATAAGAGGTGACTGTAGTTGATGGGACGATTGTTGGAGTGGTTTGAAGTTATCGGTATAGTATTGCCTCTGTACTTGAACAAGCTTGATGGGTAGTGTAGAATTGGAAACGGATAAGCTCGAGGAAATCAGAAGGATTATATCGAAAAAAAGAGACCAGGCTGAAGGCGATGGGGAGAACCGCCAATTAGACAAGGGTCGAAGAGACCAGATGAATGAACAAGTCCCCCAGGGTTTCTGAAGACGGGTGGCGCTGAGCTTGTCCAATGGCGACATGCAGAAATCCACCGAGATCATGCACGCTGGCATCAATGCGGGCGGGCGAGACCAGCTTAAGACGCCGATCAGAACCAGGAGTTGATGCTCGATCCTCAGCCAAAAGTCTGATTGTGAGCGACGTGCTGGGGATCGAGCCAGTCAAAGTGAATACTTTGGTGTGGTCGGGTCCCAGGGTGACCCTGCCGATCATGTGGGATGGGATTTCAAGTTCGCATAGTTTTCGCCATGCAGGATGACCACATTCTCCACATAACAGAGGAGTTCCGCTTTCAGTTTTTTGAGTCTGGACCCTGTGTCAACGGCTTAAACTGGGGACGTCTATCCTAAATTTGTGTAGACGCCATGGCAGGCATCACTTGAGTCTAGTATGACGATGAGATGAGCGGGGATTTATACTGATCTGTGCGGTAGATTGATAGCTGTGTGACTGCTGGGGAGGAGAGAGGAACAGGACCCAATCAAGATAGGGTGCATCGTTGCGTTCGTAGACCTCGACCTGATCAGTCCCCGTTGAGTAACTACGCCTTGAATGGCTGGCAGCTGCATCAATCAATTACACAGTAGTGGCATTGCTTGGTGACGGGTGGGAGCGAGTTCGAGAGTGTATTGGACTCTCATTATTGATGGGTGATGATCATGGATCAATTCCAACAGCGGGTGGAGACAATACAAAGGGGAGAGATGACGTCAAAACAGCCAATCATAAGGCCAGCCTTGCGTATGCCAAGATGCCCTGCATCAACTCTATCTGGTTTGCGAAATGCTTTTCGTCGTCAGTGCGATGTCTCTGGCAACGGTGGTGGGGATGCTTTTGTTGTCCCTGCAGTGAGGCTGATGAATATAGTTTGAAATGGATGTCCGTGATGAGATAGCGTATCAGCATACTCAGAAAGAAGGAGGTCGATATGGGTATCGCAGAACAAACTAGTTTACTCATCCAGCGACGGGATTCATTCGCTGGAATGATGCGATTACGCCAGGACGCATGGGAAGGTATCCAAAGGACACTCTTGCATCATCAAAAAGATCCTGTCTGTTTCAGATCTCGCATATATGCATTTCTTAGTGAGCATAGCAACGCCTGGAGCCGCTGAGAGCTTCAAAGGAATGGGCACACAGAGCACATTAAGGTTCCTCTGTTAATCTCCACCAACCGCACCAACTTTCGCATTCGCTCGTCATGACATCGATGAGCGAGTGACAAGTGGCCACTCTTGATGCACAATGATGGAACCTCCAGAATATCAACTCATGGGGGTTCCACTCCACGGTGAAAGGCTGCAAGCCCCAGCCTTGCAAGCCTACGTGTGGGTTGATTAAGCGTATTTCGCACAGAAAGCGACTGGACGATATAGAGCGCAAAACACGCTTCTTTTACTGACCACCTGTTTACTAGGAGCCTGTCAGGATTAGGGTTTGCTATGCCTGGGAGATACTCAGACAACGTACGTGCTACTGACCACGGGTGCGAGCGAACGTCGCGTCATGTCGACACATACCTGAAAAGTGGGTGAAGCATAACGTCACTGATAGCGTCATGATCTGTGATCCTCTGACTCTCAGGCTCGATCTTTGTAGAGGCACGACGACCATGGATTGCCGCGACTTTCAATGTCAAGATTGATCTCCACGGTCGATGGACCAGTGTTTTATCACCGGCCATATCCACCCATGTTCCCGTCATATCTCGGCTGAAACGGGGATCGCGTAGTAGTATGAGAAGGATTGATAGCTGGCGGCGGAGGTGGAGCAACGGGAAAATGTAGGCCTGGAGGGGCCGGGGGCCATTCTCCCTTCCAATTCGGTGGTGGAGGTGGGGGTATTGGAAATCCGCCGGGATGAAGGAGGGGTGGTGGGGGAGGGAAGGCCATGCCTTGAGCCAAAGGAGGAGGTGGCGGAGGGAAAGGCACTGATGATGCTAGAAAATTGTTCCTGTCGGCGGTGTTGGGATTTTGTGGAAAGGAGGGGGGGCGGCTAGGTGAATATGACCGAGATCTCGATCGATCTTTTCTTCGGTCTCGACTTCTGAAAGTCCTTCTTCGGGGTGAGAGCTGATCTCTCGAACGTGATCTAGACGATCTGGAAGACCTGGAGTGCCCACTGCTCGATCGACTGTAACGTCGTCGCTTCTGGTAATTTCGACCGCGACTTTGACTCGAGCTTCTGGATCGACTTTGGCGAGAGGAGCTGTCTGGGTTTTCCTTGCCACGCGCTTTCATCTTCTCACAGAATGCCAATGACCACCCATAATACGTGTCCCTTCTTGGATCGCCCGCTTCATCGTGATCCAACAGTTGCCCCATCTCATCCATCTCGTGCAACATGTCATCACTGTCCGTTCTGGTCGCTGCCTCGTCCTCCCTGTCGATATCTGCCAAAAAATCCTTGAGGGCATTGACGAGGCTTTCGTCGGCTGGACCGGCAGAAAATCGAAGAGGTCTTACATCTTCAGGACGGATCGACTGGGCACTATTGGGCACAATGAGTGGCATGAGGTTGGCTGCCGGGAGATCATGAAATGCGAGAGCGGGGTCTCCATGGGTGGCTGGCATCAGGTATGGTAAGTCCGAGACACCTTTGTGCACGATGGGTGTTTCGAGGTCAGACTTGGGGATTGGCACTTGTTCGCCAGTGATGTAATCATGCAATTGCTGAGGAAAATCACCGGTGTAATATGCGTTTACTTGCCATATATCTACCAGATCGTGCAATCTTTTCGAGATTCTTTTCTTCCGCTCGGCGGCACACAATTGGAAGAGCTCTATAACAAATGGCTGAAGGATATGTGAGATGGGGGGCTCGAGCGGAGCGGCCGAGGTGTGATATATTGCGTGATGTAAAACATCGTTCAGAAGGTATAGGATGTGAAGGCGACGACGCGAAATGCTGGAGGAGCCGTTGTTGGACGAATCGGGGCCAAGGTCCTTGGAAAATGAAACGAGGAATTTGCCGAGAGCAGCTGTCCTGCTAGAGGAGGATATGACATGCTCACAGAGCCACTGTTTACAAGTCTAGAACGGTTCAGTAAACCTGGTTTCGAAGATTCACGTCGCCCCGGGATCCTTCAAACCTGGATATTGTAAGGGGAGCATTGAGTGGAAACCACTTCAAGAGCAGAATGGAACTGCGTGAGGTCGTCGCGGGTCACCTTGGTCACATCTGGGCGAAACAGCGATGCGGCGAAAGTTGCCTTTGCCAGGGATAAGTGATGGGCAGTCATGACCGTTCACTAGGATGAAGTGGCGGTTGTTAAGAGACGCGCCTGGCTCTCGACAACGAACCACGAGGAGACGATGGAGAAAGAAAGAAATGAAGTTTGGAGGATGAGTGAGGCCTTGTCATGTGACTAAACATCCCATTATGGTTGTCATTTGAAGATTAACCACGTGACTTTGAGATCTGGAAGGAACGATGGAATGTCACGTGATGTCACATGGTTCGATTGTCGTCATTGCTATCGAATTGCGGCAGGTACGACTGCCAAGCACGGTATTCGGTATTATCGGCTTTGTTCCGCTTGCTGGTTTCAAAGTCATTACTCACTTCCCGACTGATTATTTGTACAAGAGATATCACATCATATGTACAATCATGTTGCGGGGACACATCGGGTAAAGTCGCCATCACAACGCGCTTCCCTCAAGGCACGAACCTGTTTCCTCAGTGTGGCATGATTATGAATCTAGACACGCAACATTTGGTATTTCGAACCTCTTCTTTGCAGCCATAAGTTCTACCGACTCAGACCACCTCTCCCTTCTCCACCAGGTATATAGTACCAACCCCATTACTCGAACTCCTGGCGGGTGATACCGCATCACTCTCCCCCAACGCCCAGTTGACTCGACTTGGGCACGGTCTAGCACGCCATTTCTCCCCAAATCGACGCACCTCTGTAGCCTTGGTGGTGACCCTTCCTCTCATACTATTACCGACTTCTTCAGTCAGCGGTGCCCTGCCCTTCCCTCCCTCAGTCCACGCAAGTAAGAGTCCTGCACTGCTCCATCCAAGGCTGCACCAATCTGGTTGCTTGGAAATCATCCACAGATTACAATCCCACGCTCTTGCTAGGCTGTGAGGCCCTTCAAATACATGGTCCCCGTCTCCATCTGCCTGTCTTCATCATCCTCTTGCGCAGTCTGATTCTTACACCGACGCCTTTCGACTCCTCACCTCAAAACCCCCACCTTTCACCACAGGCCGCCCACCATGAGTCTCTCAGGCGCAGTCACAAACACACTCACACACTCCGCCGTTCGACACTTCTCTGCACAAGCACCCAAGCCAGCCACTAGGTTACAATCTACGATTGCCGGTGTGCTCATCACTTCCGCTGTCGTTCTGCCTTTCGTCCCTCCCGCCATCGAATCGAAAAAGGAACGAGACTTGGGCCATCCCAACGCGTCGAAAAAACACTACGCACCATTATGCAGCCACGCCTGATCCAGTGACAAATTGTTTGTTTGTTTGAATGCAGGGTTTCCCACGAGCAGGCGTTGACGGTGATTGGGTATCTGGGAACTGCATAGCCCTTGCATTGATGGTCGTCGGGCTCAATGATAAACTAGTATACAGCATAAAGGACTCCAGCCTCCACCAAACTCCAGTTGAAGAGAGGAATATGTTGAGCGCACTCATCAGATATCTTGGTTTTGTGCCCATCATCTGTACATGCCAATGTTTCAAGATGTGATGCTCAGCATCAGAAGTGAGCAACTCCTTTGAGAATATCCAGCCATGCTTTCCGTTCCACGCCGTCTATGCCTTGCATTTTTCAGCTAAAACGATCACCTTTCTTTCCTCGGAACGGCTCGGCGGCTTCGTACTTGCTCCTCTCACGAACACGTTGCTCTCCAGTGACAGGCGCATGACTGACTGCGGCTACCTCTTCACTGATTTCGCTGCTGGGACTGCCGGCGTGATCGAGGACTTCGGGGTAAGAATTGGCCTTGGCCTTGCCTTTTGACTTGGACGACGGCTCCTTGTAGACGGATGATTCTATTCTTCGCAGTCGAGCTTGTTTCGTTTGTTCTGCCTCGAACCGTGCTGCTCGATCCGCGTTGATGGACTTCTTCGCAAAGTAGTAGGCTCCACCTCCGGCGACACACAACATACCCCAGCCATACCTAGAGAAGCGTAAATGTTAGCCAGTAGTCAAATTATGACCTCTCTAACTTCATCCAAGACAAGCCGTCAGTTCGCGGGGAAGAAGTACCAAGTTGATCTGATCTGTGTTCTTGTTAGCGCAGAAAGACTCCATTTCAAGACGACTTACTGTATTCATTATGCCGCGATTGATCAAGTTAACTGCAACAATCAAAGATTGTAAACGCTTCCACAGGGTCTGTCCACAGAATCTGTGCGAGGAAAATTGACAGGGTTGTTAGGTGACTAGCAATGACCTCCAGATGAAAGAGTCCTCGAAATTGTTCCGGGAATCACCGGTAGACTAGCGCAGTTGCTCCTCCAGCTGCCAGTTTTGCTACGGTGAATCAAAAGCCAACTGACCCGTCATGCCATCCAGTCCCTCCGGGTCAGGAACAACATTCCGCCGTAAAATAGGCATTAATGTCACCGTCCGTCGTCTTATTTGTGACCTCGCCTCACCATCTATGACACATTCTTTCTTTATTCATCAGTCTTCTCTGCTACTGACTTTCTCCTGGTTCCTGGCATTCATGGTCCTATCCCTCTGTTGAGCATGTCGCTCAAACGAAAAGCCCTCGAAGAGGGCAGTGCCAGATCCTCGAAACGCTCCACTCCCGCGCCCTCCACTCCCATCAGCCTGGAAAGTGACGATGAGTACGAGGGCTCAGACGCCAGGTCGCAGGATGGCAGCGACAGCGAGAAAGAACATATACGGAAGGCGAGGGCAAAGCTTGATTTCAGCTCTTTTCAAGGCTCCAGACATAGACAAAAGCCATCCATCTTCGGCGAAAAGGACTTCTCGTGGCTGTCTCTCAAGACTGACCATGATAACCGCCCGTTATGGATAGACCCAAATGTCTCAATTGGATCCAAGAAAGGGCCTAAAATCACCCTCGAAAGCTTCTCCCCTTTGTCTGCCCAGGCAACCGATCTCCTCACCACGATCGCCGAGCCCCAATCAAGACCTTCCTACCTCCATGAGTACAGATTCACTGAACACAGTCTGTACGCCGCTCTATCGGTAGGTCTCCGTGGTGAAGACATTATCCGTGCATTAGAAAAGTTATCAAAAACTCCAGTACCGCAGACTGTAGTCGATTTCATCAACAGACATACCAAAACCTATGGCAAAGTCCGACTTGTCCTTCGAAACAACAAGTTCTATGTCGAATCTGACGAAAGAGAAATTATTGATATGCTACTTCAAGACTCCGTCATCGGACCTTGCAAGGCCGAAGGCACCACCGTGGAGACAGGCAAGATCCAGACCAAGGCCACAGTCATCCAGGGAACCACCAATGCCAAAGGTATGAGGCAGGCTGACCAAACGTCAAACATTGAAATCCCGCGCGATGATGCCATCAAAGATAACGAAACTATGATCGCTGCTCTGAGAGACGAGGAAGATGAAGAAGACAACTTCAAAGAAGCGTCCAACTTTGAGATCGCCGCCAACAAACGAGACACGGTAGCCAAACAGTGTCTCGATATTGGCTATCCAGCTATATCAGAATACGACTTTGCCAACGATCATATCAATCCAACACTTCCCATTGACCTGAGGCCCGCCACCCAGATCCGTCCATACCAAGAAAAAGCTTTAAGTAAAATGTTCGGCAACGGTCGTGGCAAAAGTGGCATCATTGTTCTGCCCTGCGGTGCGGGAAAAACCCTGGTTGGTATCACAGCGGGTTGTCATATCAAGAAAAGCATCGTTGTTCTGTGTACAAGTGCAATGAGCAGTTACCAATGGGCGAACGAATTCAAAAAGTGGTCAGATGTCAAAGAAGAGGACATTGCTGTCTTTTCAGCATCAGAAAAGCGGCGATTCAGTGGTAATGCAGGCGTACTGGTCACGACATACTCTATGATTACTGCAGGCGGCAAACGTGCCCATGACACACAACAGATGATGGAATGGGTCTACAGCAAGGAATGGGGCCTCATGATTTTGGACGAAGTCCACGTTGTGCCAGCCAAGATGTTTCGAAAGGTCGGAGAAAACATTCGCTCCCACTGTAAACTGGGTCTTACTGCAACCCTATTGAGAGAAGACGATAAAATTACCGATCTCAACTTCATCATCGGCCCAAAGCTGTACGAAGCCAACTGGATGGAGCTAGCTGATCAAGGCCACATAGCCAAGGTCCAATGCGCCGAGGTTTGGTGTCCAATGTCCATGGAGTTTTACCAGGAATATCAAAAGGAAACCACCAGGAAGCAGGCTCTGTATTACATCATGAACCCTGTCAAATATCAGGTCTGCCAATATCTTATCGACTACCATGAGAAACGAGGGGACAAGATCATTGTTTTCAGCGACAACTTGTTCGCCCTCCAACACTATGCCATCTCCATGAAGAAACCATTCATCTTTGGCGATACGAGCAACCAGGAGCGCATTAATATTCTCGAGAACTTCCAGCACAACGAACTTATCAATACTATTTTCCTGTCCAAGATCGGTGATACATCGCTGGACCTACCCGAAGCGACTTGTCTCATCCAGATCTCGTCACACTACGGATCACGACGTCAGGAGGCTCAACGTCTCGGCAGAATCCTTCGAGCCAAGCGACGTAACGATGAAGGCTTCAATGCTTTCTTCTATTCACTCGTGTCAAAAGATACCACTGAAATGGCTTATAGCGCCAAGCGACAAGCCTTCTTGGTTGATCAAGGCTACGCTTTCAAAACCATCACCCATCTCGCAGGCATGGATGAAATGCCTGGTCTGGCATACACGACTGCCCATGAACGAAACGAGCTTCTCGCCCATGTCATGTTGCAGCAAGAAACAGCAGCAGAGGTGGAAAAGATCGACGATAACATGTGGAGTCACCTAAGTGGTGGTGGTAAAGCAGCTGCAAAGGCCAAAGCCAAGAAACTGCAAGTTCGTCGCTCTGCCGTTATGATGGCAGATGCTAGCGGTGGTGGCACTATGGCTCCAATGTATCGTGAGCAAGAGAGAAGGTCTAAGAAGAGCCAGATGCCTGAAAGTGAGTGGTTCAAGAAAGAAGCTAGACGGCGAGAATTGGCAGCGAAGAAGCGAAGAAAAGAGCAAATGGAGCGAGAGAGATCAGGTGCCGATTAAATCACAAGATCAAACATCGATACGTTGATGTAAACATCAAACAGACGAGCTGTAAAAATTATGTGGCGCTTCTCCCACCTTCGTGTACATGCATTTTACGTCGCAGTTAGAGAAGAGTTGTGAGATTTAGCCAGGCCTAGTTAAATTTGACGACAACTTTTGGCACAGGCGGGATCATCTTGAGTTTGGCCAAGTCATCAAAGACCTCGAGCAAGACCTCTGACGTGTCGACAAAGCCGTGAAATCCCAGTTTGCGTGCCTTGTCGGTGCTGAAAATCAACGGGCCAGCTCTTGTGATGGCGCCATCCAAGAAACCAAAGATACGGTCAATATCTTTGAATTCTTTTTGCTGCAGGTCATGCTCCTCTGCAATCTGCTTCCATGCCGTCTGAACATGATCCTGGTTCGCCCAGTCGACGAAAGTGAACTTTCTCCTAGAAACACCCTTGCCACCATAACCTCTCGGATTGAATCTTGTTTCCCTTTCGATCCATGTGGCTCCAGTATCGGGGCCTTTCCACTCGATGCCGTACCAGCCTGCCAGCCTGGGCCAGAATCCTTCCCAGGTAAAGGCACTATTATCACAAGCATTGAACTTTTGGTTTTGGGCCGCTGACGTGAGCGCGCTCCACTCTTCCAAGTATGCATTCATCATGCTGGAGCTCATGCTTTGGTACATTTGCCACGACGCAATGTCGGCTGGGAACTCGAGCGCCGTTCCCAGGTGCCTGGCCACCGCTGCATACACCGCGAGCGGCATGGCCGCATTCATGGCCGCGTCCGGCACAGCTCCAAGTATGGGACCTGGCATCGCAATGGTCCAGCTTACGCCATGTTCCTTGCTATACTTCCAAAGTGAATCTTCCTGGGGATAGTAGAAATTGGGCTCGAGCTCGACCCGCGGATCGGATTCTTCTTGTGGTACTTTTGTTGGGCCCAGGTGAACACCATAGTTTTTGGCTCCTGTTTGAAGCATGAAATTCCGAGGTTTGATGTTGGCCTTGATCAAACCGCCCAGGAAGTTATCCAAGAGAAGCTTGTTCACGCGGCACATTTCATCAGCGTCGGACCAGAGGCCCGCTCCAGGCTTGGGCTCAACCTGGATATACGAGAAGAAAAACACATGATCAGCCTTGACGTTGTTTTCTTTCAGGGTCTGGGCGATTTCATCCGGGGATTTGAGAAAGTCTAGCGCGATGTGTTCGGCATTGGGTGGAAGTCCTCCTGGTACAAGGGGCGGGCGACGCGAGAGGCAGTAAATCTTCTTCCAACGCTCTGGCGATTGTGCCAGAACACGTAGCATATAGAAGCCTGAAATCCCATTTGCGCCTGTTATGATTGCCGTCAGGCCATTGGACTCGGGAGGAAAGACTGGCAGGCCGTGATAGATTCCCTTAGATTGAATCTGCTGAGTGGCCATGGCGAGACAGGTATCACCGATGGTCAGAGTAATACTTTGACACAATCTATCTTAACATGACATTGATACTTGTTATCTGCCCTCAGTGTCAATTGTTAATCTGTCGTATCCCTATCATCAAGTCATCGTCACGACCCTCGGCTCTGTCTCCAAATGGATGATGGCATAGGCTCCCCCGCATCGTCATGGTCAAAGATTGGCATCTTGGATTGCGGGGGGAGGAATTGATAGGCCCAAGGGCATTGAACAAAGCCTGTGACACGATTGGCCCGGCCTCGAGAGACTTACAAGTGAATTTGGTGAGGCTCAGTCCTCGGACGTTTGTGCGAAGAGGCTATTGTAAGACTCAAAGCTTCCCTAAAGAAATGGGCAAAGGTAATCATCGGCCGCATTTTGAAGTCTCAAGATTCTGCGTGTGATCCTTTCACTATGTATATTGGAAAACGGCCGAACAATCAGTGCGAATGTTGGTCCCGTTGAACCTTGGTCCCGCGTTCGAGCGAGGACGGCATTCATCTACCCCGTGATTACCGCTCTCTGGGGCCCCGCATTCCACGACCGCGGGAATCTCTTAATCGGTCGAAGTCAGTAGATCGTCGAGACGGTCAGAATGATCCTGGATTCGTCCCACATGGAGGTGTCTGCATTATATGAAACTGTGGTACAGGAGGCAAAAGCAAGAGTCATCTGGTTGAACTTCTTCAACTATACCCTTCGCCTTTCGTCCAGCATCGCAACAGTTTTGGTTGTCAGACTTCATCTCAATACCTCATGGAGTATCTGGCAAAGATGCAACATATAGAGGCCCTAAATCTACACGGGTATTGGATTGTTTTGGCTATCGCTGTCATATACGTGCTCGTTTCAAGTTTCCGTCTCACGGTTTGGAGTCCGCTGCGGAAAGTACCAGGTCCGTTCCTAGCCAGTATTTCCGGTCTGTATCGACTTTCGCTGGTCGCTACAGGCAAAGCACCATCAAGCTACGAGCGAGTGCACCGAGACTATGGCAAGATTGTGAGAGTCGGCCCCAACCATGTTTCGGTGTCTGATGCATCCGTAATCCCAACGATCTACGGGTTAGGAAGCAAATTTTTGAAGGTATGCAAGACAAGGAGAAACCAGTGTCGAAGGTTGGGCCGAATAAATGCTGATCTTGGTCATTGAAGACACCGTTCTATTCCACCCTGGCACCGGTATACAAGGGTAGCCCCTTGGACAGCATGTTCACCGAGCGTAACCCGCAAGCTCACAAGAACCTCAAAACTCCCGTCGCGCAATTGTTTTCGATGACCAATATGCGGAACTATGAGCCCTACGCCGATGAGTGCACTGCTATTTTTGACCGCGCTATGAGGGACCTCGAGGGCCAAACAATTGATTTGGCGATCTGGCTTCAGTGGTACGCCTTTGACGTGATTGCATGCATCACTTTTCAAAGGCGATTTGGATTTCTGGAGGAGCGAAGAGATGTTGACTATATGATTGAATCGCTGGACTTAGGCATCCGCTACATTGGTCTTGTCGGTCAATTCCCTGCCTGGCACCCCTGGTTAATGGGCAACCGATTCATTAGAGTCATCATGGACCGGTTGAATCCCGACAAGCCGAACCCATTGACAAGGTTCTTTGATGTCAGTTTTCACACCATATCCATTGTTTTCCCTCAGCAGCTGAATGTTAGCAGATCACGGAATCAGAGATTCAACGATACGATTCAATAGAGAAAGGGGGTGAACGAAGCGATTTCTTGGCTCAACTACGAGCGAAAGAGGCCAAAGATGGCAAAGTCTCGGACAGGGACATGCTGAACCATCTGACAAATAACCTGTGAGTCCACGTTCCATGGGTCATAATTCAGAGAACTAACCAGGTCCTTATCTTCAGGCTTGCAGGGAGTGATACCACTGCCATCTCTTTACGCGCATGCTTCTACTACGTGATCAAGACCCCGAGAGTTTACAAGCGCCTTGTGGCCGAGATTCTGGAAGCCGACCAAAAAGGGGAACTCTCCCCGTACATCACTTACTCAGAATGCTTGAAACTGCCTTATCTGTACGTCGTCACTAGTACTCAGCTGCTGATAACTAACTCCCTCCTCCTAGGCAAGCTGTGATGAAAGAGGCCATGCGAGTTCATCCTGGAGTTGGCTTCCCGTTAGAACGATATGTCCCGAGCGAAGGGGCAACGATACTTGGAAAGAACTTGCCTGGTGGAACTATAGTGAGCATGTCAGCTCCCGTGGTTCACCAAGACACTGCCATATTTGGCCCTGACGCTGCAGAGTTCCGGCCTGAAAGATGGCTGGATTCTGACCCGGAGCACATTAAATTAATGGATCGCAGTTTGTTAACTGTAAGTTGCCATCATCATCAAAACGGAAGTGCAAGTCAAGATTAATCATTTCTCCGCAGTTCGGGTATGGCGCCAGAACTTGCATTGGCAAGAACATTTCAATCATGGAGATGGGGAAGTTTATCCCACAAATATTGCGGCATTTCGACATCGAGTGGTCTTCTCCCAAGCCTGAATGGGATCTGTTCGCGGCTTGGTTCTGGAAACAGTCAGATATTTTGGTCAAGTTCAAGGTCCGGGAAAAGGTGTCTCGGCTTTGAACCAACGGAAATGTCGGATCCTGGAGCAGGGCGCTTTTTGTGTAATCACGATCAAATGAAACATGGGGCTAGCTTCTGGTTCCATCGAGAGCTGTCAAATCACTTCCCCAGCGGGAACTTCTCCTTGATGTCTTGATAGTCACCTCCTTGCGGGTGAAACTAGCAATCCTTGACTTCATACTCCTCAACGACATTGAAAGAGGGTTCAGCATGGTCAAGAAGATACCCTCGTCTAGCTTAATTCGGTCTTTGGACGTCTGGTTACCATTCCGGCCAGACAAGAAGTCTTCACAGAATTGCCTATCTGTGAACCAGACCTCCATGACAACATCTTATCCTGAGTGGTTCGAAGGTGAGGTGAACATGCCCGCGATTGGTGTCAGGTACCGTCGTGATTACCGCTCCAGCCTTCCTTGCTTCCAGCAATCTTGGTAGATCGGAATATGGACATCTTCGTGGTGATCCTTGAATTGTTGATGTGTAATGGCGGGATTACGTTTCATCGGTGTTATCAGTTTCACATGAAGTTGATCTCCCGTAGCCGGCTGAGAAATAAGTCAGCCTAAACTCTTGTCTCAACAAGTATTGCTAGAATCTTGAGAGTTCAGTATAAATCCTTGGCCTTGCCGTTACTGACTCCTGTCGATTATTGTAATACCATTTTTGCAGAAAACAGTCGGCAGGAAGCAAAACAGAATATAGCTTGTTCTGATGAAATGAGAAAAAGACGATGAGGATCCTAGCAACAACACCCTAGTCCCATAAGACGTCCAGACGTGTCTAGGTTGAAGTACCACGTGTCAGCAGAATAACCTATTCCTTACTTCAGACACAAGAGACCAAACCCTCCAGTGCCGCCGCCCCCATCCTCGGATCGGCAGTTGTCAAGGCCTTCAAAGCGGGGATGATTTCCCCAAAGTCGTTTTCCATAGACGTATGCATCTGGCCTGCGGCGCCTTTTCCAGTACACGCGTTGGGATCATTCCAGAAAGAATAAGCCAATCAGTTGCTTTTGATGTTTGCTAGCATGTACATCCTCGGCAGTTGATGATTTATCCGTTACATGAGAACGGCTCTTGACGCCATGATATCTGATGTCGCTCAAGAAGCCAGAGCACCCAGCCATCCCAACACAAGCCTTGAGGCTCTCCGGGAATAGTGCTTCTGTGCACAACTACGTACCTCACGCAAACAGAGAAGGCAAATCATTCATTCCCATGGCCGTCGACGTTCCCATCAAATACGTCCTTCAGTCTCTGCCTTGCAGCCTGCCAGTCGCCCGATTTGATGCATCTGTTGACGTCGAAAGCATAGCGATTCCATTCATTAATTCGTTAGAACAGCTGGTTCCCGATGTCCTAGCCACCAATCCTGTCTGGCGCGATTTGTTTGCACTGACGGGGACCTTGCGGACTATTTACTCTGCAAACTCTATCACGACCGCGTGGACCAAAACCCTCACACTTCGAGGGGCCCAAGGCTTCAAGTTGATCCCAGGCTCTGGGGCAATAGTTCGACCTAATTCGACTATCGGGTGGATTCAACTTGCCTTTACTTTCTCGGTGTCAAGACCACCAGCAGCTGAATGTCGTGGATTTCTCACACTGCTTCTAGACCAGGATGGGGATTGGAAAATCTGGACCATAAGAACCATTCTTGAGCAACTGGTTGGCTGCCCAAATGTTGACTTTCTCCCGACTGTCCCTGCCGAAGTTCTGAACAGCAGATCGACTCCCAGTTTCAATTCCCAAGCCACGATTGTAAATGGCACGACGCCATTGCCCAACGAAGGAGGTGTCGACCAGGCGCCTCCGCCATTGGACTACGATGTTGTTATTGTTGGAGGCGGACAAGCTGGTCTAAGCACGGCAGGCCGTTTACAAGCTCTCAACATCCGTTATGTTGTTCTCGAAACCCATGAACACGTGGGAGACAATTGGGCAACCCGATATGAGTCAGCCAGGCTACACACGCCTCGGGACTACAATCACCTGCCTTTCAGCCGCACGTTCGATCCCTCGTACCAGGACTTCCTCGACAAGTACGATCTTGTCAAAGGCTACCAGTACTATGTCCGCATATTCGGCATTGAGAAGAACATCCAGTTCCAAAGCACCCTTACAGGCGGATCCTGGAATGCAGACCGTAGAATATGGACGCTTCGAGTGTCCAAATTAGGAAGCGAACAGATCCTAACATGCCGCCACGTTGTTATCGCTGTTGGCGGTGGAGGACAAACACCGCTGATGCCTGACTTTCCCGGCCGCAAAGAGTTCCACGGTGAGGTGCTGCACTCCGTTGACTACCGTGCCGCCGACCAGTGGCGAGGCAAATCGGCGATCGTGGTTGGAACGGCGAACACAGCTCACGACGTGGCTGCTGACATGGTTGACGCTGGCCTCAAGTCGGTTACAATGGTCCAACGGAACCGCACATATGTGCTTCCTGCCGAATACTACAAGATCATCTCCGAACGAATGTACAATGGAAAGACGCCAATTGAAGATGCAGACAGGGCACAGTATAGCCAGGTGACAGCAATATCACGCCTACTCAGTATGGACGCTTTGAACACCATGGCAAGCAAGGAGCCCGAGAGGTTTGACGCACTTGAGAAGGTGGGGTTCAAGGTAGAGCGATACGGCGATATTGTAAGTGGTTTCGGCACCTTGCGAATATCATTGAATGATCGCATGTCTCCGCAGCTTATACAATAGGACTGACTCTCAACCCGATATAGATCTACCAACTCACTGAGAAACTTGGCGGGCATTACATGGATGTAGGTTGCTCAGCGAAGATTTCTCAAGGACAAGTATGACATGCATTCGAGAGCCCCAAACCTTTGATGCTAACAAATGTTCTAATCACAGATCCGAATCAAGTCAGATTCTCTGGCAACACACTTTACATCCAATGGCCTGGCATTTGCGGACGGCAGCGAGATTGCTGCCGATGTAATTGTTTTCTGCACAGGATTCAGAGGCAACATGCGGACCAACGTTGAAGAGTTATTCGGCAAGGAAATTTCTGCACAAGTAGATGATTTCTACGGGCTGGATTCCGAAGGGGAGCTTAAGGGCGCCTTTAAGCCAACAGGTCGTAAGTCTTCCTTCGCATTGTCTCATGATCATGACAGTGCCACGAGAAATACATTATCCTTAAGCTCACGCGTAACAGATCACGGTCTTTGGTATATAGGAGGGCCAATCGGCCACAGTCGTTACTTTTCGAGACACGTCGCTCTCCAGATCAAGGCTGACCTCATGGGCACACCAATGCCAATCTACCATGGCGAGGGGAGGTCTGAGAAGGACGAAGGTTGAGATCTAGTTTCACAGATGCAGTCTAGGATAGTGATCTGCGCCCTCATGGTGTCGCGATAGATTTAGGAGATGTGGAGAGGCTATGCTTTAGCAACAGACCTGGCTCGAGATCATAATTTTACATCATATCCCGCGTCTACTATATCGATGACGATCTTGCCTATATGTTTCGCATCGATCTAATATTTCAATGTTAGAATACTTCGACCATATCGTGTCCTAGTCTTACCAGATATTGATAGGCATCTTTGGCATGATCGAGATCGAATCTCGCAACATCTACCACAGGCCGAATCTTGAAGGTATCAATTGCTTTGTTCATAGCCTCGAATTGAGGCCTGCTGCCAACAGCGACGCTCTTGAGGTTGCAGAGTCTCTGCCGAAGATCCCAGAAACTAGGTGTAGGTTCCTTGGGGTCTTGGTCGTCAGGACTTCCTCCAAGGAAGCCAATCAGGTGGATATCACCTGCTGTCCGCACTGCTTGCAGGCTTTGTGCCCAGTTGCTGGGACCACCAACATCCAGAATGATATCACAACCTACTTTACCTGGAGTGAGCTCACGCACTTTCAGCCCCCAATTTGGTTCTTCTCGATAGTTAACGACATGTTGTGCGCCCAGAGACTTCAGTAGCTCGACCTTGTCGGCTGATGAGGTGGTGGCAATGACGTGGGCTCCGGCAGCAATAGCGAACTATCAGATA
Organism: Exophiala mesophila; assembly: GCF_000836275.1. Lineage (NCBI taxonomy): Eukaryota > Fungi > Ascomycota > Eurotiomycetes > Chaetothyriales > Herpotrichiellaceae > Exophiala > Exophiala mesophila. The sequence goes on from NW_015622507.1 coordinate 4,748,568, forward strand.
AAAGGGCAGAGTCAGAGTTTTCTGCATAGAGGACCAGTAGTCTCTGGGGCAATCTTTCGGCATACCTGTAACCCAAAGAGGCTGACTCCTCCAGTCCCTTGTATCAAGACATAGTCTCCCGGGGCTACTGGCCTATCGCCATGAAGACAGCTCCAAGCAGTCACTCCTGCACAGGTCAAAGTACTTGCCTCCCGCCAATCGAGATGTTGAGGGATGTTCACGAGGCCGTGCTCGGGAAATATCCCGTATTCACGCAAGACGCCATCTGCTTCTCCTGCGAGGGATATTCTTGGTTGCTTGCGGTTTGGGCGGCCTGTGTCACCATCCTGAAAGAAGCATGTGGCGATCCGATCACCGAGCTTGAACTCAGTGACGCCACTACCTACGTCAACGACGACGCCGGCGCCATCGGAGCCTGGAACTACTCCGGGTGGTTGTGCACGAGGATATTTGCCCTGTCCGAGGCGCAATAATTAGCGGTCAGATCCTTCGAACGCATTTTGTGGCTGCTAGGTGCTCGTTATGTCTATTGGTACAATGATGGTCTGTAGAAGAGGGAAATGAAGTCTTACCAAGGCCATAGCCAGATCACGGTAGTTCAGCGACACCGCCTTGAGCTTGACCAGAACATCGTGTTGACCTAATGCTGGAATAGAGACAGTCTGACATTTCAGACTGTCGAGACTTCCACTCCCATTAAGAACCCATTGCTTGCTTTGGATAGGCATCTTTGGGTAATCTTCAGCCATCTGCTTGAAATTGGAGGAGAATCTCGTTACGGCTTTGAGTGTAGGGAGATGTAATGCAAGAAATAGCCAGATAAGACTCGGCACAGCAAAGCTTTGCGGCCCGCCATTCGGCCGGAAAAATGCCCCAGAATCATAATCACACCCGAGAGCGAATTGCGGCACAATCTAATAACATGATCAGATACTTGCTGGCGCAATATGACAAAATGCACTCATAGTGAGTATAAAGTATACATTAGCCGCGTTGAGCAAATCTAGTCAATGGAACATGTTCAAGAATGGCCCGTTCGCAGTCCTCGGTGATAACCAGCCGCCACGAAAGACTGGAGATGTCTCCCCTTACCAACAAGAAGAAACCTTCTGTCTCTACGCCCAATAGCAATACAGCCACATCATCTAGAATGTATGCAAGGCTCAGCAAAGCAATGATCGGTGTTCTGTAATTGCTTCGAAGCCTTTTGCCAAGGCGGGGTTATGTGTACTCCGTATACATCAACCTCTATCGCCGCTAAGCCCGTCGAGTATTTGCAATGCTATAACTCGAGCCGAGCCCCCTTCGACCAAGAGCTTTAGTGTAGATCAGGCCCAACAGCTACGACTTTGATTACACTTCATCAGAGATATCGCAGCATGACGACACCACCAGCACCTATACTGACGACACCAGAAGCACCTCTGCCCATATCACCCTTGGGGCGGCATCGCCTCCTCGCCCCGAGTGCTGGAGTCCTTGTGAGTCCACTATGTCTCGGTGCAATGAACTTTGGCACAGCATGGGAGAACATGCTTGGGAAATGCACCAAGGAGACTGCATTCGAGATTTTGGATTACTTCTATGAACAGGGCGGCAATTTCCTGGACACGTGAGTCCCCGCTGCGTTTGGCGCGTGTCAGAGTGTCATAGATGCTGATCGTCGACAGGGCCAACGACTACCAGGCCGAGCAATCAGAGCAGTGGATTGGAGAGTGGCTGATGTCTCGAGGGTCGCAGCGGCGAGATGAGATGGTGATTGCTACCAAGTTCACTAATGGCTTCAAGGTGTTGTCGGATCCAAGGCTTCAGCAATCCAACTTTGGATCCAACAATTCCAAATCCCTGTTGACCAGTGTAAATGCATCGCTGCAGAAGTTGCAGACCAGTTATATCGACCTGTTGTATGTTCATTATTGGGACTTCACTACGGGCGTGGAGGAACTCATGCAAAGTCTCAACCATCTGGTGGCCAGTGGAAAGATACTGTACCTTGGCGTCAGCGACACGCCAGCCTGGGTCGTTGTCAAAGCCAATGAATACGCGAGATTCCATGGACTGCGACCATTCTCTGTTTATCAAGGACGATGGTCTGCAGCGGTACGAGATTTTGAACGAGACATCATTCCAATGTGTCTGGACCAGGGAATGGGCATTGCACCGTGGGGGGCATTAGGAGGCGGGATGTTTAAGCCGACACAACGAGGTGGGATAAGTGAAGCCGGGCGAAATATGGCGTCCCTGTCTCTCGGAACAGAAGAGCAAGTGAGTCGAGTATTGGAAAGGATTGCTAACGCCCGCCGCCGACCTGTACCCTTGATATCGATTGCTCTAGCATACGTGATGCACAAAGCACCTTATACATTTCCGATTGTTGGAGGCAGGAAAGTGGAACATCTCAAATCCAACATTGAAGCGTTAACTGTGAAGCTGTCGCAAGAAGAGATCGAGGAAATCGATGGAGCATATCCGTTCGATCTTGGTTTTCCCATGAACTTCGTATCAGGTGGGAAGCGGTCTCGGATTCAAGGACCAGAAGATATCGTCTTCACCAAGAGAATGGGCCACCCGGATTTTGTGAAAGGTACACAGCCAATCTTACCACTGGCAGAAGCTGAGAACATCGAAGGCGGAGAAAGATCTGAGGCACTTGGCTATCGCATTAGCGATGGCGACTGAGCAGGTATTAGGGCAGATGAAAGATGATGTGGAAAATGATAGGATGGTCGCCTGTTATTAGCATTGAGGCGTTTCCTTCCGGTCCGTTTCTATCTAATTACCGCCTGATCTGCTTCGTATCTCAGACGTTCGTAGGCTTAGCGCTCGGCGGTGCTGACCTCGACAACCAAGCTAAGCAAGATAGATTCTTGGTTAAGCTTGCTCGAGGCTGTCTCGATTACTTACGGAGTAGAGTGAATGACCTGTGTCAAAGTGCGCCCTGCCCACCTCCGGTTAACGTTCCGCCAATTACGGAGTATAGCATGGCTGGATCGACCTTCGTCAGACATATCACACATCTTTGCAGTCATGTCATGCACGTACACCCATTGTAAATGAATGCATGATTACCTTCAGCCCGACCCCTCACTACGAGAGTTAATACGTTCTCCGTAATGCTCAAGCTCCTGCAGGCATGGGTTGTTGTGCTCGCAGATCCCTTGCGTCCAGGTCGGATAGAACTTGCCACGGAAGAAGGATTGCTTCTGCTCCCTCATCCTTGTCTTCGCTAATTAACGCCATTGCCATTTATGAAAGAGCCTTGTCCAACGATTGCCCCTATCTACTGCGTTGATATTCTCTTCATTAACTGATTTTGTTGGATAAAAAGGTACCATACATATGACTAGTAGCGCAAAGCTACCAGAGATTTCTCTTTTAGCTGGCCTATCAAAAAGTCTAACAGTTGCCTTCTTTCCAATATCACGCTACGCCGATACAACCAGAGGGCTATCAGTATTCCGCTCTTCCAGTTGAACTGGGCTCGGCCAATATCACAGTAGATGTTGTGCAGGAGCCTCATCAGTCGCACAATCCACTCATTCAACCAGTCAATCAAGTCAGCACAGGAACACCGTGTCCATCTGGCGAACAAGACCAAAATATAGGCAGGTCTTGTTCAATACCCAAAGAAATTCTGACCCGAAAACGCCAAACACCCATCAGTGCTGCCTGTTGTACAGAACTCATAGAACCCTCACAAATCCTCTCTGCCAAACCAGAGACTATTTGGAAGAACCAAGGTAAGAAGACAAAGCCCAAAAACTCGAGAGAGCTGCCTAATCAAATCCCTCACCGTCAGACCCGTTGGCCGTGTCACTGTTGGTGCCCTCTCCTAAGACGAAGTGAGTTGAGGTCCTCAGAAAAGCTCTTTTCTAACTACGGACGGAGCCTTAGAGGTGGAGATGGCAACGAAATGCCGATGCTTAAACTCTCCGATCCGATTTAGTCACGCGGATTCTTTGAGCCTAAAAACTAAGAGTCACAAACCTCCTCCGATCCATAAATCATCTGGACGTACCACTTGAAAGAATTACCACACAGTTGGTACTGTCTCCGCCCAAGTGTAGCCGCATTGGGCGGGAGCCTGATTTGTCTGGAGTTCTCAGTTTAGTACCCCAAGCATATGCTCCGATCTATACATTTCTATAACAACCAGTTTCCCTCCTCTATCAATTTTTCTCATCTTCTCATTCCATATCTACTCGTCCATATCTATATCCATCACGACTACACTCACTCATCCCGCCAACATGTCTGTCGTTACTCACATGGAGACCAGCAAACACACCCACACGATCATCTTCCTCCACGGCCGAGACAGTGACGCCCAAGAGTTTGCGGACGAGTTCTTCGAGAGCGAGGCATCCGAGCCTACTGGGAGACCACGCACCCTTCCAGATTTGTTTCCAGGTATCAGATGGGTGTTTCCCACAGCACCAGCTCTTTACTCGAAACGCTTCGATATCACGATGTCGCAATGGTTCGATATATGGTCAGTCGAGGATCCTGAGGAGCAAGTCGAAATTCAAAGGGATGGATTGAAACAAAGTGTTAGCGCCTTGCTGGAGGTGATAAGAACCGAAGAAACTCATGTGCCTCGACAAAGCATCTTTTTAGGAGGTATAAGCCAGGGATTCGCGACAGCGTTGGCTACCTTCTTCGCAAACGGTCAGGGGTTCGCTGGCCTAATTGGCCTATGTAGCTGGATGCCTTTCTCCAACCTTGTCGAAGATCTCAAAGCATCTAGTGCCAATGACGAGCAGCTTTTCAATGCAGTTCAGAGCATTTACTTCGGTCATCAAACCACGAAAGAACCATCACCGCCGTTCCTCCGGTCTACTCCCATCTTTCTCGGCCACTCAATCGATGACGACACTGTACCCATTAAGAATGGAAGGCGAATGCGGGATGTCCTAGTGCATTCCTTACAATCGAACGCTCAATTGCACGAGTACGCGGATGGGGGTCATTGGGTGAACGAGCCTCAAGGTGTGGATGACATTGTGAAATTCCTCAGTCTCACCATGGGGAACCCTGCGAATCTCTGAGGATGAAATAATACCCGTCGAATCCACCATCGACATTCTGCGTGTATAATGATACCAAGAGGTATTAATCAGATACAGTCAACCAAGCTCAAGCACAGACATCGGCTGGTGAACTCACGTATGCCAGCTTGATCAGCTTGTTCGAGCAATTTGCCATGGTTTTCTTCCCGCCTGTTTGGACCCCCCTCTACGACAATATCCTCAGCATTCGGTCGCATGTGCCTAGCATTATCTTGCGCAACTGCTACATCATGATCGGATTCGGTTGGCTCTTCTCATTAATCGGCTTCATTACCACCCTATCGATCCTAACGCACAAGAGAAAGCTGATAGTGTGTCGACAGCCGAGGACGTTGGCTTCACACGTTCTTTGTTTGTGCGGGAGCCAGAGGCTTCTTGACAAGGTGAAAGGCATGTCGCTGATGAATGAGAAGGATCTTGGACTTCATGTAGCAGGCACGGCGCACCGGCATCTTTTTGGGCTGGTTCAAGAGTGGGCTTGATGGGCAATTGAGTGTTAGTATCAAGAGAGGCCGATCGTGCATCTATATCAATTCCCAGAGACCAATCAGCCCGCAGGTACAGACAGATAAGCCAGACTGCAGCCTAAGTAGTCACTAAATCCTGTCTTCGTCCGCATCCACACGATTCGCGGCTGTTCGTGCCCTTCACCATCCGCTGTCTGTGATTAATCTTTGACAGATCGAATACAATGGCGGTTAGATGATGAGTTGTCGCTGGCTATAGTACTCAACTATGAAAGGAAGGATCAAGATAATCACAGAACAATGCCGAATATAGATAGACCAGGAGCGCCGAGTGCCCATCTTGTTGTCTGGAGGAGTTTGCCGTTCCCGGGATCTTGAGGGTGATCAACTCGCGTTGTGGAGCCAAGGAAGGCTTTTACAGTAAATATTCCAAGCCTGGAAAGCCTGCATAAAATTTTGAGAGACGACGACATGAACGACCTCTGGAGTATTCAGCATGATCAATGTGTAAATGCTGAGATTCAGCACGTGACATGCCATCCCCTTTACTGACAAATGCGAATCAGGCTGTCAGGGTCCGATGCACGTGACTACAAGTGTCCACGGGTGGCGCAGCTTCTCTCCGCCACACTTATCCGCCTATTCCGAAGCTTAAGTTGGACTTGGAAGGCGCGACTGGTGCAACAGAGGAACACTTACGTCACCCTCATCATACAAGCATCAGAAACACAAAAGTCAACGAATCGCTACAGTTTGGATTGCTTCTAAGCCTCCCTAGGAGCTTCTCGCTGTTCGAGCATATTCCCTCATCATCTCTTTGTTGTTGTAGGCATCTACACTGACAAGCATTCACCCTTTATTTCTACCTGGTCTCCTGCGTCACTCACAGTGCCATCCTCCACTTTCTACCCATTCCTGCAAGACATCCAACATGCCCGAGCCCTCTGAACCTCCCCCATCGTACGAGGCAGCCACCGGCTCCTCGGGCGCATCAACCAAACCTCAAACATCAACCCACCTCGAAGTACCGCAGGCCAAGAATGGCATCCCCGCAGAGGCCCGTCGATCTATGGAAGATTTACAAAGACCTCTGCCGCGAGGGTGGGTTCGACAATATGACCCTAAAGAAAACCACCAGTTCTTTGTTGATACGACGGCGAATCCTCCCATTTCATACTGGGAGCATCCTCTCGACAACGAACAAGTTCTCAAGAACCTAAGCTCTGAGGAGCGAGAGCGACTTCAAGACGAAGAGAGCCGGATGAGACAAACCCAACCGCCACCAAGCCCATCTATGCGACATGAATATCCTCCTCTACCCGAAAGACCGAGCGGCTCCAACTCTAAAGCTGAACCCAAGAAAAGCTTCGGCGAGAAGTTCAAGGACAAAGTTACAGGCATGACACATGATGAGCGAGTTCAAGAGCGTCAAATGCGGGATGAGGAAGAGCGACGATACTATGAAGCCCACGTCCGATTCCGGGAAGCGATGCAGAGAGCACAGCTTACCGGTCAGCCGCAGTTCTTCGCTCGAGACCGGGATGGACGGGAAATCTATGTGGAGCCACCCAATGGGCCTGGCTACGGTGGTTATGGCGGTTATGGAATCAACCCCTATACACGTGGACTCTATGCGAACCCCAACGTCAGATTTGTGCGACCAGCCTATGCATACAACCGGCCTTATGGTCCATATCGGGGTGGCGGCCTTGGTCTGCCTGTCGCCGGTGGTCTTCTTGGTGGTGTTCTCCTCGGCGGATTATTGTTCTAGTCCTGGGATGGAGTTCAAAGCATTGAAGCCGTGGATGACATATCTGCATGCTTCTGCTAGAGGATTTCCACCCTTTCAGGCGTTCTACTCGTCCTTCTCTTTTGTTTGTTCTTGCTCTATACCACAGCCTGGCGTTGATTGTTCTATTTTAGAGGATGAAGAGCCCTTATGACCTGATGCTGGAGTATGATGGGAGGAAATATCCATAGCCTTTAAGAATAAATAAGAGATTTTAATATTGCATCGCTGCCTGTGTTTTCAATACTCTCCATCTGTCCTGTCTTCAAAATAATTATACTCCTAACATGAGAGCTGAATCTTGTGACACGGGACATGTTGATAACAAGGCTACGAGGCTGAAACTATTGCCCCCCACCTTCCGTTGTCATCCAAACTTATCAATCGGCAGACCTTCCCTATGTAAGAAATTTCTGGACGCGGTAATCTTAGCCATGACACAAGGCGAACTGCTATGATAAGATGTGAGTCGATGATAATCTGTGATTTGATGTTGATATGACTTGTGAGTACTATGAAAGGCTGGTAGAACAGGTGAGGGTTTGATATCAGAGCCACACTACCACACTCCAGTCACAAATTCCCTTCATCTCTTCCACTTCGCGGAGACCAAAACACCTGTTCTTGGCCGCGTGCTCTCCCTCCACCCTCAACCTCATCTTATCTTCCTACCATCCTCCCAATACCCGCAAGTGGTCCACGGCGAGTAAGACCTTGTATATCTTGCTTGGGTCTTGACTTGCCGCCACCGCCACGAGACCCCGCCTCACTGTTCTTCTCCGTTGAGTTCATACCTCAACCATCCGGAGAGGTTGTGTAAAGACATCTTTACAGGTAGTCTCGGCGCTGCGACTCTCTTCTTATATACATTCCTCTTTTTCTCCCTCCTAGGTCACTTTGATTGCTCATTCCAACACTGTCAATCTCGCAACTTTCGAAATCTACTGGCCACGGTGCAATTTCTACCACACACCAGAACCACCACAAGGGCTATTCAGAGACTCCTTCTCCTCCATTGGTCCAAAGGAAAGAGCCATGGCTGACAACACTGACAACAACACTTGTTTCTTCTATGGTAATTCTCTCCTCATCCGATCTGAAATATAGGACTCCCACTCCTCTACCCCTCCTTGTCCCACAGCAAACTAACACTCTGGGTCTCACTTCCTCTAGGCACATTGATGGCTCCCGGTGTCCTCCACCGTGTAATCCATGGAACCGTCAACCCAGATCCATGGCAACGTGAATATCTGACGGTCCGGCCTGGTCTTCTATATGGCTTCCAGCGCCACCGTGTACGCTGGGCGGACTATCCCGCCATTATTCCACACGCGGACCCGAAATCATGCGTGCGGGGCACCATCGTATCGGGCCTGAAATCAGTAGACCTTGCTCGGCTTGACCTCTTCGAAGGCTCTCAGTACGACCGACAGACAGTCAAGGTACTTGTTCTGAAAGAAACCAAACTGGATGAGCCGGCACCAGAGCCCAAAGACGAGAAAGGTCACGGCCAAGAGGTGAACAACATCAACAATAACACCGATACCACCGAGGTCGAACACGTACTGGCTCAGGCATATGTTTGGATAGACGGAGATTCAAAGCTCGAAACCAAGGAGTGGGACTTTGAGGAATTCAAGCGAGAGAAGATGAATGCGTGGATGGGGTTGGCCAACAAGGCTGACAACCCGGATGACGTCGAGGTCGACGAAGGCTTTGCCGACGCCGACCGCTTCGTCGAAGGAGATGGTGAGGACAGCAAGGGAAGGCCTGATCCTATGGGTGGCCGAGGAGTCAACGGTCACATCAGTAGACAACTGTTTGGTTCCTCGGGCTGAGAATGTCAGGAATCTTTCTCTCTCTTTCGCGTGTATATTACACGACGAGGCTGAGGAGCAGGCATCAACCACTAGACGCCGAGAGATGGCAACTGCAATAGACATCAAAACTCTGATTCGAAAATCGAGAAACAGAGCTTTATCAGCTGGTTCCTCAACCATAAAATTCAATGAAGAATCAACCATAAACACATGACATTAGGAGAAATAATTCATGGTGTGCTGAATACTGAAATGGCTTCTATACCATGATCGAGGACGCACTTTGATGAAATCAAAAGCTCATTCGCTCATCTCCACTCGCTCTTAGATCCTTTGGATAAGATGGAATTGCCAGAATTCGGTCCTTTCCTTTTGCCACTCCTCTACACGCACAGGCAACAAGCTCCTGGCTAACCACGGCGACCATGGCTTCTGGCTGCACTGCCTTGCATCTGCTCGAGTTCCTGCTCTAGTTGCTTGATGGCGGTGTGAGCCGATTCCAGGTCCTTGTTTAGGCGATCTCGCTCTCCAATCAACTTTTGCTCCCAAGCGCGGAATCTCTGCTCCTCCACCTTGACCTGTTCGGTGAACCTCTTGCGAAGTGCCTCTTCTTCCTCCTTGAATTTGGGGTTGTCCAGCTTGCGGGGTCGAGCCTCACCAAACTTCCTCGTCTCCATCTGCTGGGCACGATACGCTTCATAGTGATTCTCCTCGGTCGTGTGAATGAGATCCAGCATGTGGGTTCGGATCAGGATGGACCGCAACTTCTTGAAATCACAGTGCTCCTCATTCTCCACCTCAGCAACACCCCAGGCATACTGGCGGCCCTTGACGATACGTCCGTCGGTAGTCTTGACGTCTTTCTCGCTGCCAATGACGGAGAAAGGGACTGCAGCAGTCAATGCTCGAGCATGTTGAGCGGCCGCTTCGTCGTCATCCTCAATAGGAGGTTGGTAGATCTTGATGCCCTGGGCCTCGATGACTGCTCGAATGCGCTGCTTGAATCGAGCCAGGTCGGCGGGGGACAAGGTGTCTGCTTTGGCAATAACGGGGATCAAGTTGACGCGGGAGCAGAGGCGCTTCATAACCTCAATGTCCAGAGGCTTCAAGGTATGACCGGTTGGGCGAATGAAGTATAGACAGGCATGAACACGAAGATCAATCTTCTCTTGCCTCCTAGGTTGTTGTTCTTGAAGCATATAGGATTCATGTTGATCATCCAAGAACTCGATGATTGGTTGCCAGGAGTCGCGGTTGTTCACATAATCGCCGAAGCCAGGAGTGTCGATGACGGTCAAACGGACTAAAGAAGATGAATCAGACGAGGGTTTAAAGTAAACGTTGTGGAGTTCGCTCTACCTTTGAAAAACTTCTCTTCCAACTCAGCCTTTGTGATTTCAATCTCGACAGTCTTGTCAACCTGCTTTGCGTGTCGTCTCTTGTGATCTTGGTAGTTCTTGATAGTGGTTGAGAAGAGCGTATTGATAAAGGTTGTCTTGCCCAGTCCAGATTCGCCAGCGACCTGGTCATGTTGTCAGCAAGAGCCAAAAGTGAGTGGACATTCCCAAAGGTGTCATACCATGATAGTAAAGGCTGCCCCTCTCTTTGCGACGATTTTGTGTCTTTGGTTGGGAAGGTTTGCAATACCGATGGGGGAGGCAGCTTCGCCCTGGGGCTGTTGCTGGGCGGTTCGGGACATGATTATTCTTTCGTTGTAGAGGTTGGAGAGGAGATAAGGGGATGCAAACCAAACGAAGAAAGCGCTGACAGGACAGAATTGGTGATGGACAGAAGTGTGGGAGTTGTTAGGAGAGATGAGAGTATTGTGGTGAGTTGCAGTTGTGATAAACTTATTAGGGGCTTCAACTCAATTTTGGGTCGTACCTTCCACTTTCCCTTCCTTCCCTTTGCCTTGTTCGGGCTGCGCCTGCCTTGCCCTGAATCCAATCCGGCCAGCCAAACGGGCCCCTGAATGGCAGGAACGCACGCCACGGCCGTGGCACGCCAAAAAATTCCCCGGATCCCACCATTCCATTTCTGGACTAGCCTCGGCATCCCAGAATCTTTTCTCCGACATGACTTTTTTTATTCATCGTTGCCCGCACCGCAGTCTGTCATGCCATGTGTCCTGCATATGTTGTCGCACCCAACTGTTCTTCCACCATGGCACCATGAAGACCGAGTTCAAGGTATGATGATGTTTGGCAGTAGTTCTCGTCCATCTCTGACTCTTTTGTGCAGTTCTCCAACCTCCTCGGCACTGTCTATGGCCGGGGCAACCTCGTCTTCACTCCAGATGGCAACTCATTACTCTCACCAGTGGGAAACAGGGTATCCGTGTTCAACCTGACCAAGTAATGTTGCTCCACGCAGTATGTGTAGCATAAACTGACAAAATCTCAGGAACACGAGCTACACCCTACCCTTTGCCCATCGCAAAAACATCACCCACCTCGACCTTACCCCAGATGGCAAGTTACTCCTAACCATTGACGAGGATGGTCGAGCCATATTGTCTGTGTTTCAACGACGCTTAGCCATATACTATTTCACCTTCAAGTCTCCAATCTCTTCCCTAGCCTTCTCTCCCAATGGGCGTTATTTTGTGGTGGGGTTGGGTAGAAAAATACAAGCTTGGAGAACACCATCAACCCCGACCAGCAGCGCTAATGGCGAGCTTGAGTTTGCACCATTCGTTCTACACCGAGAGTACGGCGGTCATTTTGACCAAGTCAGGCATCTGTCTTGGTCTGGTGACTCTCGTTTTTTCGTCAGCTCCTCCAAAGACTTAACGGCAAGGTTATGGAGTCTGGACCCTGAAGAAGGCTTTGAGCCAACTGTTCTTGCTGGACATAGACAACAGGTCAGGGGTGCATGGTTCTCGGCCAATCAAGAGTCCATCTTTACGGTCAGTGAAGATGGTGCTCTGTTCCGTTGGGAGTTTGTGCCTCGGCCAGATGACGATGTTGATGAACCTTCCAACCTCAACGACGAGAAATGGAGAATTGTCCAACGTGATTTCTTCATGCAAAACGCAAAATTAAAGTGTGCGTGTTTTCATCCTCGGACTTCTCTTCTCACCGTATGTTTCGCCAATGGTCTATTTTCCATCTACGAACTACCCTCCTTTTCCACCATCCATAGCCTGTCCATGGCCGCCTCACCAATCTCCGCAACCTCTATTAACCAGTCTGGCGAATGGTTGGCTCTCGGCTCTTCCAAGACCGGACAATTACTGGTCTGGGAGCATGCTTCTGAATCCAATATCCTAAAACAATCCTCACACTTAGACACCATGACCACCTTGTCCTATTCTCCAGACTCGACGCGCATCATCACCGGTGCCGATGATGGCCTAATCAAGATCTGGGATGTCTCCTCCGGGTTTCATATTGCCACCTTCAACGAACACACTTCTGCCGTCACCGCATCGGCCTATTCGAAACGAGGCAATATCTTGTTTACTTCTTCTCTTGACGGCTCGGTGCGAGCCTGGGATATGCTGAGATATCGAAATTTCCGAACATTCACGGCACCCTCACGCCTTTCGTTCTCCTGCCTGGCTATAGATCCTTCTGCCGAAGTGGTATGTGCAGCCTCCCACGATTCTTTCGACATTCATTTGTGGTCTGTCCAAACCGGCGCGCTACTTGATCAGCTTTCGGGCCATGAAGGTCCCATTTCGACGCTTGCGTTTACTCCCGATGGACGATATTTGGTCTCGGGATCTTGGGATCGTACTATTCGTGTCTGGTCGGTCTTTGATCGCTCCCAAACATCTGAGGTCCTTCAACTGACATCCGACTTACTTTGCGTGACTGTCCGACCAGATTCAGCTCAGCTGGCTGCGTCAACTCTAGATGGCCAGATCACCTTTTGGAACCTCAGTACCTCCGTCCAAGATTCCGGCGTCGATGGTCGTCGTGATGTAAGTGGGGGACGCACTCTCACCTCTCGCCGCACAGCTGCTTCGACTCCTGGAACAAAGTCCTTCAACACGATCACATACTCGGCGGATGGGACATGTCTTCTTGCCGCAGGAGCCAGCAAGTACATCTGCTTGTACGCGGTCAGCACTTTGACTCTTGTCAAAAAGTTCACCGTTTCAATCAATTTGAGCCTCGATGGGACACAGGAGTTTCTCAACTCTTCAGCTATAATGTCACATGGGCTTCCTCGCGATATGTTAGATACCGAGGGAGAGGCCAGTGATTTGGATGATCGGATCGACCGCAGTCTTCCAGGTGTGAAACGGGGCAAAGACGCAACAGCGAGAACACTTCGGCATGAAGTTAGAGTCACAGGGATCGAATTTTCTCCTGCTGGGAGGAGCTTTTGCGCCTGTAGTACTGAAGGTCTGTTGATCTTCAGTCTCGACGACACCGGCATGGAAGACTTTGATCCATTTGAGTTGGACATAGATGTGACGCCACAGAACATTCGCACCATCTTGAAGCATGCCGAACCGGATTACTTGAAGGCTCTTGTCATGGCTTTTAGGTTGAACGACCGCAACCTCACACGGCAAGCGTATCAAGCTATACCACATTCGGCTATACCCCTTGTGGTTCGAGAGCTTCCACCGGTATATCTAGGACGACTCTTGTCACTCATAGGGCAACAGATGGAGCACAGCCCTCATTTAGAATTTGCTTTGCTGTGGGTCAGCGAGGTTTTGAGCGTCCATGGTCGCTTTATCAAAGAAAGGCATGGTCAATACGCAAGTGAACTTCGAGCTGTTTTGCGTGGCGTGGATGGAATTGGCAAAACCGTTCGCAATCTGTCAGAGAGGAACGCTTTCGAGATTGACTTTATCTGTCAGCAGCGTCCAAAACAGAATGGGAACCATGCTATGAACCTGACAGCCAAGTCCCACAGCCTTGAAAATAGGAGCTTGATGGATACAGAAGGAGACGACGGGGAGTGGATAGGACTCCAATAACCACCGACTGTCTCAAATTCATGATGAATGATGATCATACCCACAAATGATGGCAGCCAGACCATAGTTTCAGAATAGTATAGCCTCTTTCATGCTCCAAAAGTTGTTTTCATGACTTTGGGTCGCTGATAGAAGTCATTGACGGTCTTTTCTGTAAGGTACACAGGCTTTCCAGGCCTTCAATTGATCATTTGCTTCGGAAAGCCCAGAGAAGAGGACATACTTCTGCTATCCTACCGGATCTAGTTATCATGGTCTCCGTTTGGCCAGCCTGCATCCATTGTTCCTTTAGTGAGAGATATAGATGATAAGTCATGGCCTCGGTGACCAAGTTTTCCAATTGGGGCTTCATGGCCCTGAAAATGTGAAAGGAGCATGAAAAAGCGTCATTGCTGCTAGTAACCAGTCTGCTGAATCACATATGAGCCCTACTTGCCAAGGTAGCAGTGTCTTTGTGGCTCTCTGAGCCGCAAGGTGCGGCTGGGCTATTGTTCACACGTTTCATCTGATTTCATTATAGAGCAAAATTGTTTCTCTGCCAGACTTTGATCATTACGATAGAACAGCCTCGCATCCGTTCTTTCAGCCTTTTGTCAGTCTTCAAGCCTCGTCGTCACCAAACGGCCACTGTCTCTTCCTTCTCCCTCAGAATCGACAGATCCCATCCACAATGACTCCTACAACTGAGACCAAACATATTGCCAACGGCAATCGTTACGACAATGGAAGACTTGTGGGGGTTCCTGACTCCTTTGAGGTTATTCTCGGGGTCTACAAGGGAGATCCAGAAGTTGTACGAATTGTCACAGGGCATTTACATGCTGCTGGATCAACCAGATTCACGATTCGGAACGTCAGCGAGCGCAATCGTTACGTTTCCCCCACTGACCCCGATCTTCGCCCCGCCGACCACCCCTTCCTTCTTGACTGGCATGAGGTGGCCACCAAAATCGACTTCAACGCCAAAGCCAGGGCGCAAAAGGCCGACCAGGGCCAAAGCAATCTGGACGAGTACGTCTTCTCAGAGTTGGTGAAGAACAACGACATGACTGCACTGTAGTACAGGGAGCTGTCAACAAAAGAAGAGGAATTGCGGAGGTCTCTGGTTCGCTACCTTGACAACAATCATCGGATGGAAAACGACTTGGTGTTGACGGACGCTAGAGAGACAATCGCCACAGCAGCGTTTTTAGTATCAACGATGTCAGCAACTATCGATGCCACTTCAACAATCGAGGAAGATTCACTAGGCATGCCGGACCTCTTTGAACTCCCAGAAACGCCCGAGGGCCTGGAATCAATCCGATGTGAATATTGGTCGGCCACAATGCATAACGTGGTCATGTTGCTTGAAGCCCGCCGTCACAAAGCACCGTTGAAAGTCACCATCGACGATAGCGCCATGAGAATCATCGCTGGTGTCGAGGATTTGGAGACCTTCCGTCGTTACTCACTGGAGACTGGTGGCGAGGGAGTTTTTGTGGAGTGGAATGAGGGTGGCAGTGATTCTACCGGACCGCCGTCGCTGCAGGAAGCAGAAGAAATTGCAACCACTGTGATTGAAAGACACTTTGAAGAGATACGCTACAACATGATAATGTCGCAGCCAGAGGATGGATTGGATCCAAATGTGCTTGGTGTCAACGAATGGATAAATCACATCAACCCCCTGGGGTGAAGATCGTGCAAAGGAATGCAGATTAGTGGGGAGACAAACATTGGATATTGGACCAACAGTGGACATCGGGTCTGGATTCGATACATCTCCATTAGACATACTCACCGAATGTTGTAAGGCTCATTGCTTCCCTACGAACATCGTGCATCGTTTGGATATATTCATTCGGTGTCCATCAGCATCTACTCCTTTGAGCTCAATAACTACCTCACTGCCATCGATGAACGTTATGAACCTTGGGACGTCATGGACATCGGCTGATGGATATGAGTATGAATGTCAATGGCGAACGATTAAGATACTAGCTCCCCATGAACATCGGCTGACGGATAAATATGGGTTTTGATCATCATCGCCTATATCGAGGCACGTTGTGAATACCCAGACGCCATAAACATCGACAAGTTGAGAAGTTCTCCCATGTCAACCATCCACATCTAACCGTTAGAGACATGCCATCGAGTGCTTTTAGATACAAGGTCGCTCAAGAACCAAACATGCAAATGTATGTTTGGCCTGAAGGCTTTGTGTGATCTATCGTCAATTCTCCATTTTCAATTGTTGGTAACCGCCTCCAGTTCGGGGGACAGACATGTTGAAACTTCTGCCTTCTCTTTTTCCAGAAGACATCGAAGTCGAGAATCTCTTCCGGCCCGCCAAGCAGATGAAGACGGCCATGCACAAAGTCAATACCTCTAGGACACCAATGGCCAGCGCGCCCCACCAAGCATACCGCATCTGGAGACACAAAGACCCTAGGTTACCAATGGCACGATCAAGAGTGGAATCATGGCGACGGCCACAGGTAAAAGACAGTAGATCCCACTGCTTGGATGGGTCGAGGTCGTCGACTTTGTAGTAGACAGCCACGGCGATCCATAATGGAGTGGCGATGAGGGAGATGGCGAGGGAGACAGCGGCCGAGGTTGGGGTAAGGCGGCGAATCTGTAAATGGTGAAAACGGTCAGGGACAGAGAATCAAATTCAGGATTTGATCTTGGATCAATGGAGTAGGAGGAGTAGGAGGAGCAGGAGGAGAAACCTACCACCTTTGAGAAACTCGCGACACAAATAATTCCACTTAAGAGGGTCGCCACACTCGCCGCTCCCAACAGCAACAAGGTTGGCTGCATCTTCATCTCCCTCGGCCAGACCGGCAATGTCAATTGCAAACTGGCATCGAATGTATCATCGTCTTTAGACGAGTAATATACTGAAACAGCGTGGCTCAGAACCACCACTAGAGCAGCAGAGAGGATAAAGCTGAGGATTCGCAAAATGAGCCGTGTTCGATAGATTAGAGGATGGTCTTTGTCGGTGGTTGGCGGAGAGTGTGAATTCCTGGATTTGGATGGTGGAGACAGGTATGACTGGCGATCAACTCGGTCTCTGTAGGCCTGTGATCCTAATGGGGGCGGCAATGGTGGTTGGGCATTCAATAAAAAATTCGAATGCTCCTGCTGGTTGTGAGAGTATTCAGTACCATGGTCGTGGTGATCCTGGTTATTCGGCTCGACACTCCCACGATAGGGCTGGCGAAGAGGTTCCATAATCTAGGTGTGATACTTATGTCAATGTGCGTGATTGTTTGTTTTGCGGGCAGAACAGTTGTTGGGGAAAGGATTGTTATATGAAATGACGGGAGCTAGGGTGTTCACCAGCCTGAAGCCCGTATCCTATTCTGTCACTGCCTACAAGCCTAGCGAGCAATCAAGCCTTGCGACTAAAATGAAGCCAGGCAAACAAAATGAGGCTTGTGTGATACCGTTTCAGGTGTCTGAAGCACCAGTCAAAGCCCCAGTCAAATATAGAGTTGTGGCAATCACAGCCTCTTCAAGGGTGCCATCCACCTCCACATTTGCTGAGATGAAGCAGGCATTGAGGCAGGGCGAAGCGACAGCGGGATCTCTTGTTGGACAGTTTACTTCCCTCACCTCCTTCCATGACGTCCCCAGTCCGTGGAAATATGGAGGGATGATTAATCTGCAGTGGAAAACAATCCACATACCCGACAATTCTAGGCGCATTGCCCCATGGCGCCAACTATTGTTATACTAGACCCATTTCTATATTTCTAAGTATCTGTCCCAAAGCGGTAGTGCGGAAAGTTTGGAGCAGCAGTCCGATTGGAAGGATACTCCGTACATGGGAAATGCATGAGCGGGAGGTCCCGAAAACGAATCTTATGCATACGCACTTCCTATTGTAGAGTGCTTGTTTCAGCAGCCTCTATCTCGGGCAGGTCAAGAGGATAGTATGGATGGAGAGACCGCGTTTCATCTACCGAATCAACAAGGGTTTGGATGTGTAGCCCGTCCCACGGCAAATGATTTCCAGTAGTCTCGTCCGTCTTGCTTTTCCCGTGGATGTCATGAGCGTGGAAGATGGTCTCTCGTTGACCAGATGTGGCTGTTTCATAACACGGCATTCGGGTTTGCCGACACTACGCTGTGCCTCGATGAAGTCGGTGACTAAGAATTTATGGAGTGAAAGTTCCCTGGTACTTACGAGCCGTGGAGTCTCTTGTCCAGGGATCATCAGGACCATGGATAATCAAAAGCCGCGCATTTCCTTATGCGGATCTGAATGTTCATTCTAGTGTCGACTGAGGATATTCTTGGTTGTTTCGGCAGTGCAAATGGCTGACGCACAGGCTTATAGATGAGATCCCCTTTTAAGATCGACTTTTGATTACAATATCTGCCGAACAAGTTGACCTCGTTCAACTGTTCGTGGTATATACATTGTATTTACTGGCGTGAGGTCGCAAACCTACACACGCCTAGCTACCTAGGTACACACAACCTATTTGCAGTTCTTTTTCTTTCCACATTCCACAGTCATGATCATGTTCCCACGCTCAGCACAATCATACTCAATCCTGATATTATCAATCTGGTCTTGCTCTATCCTTGCTCAGAATTCAGCGATCTTGACGCCACGATGGTCGCAAGACCAGTTGAATTGGCACGCCGACATGTGTCGAACGCTTCGAACGAATCGCAACGGGCTACCCAACGGGCAAGGGAAGGTGACCTGGGACTTCCTGGGCTTAAATGGCGTATTGGAGCAATACCTGACGAGAAACCCTCCGAGTGAGTTCTTCGGCATGCATCCTACAATTGAGCGCAAAGTGTCTGACTTTCTATCATGTAGTTGATGATTGGACAGGACGACTCTATCGAGACGAGCTAGCCATTTCTCCAGCCTCTGGCTTCAGCTGTCTCGGAGAGAATGACAATTGCGTCGTGGCTACGGATTGCGGCTCCTACGATCAATCAACAGGGCCTTGGATTTCCATCGCCTTGCACAATTTCTGGCGCCTGACCAGAGCTCAAATTAAAGGATATGATCGTGCAATCGAGACATGGGACAGAAAGTAGGTATTGCCCGTCGATCTCAGGTCACAGAGTTGCTAGCTCGCTGGCGACGGATCTAAAAGGTGGAGATCTCGAGAGGAGATACAGATTCATCTACTGTTGATCTCTGCTAATCACCAGTCGATAGTAATCAACAACTAGCAAAAGCAGTCTTCACGACAGCCTTTGGTCGCAACCGGAAGGAGTTTGATGTCGGGGCCTTCTTCCAGGGGTTTTTCACTGGTGTTTCGTTGGTCATGCCGGTCCTTAGAGCAGGTGGAAGCTTTGCTCTGGCATTGAGGGGTACCCTACAAGCAGGTGCAAAGGTAGGGACATTCCAATAACCCTCTGCATTTTCAATGCTGATCCTCTGAAGCAAGCAACCCGCTCAAATATCAGACTTTTGCTTGCAGATGATCCCACAGCCGATGGCAGGCCCTTCGTCCAATCTTTGAGAGAAGCATATGCTCCTATGCAGGCAGACCTGCGGGCCATTTTGAGAGGATTTATGGACACGGGGATCACCGATCTTTTCTTCAATCCTACAGTCCGACAGACTGTGGCGTTCCTGCAGAATGGTGATTTGCTCAATGCCATCACTCAAACCGACGACGAGTTGATCCAAGAAGCGGCCGATTCCATCATCAGACAAACGGTACGTTTGGATCTCCGCACTGTCTCATGGCTGTACGATTGTATCCAAGGCTAATCTCAAAATTTAGGCTGCAAACATCATTGCTGATATCTGGTCGAAACAAGGCCTCACCCTCGGTCTTTTAGCGAATAGCCAATGTAGTGACACCAATATCTGTGCTGTTGACCCGGATGGGTGCAGTGAATTCCGATTCTTTGCCAGCGACGTCAGAGTGAGTACAGAACCCCGGCAAAAGAGGTGGCTGCGAGCTTCTTGGCTAACTTGGACAGCCTCAAAGATGTCTTCAAATCGGTGCGGGATTTGAGTTCAACTCAGATCTGCCCTTCCTTCTCCGACAGTTGAAGCTCGATTTTCAAGATATCAGCAAGAACGCATTTGTCTGTCCGAGGCCCGGAGTGTTTCCTCCACAAGAGACAAACATCATCGATTTTGGACTACCACAATGCGCCTTTCCTCTGAGACATGACTAAGAGCTCCAAGGGTCTGCAAAGAGTGATGTGGTCATCAATGGTTGTCTTCTGCTAGCAATGTGGTTCTGCGGCTGAAAAGCATTTGTCTCTGGCGGTGTATTGAGCGAGGTCACGCATTAGTGAGGTGTTCGGGCATTTGCATAGTATTTCCCTTGAGCGTCCATTCAAGTCTTGTAGAAAAGAACGTGTTTTTTCGGCGTGGAGGCGAAATGGTTCCAGCCTGCGATAGAAGTGTCCAAACAAGATCTTCATCTCAATCTTTCCAGTTACCATCTTCTTGCTTCTTCTTTATTCCCACGACGACCAAATTGCGCGGGCTTTGTTTATAATCAAAGACCGTGTCAACCCAGCATTGAGCAACATCTTTCTGTTCGCGGAGAAACAGCCATCGATCAACAGCAATCACACTCTCAACAACGCCAGCACTAAAAGCCATCAGACTCCAGATGATGGCTAGACGTTTTTTGGCAAAAGCCCAATCAGTTTCATACCGCTGGATGGTCTCTGCGGTAATATCCTTAGTCAGCCGGGTGATTGTGGGACCGTCGACAGGGTCATTTCTCAACTTTTCAAGGGCTCCTTTGACATAGGCTTGGAAGTTGACAAAGCATGCCTTGCGTAAGGATCCGACGATGAGAGGTGTGCCATTGTTGTCTTTTCCAGTGATGCTCCCACCTGCAAGGCTTGAAGGATCCGAGCACTGTTTGACAACGCCAACATCGAGAAGAATGCGCTGGAGTAGGGCGCGGTAAAAGTGACGGCGGAAGAATGCTTCACTGTCATCTGGCCCCCAGTTATATGGTGCTTGGACCGCCATCATTCGAGCGGTGATGTTGAGCTTAACCCCTCGACCTTGTTCATGTTCAAAGTGTTCCAAAGTTTGAGACATGGGGAACCCGTGAGGATCGTACGCATTTCCAGTTGCATCGAGGCGCGGGTGATTAGGCCGCAGCTGGGGCAACTTGTAAGTAGCTGGCCCTAAGCGCTCAGTGAGTAGATTGTAGCAGCATCCAATCATTGCCACGGCACAGACAGAAGGGTTGAGAACCAGGGAGCGTAAGCCATGATGAACAAGATTACCGCACGAGTGAAGAGATACGACCATGGCTTTTGGGCGAGCTTTGGTCTCTTCCCGGGTGGGTATGACGGCGTCTGATCCATTTTCATGTGGGATGGCGGCGGCCATTGAGGGATAGAGAATATCCTCCAGGTGGCCGTCCTGAATGTCATGTTCAACATAAGTCATTGAGCCAGATGTGGAAGCATTGGCTTTGATTGGGTGGTCGATTGTTGCCAAGTTTACATCTGGAACCACCTGTATAAGAGGTTGCTGGGCCTGCTCTGGTGGTGGAGTTGGCACACCGTTAGCCCAAGCTAATTGCCTTTTCCATTCCTTCTTATTTCGCATAATCTTCTCCTTGGTTGCCAACCTTGCATGTACGTCCATACTTCTTGCACCATCGATATTATGATGTCTGCGTTCAATGGCAATCACGTGCTTCTCGTAGGGAGGGCTTGCCAGCATCCGGCCCAGATAATTTTGACCAGAGCCAAAGTCAACGACAGCAATTGGCTCCTGAAGACTCTCTGAAACATACGACGACAGATTTGCTACATAGGCAGCAAAGTTCTTGACCTCGTGGGCTTTCTTGGGCTTCATTCCCATAGCGATGTGGGTGGGAACTTCCTCAATCTTGTCCGAGATAGGTTTGAACTGGCGGAGCAAACAGTGTTTTCGAATGATACTGACATAGTCGAGAAGGCTCTCAGGAGGGGACGGAAGAGTTTGGTCTAGAGGAGTTGTGGTGTTCGAAGACAATTTTGAGAGGCCACTGCGAAGCAGCAGATCGAGAACATTGTCAACCGACACCAGGTCAAACCAATTCCGCCACGACTCCGGAAGGACTGTTGTATATAGATCGGGCTCACGAGTCAAAAAGTCAAGAATGTGTACCCCACCACACAGATTTCGAAAGATATCAGAACCCGTTGCGAATGTGAGCAGGGACTGGACATATTCTTCTTCTGAAGGCCAGTCCTGGTTGAGGTGTAGGGAGAGGCAGGCACCGTGTCCTCGTTGAGAAAAAAGAGAGGACGCCATGTGTGGCGATTGTGTAAAAGGCCACTATCAAATCATATTCAGAGCTTGATCGACTTTGATTGTCTAGCAAAGAAGTACGACTCAGGGACAGTAGGTAATCAAATTGAAGAAAAAGGACGATCTCAGCCTCGTGAGAAATCTTGTACAAAATGCCAAGCTCAGCCATAGTCGGGAAATCTACGGCACCAATTAGACCTTGACTTTGGCCCGGTTAACCCACGGGTTTTACGGTCGGGTTAGTAAAATAAGAGAGAAGATACTAAGGTTCTTATTATCGGGCGTAGCTTATTAAGATCTCTCTCTCTCTACTAAGGTGAGTGAAAATATGGGCAGGAGTAAAAGCGGCGTGGTTTGAGAGAATCTCACGTGACCTTAGAGCAGATTGCAGAGGTCGAATGAGGCCTCAGATCAAGTCGCTCTAGCACACAATGACCCCCTTGATTTAAAATGCTGCTCCATGAAAGGCGACAGGATTTCTGTAGCAAACATATACCAAGTCTGTCTATGACGATCTATGACCTATGGTCTAGTAGGTATCCCGTCGAGGCACTAGACCAATGGACCAGTGGTGGTCAAAACGACCGTGAATCACAACTTGCCACTCCCAGTGATCGGGGTGACTCCTTGTAAGAAGCCACCCTCGACAACGGCAGTGATCAACTGATTGGCAATGGCGGTGGGTGGTGGCAGTCTGAGCCCTCCTTCCTTATATCCTTCTGGGGCGGGGTCACCTAAGCCACTGGTGCCATATTTGAGAGCCTCTTGGACCTCCTCAAGCGTAAACCACTTGGCAAGCTCCAGCTCAGGATCGTATTCCAGTTTAATGACCTCGTCCTCAGGACTGGCGACCTGGGCGATGGCACCGATCATCAGATTGGCTGGGTAAGGCCAGGGCTGGGTGGAATGAACGAGGACCCGCGACAAGACAACCCCGCTTTCCTCCCAGACCTCCCGACGGACAGCATCCTCGACACTCTCAGCGGGCTCGATGAAACCAGCCAGAGTGGAGAACCAATATGGAGGCCAACGTTTCTGACGACCCAGGAGTAACCTCTTGCTGTCATGGCTCAGGACGGCGACGATGATGGTGGGATCTGTTCGGGGGAACGTCAAGTTGGACAAGGTTGTTCTAGTAGAACAGGGTTCTCGCTCCTGGGGGGTCTCGGCCTTGTCTGTTGGTGGACAGACGCGCTTGCCTCCAGCATGCACAGATAAAGTCTTGTGACCACAGGTTCCACAGAAAGTATTGCGGTAATTCCAGTCAAGATAATGCCGCCCTTGGGCATACTCGGCCGCTGGAGAACGTCAGTGCTAGTCTCACGGGCAGGGCACATTCAATGTGAGGGGTACGTACCAACGTCGGCAGGGAAACTCATGGCTCTCATGCCCTCGCTGAATTTCAGGCCTTGAGTCTGGAATTTCTCAGACAGCTCATTGGCTTCCTTTTCGTACGTTGGCTTGGGTGTAATGTCGATGGCCCAGTGAGGCGAGCCGGTGAAGACCTTGAAGGACATGCCATCTTTGACACTTTCATCGAAGCCCAGGAAGACGACCTGAGGCACGTCTATTCGAGAATCAAAGTCCTGAATCTGCTCTTTCTCGGGCTTTTCAAAGGGATTGAAGGGTAACAAGGACTTGATCTCGTCGTAGGTGGCATGGTAGATTTCGCTCGGAGAGTTGATGACAGGGTTCAAGTTCTTATAGGGGATGAACCTAGCCGAGGGATGGGCGAAGGCTTGTTTCAAAAAGTCATAGTCGTCGCGGAGGAAGGACAGTCGGTTCAGTGGAGAGCCTACGGACCCAGTTAGCGGTGAAGACGCTGGTTGCCCCCGAAAGACCACCACCCACCTCCAAAATAATTGGTGACCTCTTTACCGAACTTTCGTCCGAGGGCAGAGTCACGGTCAGCGTGAGCAGGGCGAGGAAGATCAGGGTGCGCCGGAGGAGCCATGGAGTCTGTGGGTGGGTTTGGGGCAAAGACGGAAGGATGGTGAACACCAGGAGGAATTCGAGAATGGACCAGTCTACACAAGGACGGGCGCAGCTGAACAGCAAAAGCAGGTCGTCTATACCAAAAGTGAGCGAGCATATACCAAGGCGGAGTAGACTCAAGGGGAAGAATTAATTGGGGAGTGAGAGAAACGACATGGTGGTGATGGGGGAGGCGAGCGACATGGACAGCGGCACAGCGGGTGATCACAGGCTAGGATGGAACTGTCCAACCGGAAAGCCACGATGCTAATCTTCGGTACTCTCTCCCCGCGATAGTGATTTGCAGCAGCATCAGGCGGAAACGGAATTGTGAATTTCTCATCAATAATGGAGACTGGGAGAAACACGGGAGAAGAGGGGAGGGGAAGATCTGGTTGTAACACCCCCACCATGGTTATCGGCACAGACGAGTCAAGTTACGAGTGCAAGCCTTAGGTACCGTGGTACGTTGGGCGCTTAGATTCACAGTACGTACTCCGTACACCCAAGGGGGGCCACAATTCCAGGTACTCAGGATTTACTACGGAGCACTTAGAAGAGATGATTTACCTCGGGCCATTAGCGGGGCTGAGGGGCTGTCATCATCATTATTAATTAAAGTCTAGGGGGCGGGAGAGTTGGGGTGCGCAGGTACCATGGGTGCCAGACAACATCTCCAAATCTGAAAACTGCCTAAGTAGTAGCCTAAGGTACGGATATACGTTCCGGCATAGGTACAACTCCAACAAACTCCCACCAAGTCCCAATGGCCAGGTACCTATAAATTATGCAATTGATGAGTTCCTATCTTCGTACCTAAGGGCATTGATGCAGCCAAGGTACACATAAAAGCAGGGCTTTTAGCTGTGCCTTTAGAGTGTAGCTACCCAAGTGTCATCCCGCCTTGCACTTGCCCCGTAGACCAACTCCCTTCGGTCCCTTCCTTCTTGACGGTCGCTCCTGCCCTCGCCATGAGTTCTCTACACATCTCACGTGACTCGTCTGGCTCCTAGATTGGTACCTTTGGCCCGCGGAAAAAAAGACCCCCAAGATAAAGACTCTAATTAAAGACTCATGCGCAGGCTTGCTCGAATGCGCCACTTCTCAATCGTCGTCCCTGTAAAAATATTCCGTTCCCCGGCGGCGCCTGTCAGTCCCTACACCTCTCTCATGCTAGGTCTGGGATTTCGTCCGTCTTGAGAGCCAGCAGATGCTGGCTGCGCTGGGCTGCGCACACCTCCTCCAACTCGACCCACCAACCCTCCCAGATTCAACCCTTGAACTCCCTGAACAAGTCGGCTGCCAACAGCATCTACCGCCCCTCGTGGCTGGCTGAGGCTAGGTCCCTCTCGTCGCCCTTCCGTCGCCACTTGGAATAGCTTGACGTGGGTTGAATTCCATGTTCCCACAGGTCCAGCAGTGCCTCCGTTGCCTGTCAGGGTTGCTGCAGTGCCGGCAGCGGGAGCGATGGTCATTTCTGCCGTGAAGATGAGCGACCACAGAACCGACATATACCACCCCAGCGAAAGTGGGGACCACTCGAACAAATGGACTCGGATCGATGTCGGTGATGCTAGAATCGGCTCAATTGCCGGGTGGTTCGCCGTCGTTGGAATGTATGCTCGGAAATCGGTGATCGAATGCTCATCATTGGCTACTGACGATCGACGAGATGATGCCACCGACGGTGGGTTATTACCAAGTGACTGACCAGAACCGCTAGAACGTTCTGGGGCACTGGGATGTGCCGAAAGCACTTTGATTACCGTGAGCACTGTATGCAGTGGCAAGTCTGGTAGCCACGTTTCGAGCCACTCCGCCGTAGGGGTGAAAATACCACGACTGCCATAGGATGAAGTTGCTGACAGACTTGTCGTGCTGTTCTGGCGGGAAAAGGTCGGTGCTCCTGCCGGCATCTTGCCCCGCGCCTTTTCAGACATGCCTACCAATTGAACAGGGACATGATCTTCGGCCGCCGCCGAAGACGACGCCAAAGACGGTGTCCTCGAATTTCGTGGGGATCGGGTTGATTGTGAAGGAGTTGGCAATTTGTCATCATCGTCAGACTCATCTGAATCCCCAATGACAAAGCTATCGTCCACCCCGTCCGCTCCGGACGATGTCGAGTTTCCCCCTGTCGGTGAGGTGATGGTGTCTGCCGTAGGCGATCTCGACAAGCCGTTGCTGACATCGGTCAAGACTTGTTCCTTTTGTCTTTGGGCCGCTCTCTCGATTTCTTGTTGGCCACCTTCGAGTGTGAACTGCCTCAAGGCTTCAATCCTCCGTCGCGCCCTCCATACCGCAAAGATCAGGTTGGTGTTGGATTTGTACTGGTGCTCGATCATTGTTGTGATGGACTCCAGCAATGCCCGGAGGAGAGTGTGATTGCTTTCGTTGGCTAGCAGAAAACTCGGCATCGACATTGATGTCAGCAGCTGCACCAGTCGAGTGCTGGTAGCGAGTGACAGATGCTGCATATAAGCGGCAATGTTGTTAATGATGGCCAGCAGTGCAGGGTACACGGCATCGAGTTTTCCCTTGCTTCCTGTGATCAAGGTGTGAATTGACACCAGTAAAAAGTCGGCATATGTTCCCCGGAAATTGGCCAACCGAATTGACTGTGGTAATGTTTCCTGTGCTTCGAATCTCTTGTTGAGGTTCTGTCCAAATGTTGCCTCCACACTCATCGTCTGCAGCACAAACACGCACATTCGCACTATCCCTTGTCGCGATGAGTCTGTTTTGTGCTCAATGGCGTAGAAGATCATTAATATCACAAAGTCGTGTGCTCGGTTGGATTCAATGATGAAGGAGCGGAAGCGCTTGTTGCATTGCAGCACTTCCCAAAACAGCATGATCATTTCGGGCGCCCACCTGATGGACTTCTGGCTCCCGGGTAGATAGGAGGCCGTCGCTTGCATTGGTTGACTTAGAACTCTTGTCATGCCGTCTGCAAGAAACTGGAAATCTTCCGGCCTATGTAATCGTCCTAGGTAATGTCGATAATAGTTCTTTGGTGGTGTTCCATTCCCCTCTTCAGGAACGGTGTAGAGGAGCAGTACCAGGAGCAGTTGTAGACTGTACACAACGAGGGCTTGTTGGGAATCCTTCCGCACCATGTGGTCATATGGTAGTCGCCACGAGGTAACATTGGATTTTATGGTGGTATTGATCAAAGAGCACAAGACTGACAAGACGATTTGCTTGTCGGAGCAGGTGGTCAAGTACGTGGTCGCTCTCACACCTTGGACCGGGAGTATATTTGATGGGAGATACATGGCCTTTCCTGTCATGGTGAGGAGTAATCTCAGGACCTCGCATCGGTTGCTCTCGAACTCCTTGTTTGTTGGGATGGAGGACTTGCAGCCGACGCCACTCTGCCAGATAGCATAATGAACCTTGTTCTTGGCCTGAGACAGGAGAGGAATGGTGAACTCGGCAAAGAAGAGAAGGTCGGACAAGCTGTCGATGAGTTCTTCTGCCAGGGGTTTGACTTGTTCATACACGTCATCCGGTACGGGTGTGTCATTGTCTTGAGTTTGGGTGTCATCGAACAAGACCTCACCAGCAACTTGGGCTCTCCTCGTCTTCCGTCGGCGCATGCCCCAAAAGAATTTGTCTTCCCATTCTGCCAAGTGGTCGGCCTCATATATGAAGGGCAAGAGTCGTGTAAGAACTCTTATGCAGTTGAGAGCATCTCTTTCTGGAGCAAGTTCCGGGTCAGGAAAGGAGGGGTGGTTTCTCAGAACGTTCAGGCGAGATGTCACCGCCAGAATGAGGGTTTCGAGGTTCTCGGGCGCCGCATCACGAGTTCTTCGAACGTCTGCTGGGGAGAATAAGCTGAAGACATCATCCACCGACTCTGGCAATTCCCAAAACTAGAAGAACCAGTCAACACGAGTTGAGCATGTGAGGGTGCTAAGCTTAGGTACTTACACCTGTCCAATAAGGGTCGTTAGCCGGTATGTTTCTCTCTTCGGAGAGTCTAAAGATGCCCTGTTTGAAGACCAGCTTTGACTCTGATGCGCCCATGATGGACTAGCATCGCATCAAGGTGGTGGAATGAATAAGAGTTATGGCACTGGCGGGGATAGGATTGGCCAGAGGGTGCAGGGCGATTCGAGGGTATCAAAAGGACGGTTCAGGCGCAGGTACAATAAGGCTGTGACAAAATGAGGGAGGACAGATGACCTATGCACTTGTGGTAGCCTAAGGTAGGTATGCTATTGAATCATGGAGGTCGACAAGGGCCGTGCCGTGGAATAGCCTCAAACGAGATCTGTGCTACCAGCAGTTTAGGTTGTCTGGTTGGAGGTTCATAGGTTACGTACCGTCAAGGCCAATGCAGGGCTGGGCCTTTGAGGATTTGAGGCCAAAGCCTGGACGAGGGTCTGAAAAGGGTCTGCCAAGGCTGCTAATACATTTCTGGATAAAAAGTGATGCCGCTATATTATCACTCTAGATTTAATATGGCGCCAAGATATAGTGTGTCTTCATGTATTCCATCACCACTATTTTTTGAGCGCTATGCACTTGGAAGTTCGCCACGAAATGCTCGTTGCCAAAGACCATCGTCTGTGTAGCCCTGCTCCATGCAAAATCGCTGACTGTCGTCGGCAAATGGGATATGGTCACGATACCAGACCCTGTCTCGGGCAGTCTCGATGACTTGGCCGACCTTGATCACACCATCTTGGCCCTCGCTCTTACCATCTTGGTTCACCTTTCCTTCCAGGTCGATCAGCTCGTCAATTCCTCGATTGACCGTGCTAACAGGGGTAATCCACGCAGGAGGCCATGCCTCCTTCAAGCCCTTGGGCGACATGGCGGTTGGCACAAAACCAGGGCAAAGCAAGTTGAGAGCAATTTCGTCCGACTCATATAGTCTCGAAGCAACAGATCGGACTAGACCTTCGAGGGCGCTCTTGGAGGTGGAGTAGACTGGGCAAGGCGGATATGGGTAGAGTGATGCACTAGAACCTGTAACGATCATCTTGGGATGAAAGGAAGCTCCTCCGTTGCTAGCCTGTAGACTTTTACGTGTAAGACGAGTAAAGTATGCGAAGAGTCTGATGCCGTAGATGACGCTAGTGGTGTTGATGTCCAGAACACTGGTGTCCGGTCTCGGTGGCGGTTGACTCAGATCCATATCCGGCGCCAGGGACACTATGTCGGCAATTCCTGCATTGGCAAGATACAAGTCGATGCGTCCCCCTGACCATTTGAAGGCCTCTTGAAACATGTGGAGCTGAGACTCCCATGATGATACATCGGTGGGTATAAACGTTGTACGGTCGGGGTCAAAGGTCGATGCCACACTCTTCCAGGACTTTTCACTGCGGTTGGCAACGACGACCTTCCAGCCTTTTGACAATAGATGCAGCACATTGGCATATCCAATCCCTTGGCAACCACCAGTCACTATGGCTGTTCTGGACATTTTCTAAAGATGCACAGTCAATTAAGTTATCGTTGGATCTTGTGAATTCGAGTGACCAGGATAATCACATCAAGTACCGAGTGAATTGGCCCCAAGAAGTAGTGCGAGCTGGAATGGCGGCTAATCCAGGCAATGAATATATCCTGACTCAATTTCGTCGACGTAAGAAATACGAACTCCAGACCGCTGCCACTAACACCTAAGTGCACAAATCCCTGTTCCGGTTGACTTGGCGATCAATGGTAATCGAATGCAGAGAATGCTTCCATACTAATGCAGGATGTGGATGTTACAGGATATACATGTTACCTTGGTTGCTTTGTCGTCTTCTGGGGTGGAAGAGTGTTAGCATCTCAGGTTTGCTAGCCGAGAAGCTAGTCTACATGTTGATACTAAAGGAGACAAGGAGTATGGTTGGAGTGTTAATCAGAGCCTTTATATTATTGGTCGACTGTCGTTCTTCTGCATCAGGGCCATTATTGTCTGTAGAGCTTCGGAGTCGGAGACAAATTGTGGTAGCCGTGCCGTGGTCGGAAGATTGATAATGCGGTCCGTAGCCATGCACGATCTCATCACGTGGCTAGTCAGAGCAAAGAGTGTTACCAAGACCAGTCACGTGTCGATCAGTTACCGCCTTCGAGTTGAGCCATCCCTATTGGTGCACAAGGCTCGGACTTTCCGTGATTCCCTCCGTACGTAAGGGAGTTTCGCATGCTTCGTGACTGCCATCTGTGGATGGGCCGCCACACCGCGCGCCCGCGGCTTTTCAATCCCACCTTAGAGCTGAGCCTCGGTCCCCGGCTCGACGCTCCCCACCCCAGACAACAACTCAAATTGTCTACCAGTATTCATCTGCACCTCGGCCAGCCCAGCGCTTGAGTGTGCCAACTGCATCCAAGCACACGTCTGCATTGATTTCTGTTCTTCCAGCCCGGAGTTTTCACTTCCTGTCAAGTGCCTACCTATATATCTGTTCCTCGACGCGGCACTCACTCCATCGCCTTTACGTTACTCCGCCCCTACGCTGTGTAATTTCACCCTCGGTCACAATACTCTCTCATTGCCTTCAACATGCCTTTCAATACTGAATTGACTCGCCGTCTCGGCATTGAAGGTACCATTGATCCGTTTAGTATCTTTCAAGGAAGTCACTGACATTTCCTTAAGTCCCCGTCGTTCAAGGTGGTATGCAATGGGTGGGCTACGCAGAAATGGCTGCTGCCGTCTCTAATGCTGGTGGTTTGGGAATCGTGAGTTCCGAGGCATCAATGCCGACTGAGAGCAAAATGCTGACATTGACCTAGTTGACTGCCCTCACACAACCTACCCCTGAAGACCTTCGCAAGGAAATCCGCAGGACAAGAACCATGACCAAGAAGCCTTTCGGCGTCAACATCACCCTCCTGCCCACAATGAATGCTCCTCCTTATGGCGAGTACGCCCAAGTCGTTATCGATGAAGGCATCAAGGTTGTTGAGACTGCTGGAAACTCCCCCGGCCCAGTCATCAAGCTGCTAAAGGCGGCCGGCATCATCATCCTCCACAAGTGCACTACCATCCGACACGCCCAATCCGCCGTCAAACTCGGCGTCGACTTCCTTTCCATTGACGGTTTCGAGTGCGCCGGCCACGTTGGCGAATCAGACATCACCAACTTCATCCTCCTTTCTAAAGCCAGACAAGTCCTAGGTGTGCCGTTCATCGCCTCGGGTGGATTTGCTGATGGTCAAGGTCTCGCCGCCGCATTGGCCTTGGGCGCTGAGGGCATTAACATGGGAACTCGCTTTATGGCCACGGTCGAGGCACCAATCCACCAAAAGATTAAGCAAGCCATTGTCGACGCCTCAGAGCATGATACTGAGCTTGTCATGAGAAGATGGACTAATACCTCGCGTCTATTCAAGAACAAGGTGACTGCGGAAGCCGTGCGGATTGAGAAGACGAGCACGACTGGCAAGTTCGAGGAAATCGCTCCCTTTGTCTCCGGCAAGCGTGGACGAGAAGTCTTTATCAACGGTGACAAGGATTTCGGCGTGTGGACCGCTGGTCAAGTTATTGGCCTGATCAATGATGTGCCCACTTGTGAAGAGCTCCTCCGCAGAATTGAGAAGGAGGCCGCCGCCGCCATCGCAAGAACTAGCAAGTTTTACCAGCCCCAGAGCAAGCTATGATTTTGAAATTAGGGTTGGGTGCACAGCTTGTTGTATGTTTTATAGAATGGACAGAGGCATCTAGAATATCCCATCTAGAATTCATTTGCTGTCAACGGGCTCCCCTCCGTCTTCTTCTCCCCACGGGGCCAAACTGAAATCTTGTCCCACGTTGGGTCTTGGAAGTAGTCACGTGTTCTCCCAGAAACCTGGCGAATCCTCCGGAACCGAATCCGCAGTCTGATTCTGCCAGCACAACACTTCCCAGCTCCGAATGCTATAATGTGAACGTGATTCATTGAAAATAGACACTCTACCGTCCGATCAAGCAAATCAGACAAGATGGAAGAACCTAGATTGGCAGAGAAAATCGATGCCATCCTCGCGGATTTCTTTTCCTCGTGGAACCTTGTTTCCACCGTTCTCGTTCTCCTTGTCATCGGACTTCTCACATACCCGTTGCTGACGAGTAAGGATCCTGACACACACCCTTTTTTATTAGCCAGGCAAGCACAAGTTGCCCCAGTACGCCATTCCGGGGAGTCGGCCGTTTATCGAGCAATCGACATTCCACATGGTTATCCACTCCGGGCAGGATTGGGTGTAAAGGATCCCGGCACTCCTAGATGGAGTGCTGGAAGGCCAGGTGACCTTCGTGATATCTGGAGACGAGCTGTGAGTGGCTCTGTCAAAGAAGACGGCACTCCTACCGGTGAGAAGGGCAAGATCCAGACCGTCCTAGGACGAGAACGAATCATCGATCACGATTTCGCCGACCTGACTCTCGATATCAATGTCATCGGACAACATATCAAGAGAAACAATGGTCAGTCGGTGGCTGTCTGTCTCTCCAACTCGGTCGAACTGCTGTCCTCCATCTTCGGTAAGTTGTATCAACGACTCGACTCGCGTCCCAAAGTCAAGATGAACGCTTTCTCTAACTTTCCCCTAAGCTGGCTCGTTTTATGGCTTCTCAACCACACTTCTCCCTCATGGCGTGTCTACCGAGGTCTTCAAATCTCTCCTGTCCAAAACTACGGCTGATTACCTGATCGCTGACGCTGGTACAATTGATCTCGACGACATCTCCTCCGCCAACAAGTCGATCAAGAACATCATCTGGGTTTCCAAAGCCGCTGGCCAACACATCGACTGGACTGAAAAGTCCCCTCGAGGATTTAGCGTGACTTCGTGGAAAGCTCTGGTCGACGAGAACAAGGCTACCACCAACTCGGAAGTTCTTCCACTGGACAAAGATTCTCAGGTGCCACCTGTATCTATATTTACACCAATATCCGCTACCAGCTACGACGTCGTCAAGTACACTTCGGAGAATCTCATATCCGCGACGGCAGCACTGCTGGCAACATTGCCGCGAACTCACAAACTCTCCACTTCGGACACGGTCCTTTCGACCCTGAGCTTCACCAACAGCTATCCGCTCGCATGGGCACTGGCGGCTCTTTATTCTAATGCAACACTGTCCATCAACTCGGTTGCCGGAGACGGCGTTCCCTTGGATGCCGCGGTCTCTCTAGCTCGGCCATCCATCTTGATCACCTCACCTACGACCATCACCAACTACCTGAAGCACCCAAGCACGATCCACCCGTCCGGATTGGCCGTGTACACTGGGTCACGTTCGTTGCGATCAGGCAATCTTCCTTCGTCTCGTGGCCAACCTAGCTCGGCAATGCTTTCTAATCTCCGCGCTGTCTTCATCCCACAGCACATCCCGGGTGACACAAGCGTGACATCCTCCTCGTCTTCGCGACTCACTTCTTCCGACCTGTCAACTCTCCGCCTTACTTTAACGGCCCGTGTTGGATATGCCTTGACCACCCCTCTGGTTGCTGGCGCCGTGACTCAGACCAATATTCTAGATTATCGGGACAAGGGCAAGGACGTGGTCATGGTCGGTGCACCACTAAGTTCGGTTGAAATCCATCTCGAGGGTGAGGAAGAATTCGTTGGCACTCAAAAGCCGAGTGGTCGCTTGGCAGTCAAGGGTCCTGTGGTGGTTGGGGGCGGCAAGGTTGTGCTTGATGCTGTGGTACGCATTGATGATGACCATACCATCATTCTTTCTTGAAAGGACCTCAGGACCCCTTGACCAAGACCGAGATACCTAGATGGGCATGGAGATGAGGGGAGAATCCGATGTAATGACGGATGCAGATACAGTGATGATTTTGGCGAGATACACCCACTTCAATTCTGGCATGAACGTTCCAACACATCTCCAACAAGTCACATGAACGACCAACAAAAGCATTATTTAGAAAAATAAAACGCAAAGGTTTTACCAAGTGTTCGGATCCAGAGATGAAAATTATAGTTGGGTCATCAATAAACCGCCAATACATAACCTCGAGGCTGTTAATACAAATGCCCGCCAGAGACATGCTCATCGTCTCTTTCCTTTCTTCGACCGATCAGCAAATTGACTGGTTCTCTTGGTACCAGTCAATAGTGCCCGTTGTCTCAGATACTGATCTACCACTTTCTGGACGCTGCCCATGTCATGGTCAGGTCTGCGCATGTAGTATAGACGAGCCTTCCTCTTGCGTTTGGGTACCCGCCATGCCACTTCCATGCTCTGGACGAGCGGGCTGTGTACCTTGATCAACATCTCGGTACCGATTTTTGTTAATTGATTTCGGAGGAGGACTGAGGTGTGCGGGCCAGATCCCTTGATTGCTAGCACCACGCCGGAGAACGGTTCGCCCGACTTAAAGGTAGTCAGGAGGATATCGCCGACTTTGACGCATTCTTTGTTCGTCGTATCAAACAGCCGACTTCGAGCACCTGTTGGGTCGAGTTGCGACAGTTGCTGCGAGTCGATCAATGCGACAGGGTTTTTACATTTCTGTGCTTCTGAAGGGACTGCAGGGTGGACTATTATCTCGCGTTTTTCTGTCGGAGGAGAGTGATCGGTCAGCGGTTGCAGTTGCACGAGAGATTATACATTTTTCAGGCAGCTTACTAAAATCAGGTCGTAGCCTCGGGGTCAATTGAGGCCAGAATTGTTTGGGGAGATCGGCTGGAACGTCGAGTTTGGGGACTGGAGCTGTTTGGATTTGGACTAATGACCGGCGAAACTGTCGCTGAGGAACGACGTCGCTGAAGAGGACCCTTCGACAGCATGCCGATGCACGCGGCGTCAGGGTATGCGACATCCTGAGCTGAGAGTCAAGGTATCTGAGGTGGAAGAAGGAGAAGGCAATGATCAGTCTGGTGGTGATGGTGCTGATGCTGTCCCTGCGGATGGAAATAAATTGCATGATGAGAGGAGGTTGATGGATCGGAGCGGATTAACTCTATTCCGTCCCATCACCAGCACCAGCACCGACGAGTTCGTGTCTTGCAGCATCATTTTCCTCAACTTTGTCTCAAGTCCATCATACGAACGAGGAGCCCACGTCTTCTATCTTGAAGCTCCTCGACCTCAATCGCATCAACATCATTTCGCCTGATACTTGAAATCATGGCGTCCCCTGCACAGCCCCTGCGCTTCCTGTGCCGGTCCTGTCGCAAAGGCGTCCACAACTTGTCCAAGCCCTCTCGATCTTTTAGCACCACTTCCCAAAGGTCAAAATGTACGCTGCATGTCTGTACCCGTCAGCTGTGCAATGGCAACTAACGAGATCTCTAGCCATTCCTCATTTCGCACCCAGTGCATCGCCCGAACTCGACCAACTTCTGTCCACCTTCCGAGAGAAAGTCTTCATGCCAGCTGCCCTTTCGCAGCAACATCGTGCCTTGATTTACAAACGATCCAAAGATGCCTACATAACCGCGGAGCCCGGTGTCACGGTGACCATGTCGGACGAAGAAGAGATCACTCTGAAACCAATGGACTACTTTGATAAACCTTCACTAAGAGGAAGCCTCTCGACCTTTGTGGAGATTCTAAATCAGCATTCGGACCATGCAACCTGGAGCAACTTGGTACCGTTTCTCCAAGGACTTGCCTTGGCCAAATGCAATGTTCCCTCTTGGTTTTACCAAAAGATCACAAGAAAAGGCTGTGAGGTGGGGAAAGAATCGTTGATTATTCGCTGCGTGGAGAACTCTCGTGACACACATGTCCGGCTTTCGATACCGGGCGTTGCTCGAGAGCTCTACGTCTCCCTATACAAGCGGGCCATGGAAGCTGGTCTCGAGGGACCACAGCTGGATTCAGCATACTCTCGGGCAGAAAAACTTGCTCTTTTACTGGAAGATGAGGAACATTGTGGAGGGAAGCTGACGCTGTACTCGAAGGACAAGAAACAATTTGATGTTGATGCCAGG
Source organism: Exophiala mesophila (assembly GCF_000836275.1). Taxonomy (NCBI): domain Eukaryota; kingdom Fungi; phylum Ascomycota; class Eurotiomycetes; order Chaetothyriales; family Herpotrichiellaceae; genus Exophiala; species Exophiala mesophila. The sequence goes on from NW_015622507.1 coordinate 4,784,775, forward strand.
GCCGATCCAGCCATACTAAACATTCTGCTTCTACTTTCGGCATCCAAGGCCGCCCAGGTTGAGCCGGCAGACGAAGAATTGAACAAGAAGGTCGTGGGGTACATTCGAAAGGTGGTTTATGCCGTAAACCATCCACCCCAAATTGAGACGGTGTTCTCGAGCTATGACGTTTCCAAACCTCCGGGCAAGGCTGCCTTGTTGGAAGAAGCCATTTTTGGAAAAAGTGCGGTCGAACAAGCTCTGAAACTCGAGCTGGACCAAGAATTGAAGGAGAAATTGCAGCAAGCTTCTGAAGTATTGAAGACTAGAATCTCGGAGCTCGAGCCTGTTGTTCGAGAGCAGGCGGCTGGCAGACCCAGAAGAGCGCTGGAGTTGTATGATCAAGCATAGGAAGAGAGTCATCTTTGAGACTGCGACACATGCAGTGTGAAGACGTCGTTGCAAGGCCAGTGGCTTTGACCAAGGGCATGATAGCAACATGTATAGTACTTGAGGAGTGGGAACTGTGAAAAGTACAAAAGATTGGCTGAATGAGATGCCAGCCTTGTTGAATAGATCTCCATGTCCCAATAATCGAAACCAAGTGTCGCAGATTACATGCTACCTAGGTATACACGACATGTTCACTTCTCGTTGGAAATTCAAAAATTGGAGATGAGGCGGAGGCATCCAGAATAGGATCAACGTCACACATCACCACAACTCAATTCCCACCAGAACAAACATACCCAAAGTCACCTTCGATCCTTCGACTTGTTGTGTACGAAGACTTCACACTGCTTAGAATCGTCAGAGTAATGTCTTGATATCTTCCATCCCCGTTCTGCGCACCTGCGCCCCTGCGCCCCTGCGCCCCTACGCTTGCTTCAGTCATCACTCAATCATCAACCACCCTCGCAGCACCACGCAGTCTACCACCAACCATGGCAAACCCTCAGTCCGAGGATCCCTTTCTCGAAGTCCAAAGGTATGTTGATCTTTACTCATGCTGATTGTCCCAACATTGGCAGGATTCAAGCTTACCATGTCATTGTTCTTCTCCGCGGTAGCGACGTGCAAACAACTCTGACGGCCACCCGCCACCTGTTCTCATCCTATCTACGCATTCGCACACTATCCACCTCACCAACATCTCCAGAACTAGTGCAGTCACGAGCCGAGCTCCGAACCAACCTCGAGACCCTGACATCGGACCTGGGCGAGTTGTTAGAATCCATATCTGCCGTGGAGTCGGATCCATACAGGTTTGGTCTGGACGTGGCCGAGGTGCAACGCAGGCGCCAATTTGTGCGCGATGTCGGCGAGGAGGTCGAGAGTATGCGGCAGGAGCTTGGAGGTGTCACCACTGCTGCAGGTGGGAGTAATGAACGGGGAGATGGTGGCGGGAGTAAGAATGGACAGCCAGACAACAACAATAACAACGGCATTAGACGGTTAGACTGGGATGCCGATCGAGACGATAATGACGACGATGACGATGATCCATACGGCGCCTTTGAGGCACAACAGCAGCAGGTCATGATGGCGGAGCAAGATGAACAGCTCGACGGCGTCTTCCAATCCGTCGGCGTCCTCAGAGGCCAGGCTGTCGACATGGGCCGCGAACTCGAAGAACAAGGTCACATGCTCGACGACGTCGATGCCCTTGCCGACCGTGTCGGTGGCAAGTTGCAGGTTGGTGTCAAGCGTGTTGGCGAGGTCATTCGCCGCAACGAAGATACAGTCAGCAATTGTTGCATCGCCGTCTTGATCGTCGTTTTGATCATTCTACTCATCTTGCTGATCGCTCTATGAAGCTAGCATGGCTTAACACCACCGCAGAAGGCGCGGCACGTTCCATACAGTGTGGAGGACCGGTCTCGAAGAGGGATCATGCGTCCATGTTCAACGTTCTCATTCCCCACTAGTAATCTATCTTGCCATCTCTCTCGAAAGTCCATCGGAGTTTGCCATCAAAGCGACAAGACACCCCAAGATCCGACCATGCAAACTCCCAACGACTTTTGGACCCATATCTTCATTTACTAATGTGCACAATACAAGGACATTACAACGACGCACGACATCTCCTCAAGCCTTGCGCTGTTTCTTGTGCGGTCGGTCTTGGTCGGCGTCATCCTCATCCTCATCCTCCGCCACTTCAACAAGCTCAGGCGCATTCTCGTCATCAGACGGCTCACCCTCGTCCATTCCATCAAAATCGTCGGCGACCTCTTCTTGGGCTGACACTACGCATGGGTTAGTATGAAGAGGATTTCCAATCACGCGGGATGGCGGAGACATACCGAAATAATCTATGGCGTCTGGCCACAGTTCCTCAGCCAAAGCAATGGCAACCTCTTCACCAGCGGGGAACACTTCGACCTCGAGCAACTCGGAGAATTCGTCATCATCTTCGTCCTCCTCCTCGGCGCCGTCAAGACCGTTTGCGTCCACTGATTTTCCCTTGTCTGTCGCATTGACAGCGCCACGGAAGCCAAACCAAGCGAAGAAGCTTGTCTCCATGTCGGCATCTTCGTCGAGCTGGGACAGTTTTTCCCGGAGCTTCTCATACTGCCATAGTGCCTCTCGATCGACAATGTTAATCTCCTTGTCATCGCCACTCTTCAATTTCAAGACCTCCTCGGCCTGGTACAACTCGGCTGCTGCATTCAACAACCCGGATGTCAGATCCTTCTTCTTGTTCTTGAACTTGATTGCGACAGGTTTAGACACCATGCTCCCTGGGCCGGCCTCCGCCGCGTGATACTCGAATTCTTTTACCAACTTCTTATCCTCGATGATGTCATTGTCGGCGAACTCGAAGGTGAACCGCAGAGATCTCGGCTCGCCATCGGTTTCAGACTTGATTTGATACCGCTCGACCGAGAAGGAGGTGATTGAGGAGAGAAGTTGAAGGTCGTTGGGTGAGATGAACTGTCGGACATCCTCGGGGCCGTTGCCAAAGACGGTCGGCCAGAAATCAGGGACTCGGGAGAGTAGCTTGTTCCGGCGCGCGTAGAGGGGCTTCAAGGCTTGTTCTTTTCGTCGCACTGTGAGCGGAGAGCTGTGTCAGCAACCGGCGTCAAAATATTGAAGTTAGATTGACGGTTCGCCTGTCGCAGTTATACTTACAGGCATCGATTTCCACCTCGGCGAATGATCTTTCCAAGGTGCCCAACTCTTGGAAAATGTTTGTCACGTCTTCCGTCGAGGTTGCCATGATGAATTGTTGACGCGACAAGTGAAGTCGAGATGTGGTAGATCTCAAACAATGAACGGAGATGTAATGTGTCCAGACGGACCTCGGATATCACTCTGATAGACCGATTGGAATCTAGATCGATACGGATCTTCGTGTAGGATCAGTGTGTCAAAGATTTCACCTTTGGTTCAAACGATGAGAACTCGAATCATTATTCACGGCGCAACCAAACGAGGCTGGTCGAAAAAATCATCGACTTGGGACTGGATTTCTCCAAATCCTGGGGCGACGTCGTGAGGGGAAATACATGTGACATGGTTGCGGTGCTTGCGTTTTTCCGGCTCCGGGGTATGCATCATCTTCCATGAATCCTCGTGATCCTCCCCTTCATTTTCTTCTTCTTCTCCTCTCCATGGGTTAAATTCTTAAGTCCGACACTATACAGGATCATTTCTTGGTTGGACGGGTGGTTCCAAGTGGAACGTTGTATTCCACTCCTACTCCGTAGATTGAAAAGTGTTGAAAAGCGGTGAATATAGACAAGCCTCGCAGAGAAGCAATGCATGCTATACCAACTCCTCGCCACATACAGTACATACTTGTTATGTAGTCCTTCTGGTCGAAGGAGGAGTTTTGGAACAAGCATCGATCTACGCTTCAGGATACCGATATAGTGGCCAGAAATCTGAGAAACACATCCATGTAACGCATGTGTCGATCAGATCAGTCCCATAATATAGTGCCAGGTTCATCTGTTGATCAGCCAAAGGAAACTGGGCAACTGATAACCTGAGATTGTGCGTCATGCCTTCTGGCCACTATCATGTAGAGTACCTAGTGATCAACATAATCCAGAAATAGAAAATGTCGATCATGAGATTGATTTCCTCAACACAACCATCTCGATGTGTGCGTCCTTTTCTTGGAACTCCAAACTTTCCATCTGGCCATGCACGCAAGATGAGATGGCCAAATGTCCCCATGAAACTTGCACAACAAATCGGGGCTACGTACACTTTGAATATATCAGACACAAGGAGGGCTTGGAGAGTGTCTCATTCGGCAGAGTTCCGGTATTACTCTTCCCTTGCCAAGTGCCTACCTGATCAGGTGTCTTACCATGCCTTGCTACGGTACCTACTAATTTCCCTTCCTGTTCAATGACGTTGGTCTATTTTTTGTTTCGACTTGTGCAACCAACCACACTACTAGATAGTCCTGATCTAACCATATGGATCACGGCTGCAGGGGAAGGAAAAAACAACCCCCAGTGCCCCCCCAGTGCCCCCCCAGTGCCCCCCCTCCTTTAGGTACGCAACAATCACCTCTGATGCTTTGACTGTCTCAATAATTCTGACCGGTGTAGGGTTCCAAGTACCAAGTCGCTTGCAAGCTGAACGTTATTGTGGGCAATGTAAAATTCTTGGGTCTCCATCGCGCTACGGAGTACGCTCAGGATTCTATTCTGAGCGCTGGAAATTTGCGCCCAGATACCTTAATCAGTCTTGACTAGAGGTCTATGCGTATTACCGTTATGCCTGTGCAGCGTGCCTGAATTGCCCCTCGGTGACAACCAGGTATCTCTCTTTTGGGCTTGCTTACGCAAGGTGGCTTTTGCTGGAGGCAGCCACGGACCACAAGGCGCTCTGGGGAAGGTCCCTACGTGGTTTAAAGCAGGAGGCGAAGCTTTTGAGAGACACCAGGGCACAGACGCCCCCCGGAAGGCTGGTCGGGCACGACCTCTGGGATCCCTTAACCCCGAGAACAGTGGCAGGAGTGGTTACCTAGATACGTGGTACTTACGGAGTACTTAAGGCGCCCAGAGTCAAGCGCCCGGTCTCCACAAATCCACCAAATGACTGCGATTGGCTCCCACGTGGTTGCCAACCTTTCCCTTTCTGCTTTCCGCTACTCTCAAAGAAGTCAAGCGTCAGGCACCGCTCGGCCCCTGGCTCTTCCTTCTCCACTTCTCGTCAACCTCACCTCCTGTTCTTCTCCTGTTCCTCTCCACAACCTTCTACCAACCTTCTTACCACCAATGCCACTCAATAATGTTTTCTCACTCCACTGTCGCGTTGACTCCGCCGACTCCGCCCTCCATGGGAAATTGTGGTCAAGTCTATTCACCACTTGAACTGAGTGTACGAGTAAGCTCTGTAGACAGCTGTCACTTGTCACCGCTTGCGAAGCCTTTCCCTCCCGCCACACTGAACACCATGCGCCCAACTCAAAGTCCTACGCATTTGCCTGCCACCCCAAAACAAGCACCTGACACGCATAGGCCATGTTAGAGCTAAAGTGCACCCCGTCCAAACGCACTAGGGGCACGGGAGTCGTTCGTACCCTAATCATGAGACAGATTCAGGTGTACGGAGTATATTCCTCCTCCCTTTACCGAGTTCCAAGATCCAGCTCAAGAACATGTCTTCGGCCCGACCCAATCACACCTCGCTGTTTCATTTAACTAACCGCTGTTGTATCGGTCCAACAACCTGCAATGGGCAATCTAGAAATTGCTTGCAAACAAACAAATCATACCCATGACTTTTCCGGCTGTGGAGCCTAGCGAATGGCAGTTAAATGGTCAGATCCTCAAAATATGGATACATGTAGCCGAAAGGATATGGCCCAGCAACTGCACTCCCGAAGGCCTTTTGACCTGTCCGTCAGTCGCCAGACACGCGGTAACTGTGGAACCTCCCACGGCTGACGCAAAGACTGAAGCCACATCCACTAGCCGGGGGTCTTCAACGTCTGTCTAGGCCTTTATGACCACCATCTGCCTTGTGCTCTGGTATCTTGACTCTCTTTTCCCTTGCCTTTTTCCCTTACCACCGACTTTCCTTTATCACGGTCTTTTTTTCTTGCGCCAGCGAGCATTTTGCTCGCGTCCAGTCCTTGCTCACGGGCACTGACCCAAGTCACTCCTTCTTATTTCTGTTGAATGCGCTGTTTCTCCTTTTACCAATCCAATCTTTACAGTCACAATGCTTTCTACTAGTTTGATCGCCAGCTTGCTGGCAACAGCTACTTTTATCACCTCATCCACATCCTCGCCAATCTTAGAAACAAGGCTGGCCAGACGAACATTCACCACACCTCAGTTGGTCTCGTACTGGGGAAATGGTTTTGACCAGATTCGACTTGGCGACTTTTGCAAGAACACCACCTTGGACGTTATCCCTATCGGCTTCGTCAACACATTTCCCGATGAGCTCGGATCGAATGGACAGCCCAAAAGATATCCTGGTACAAACTACGCAAATGCTTGCGGTGCCCCTTATTGGGTCGCTCCCGATGGAACACAAACCACCATGTTCACAACGTGCTGGCAGATCGAAGAAGACATCCCCAAATGTCAAGCACTAGGAAAAAAGATTGTGGCTTCCCTTGGTGGCGATTCGCCTGGTAACTTTATCGCAAGCAAACAATCCGCCATTGATTTCGCACAGTTCTTGTGGGGTTCATTTGGCCCTCTCCAGGATCCTACTCAAACCCTGTTCCCCAGACCCTTTGGCACTGGCGTTGTTGTCGACGGTTTCGATTTGGACATTGAATCCTTTGGACAAGGTGGCTTTGGATACGCGGATTTAGTCAATGAACTGAGACGACTTGCTGCTCTTTCTAACAAGCCTATCATCGTCTCAGCAGCACCTCAGTGCATCGTCCCTGATGTCCATTTGGCCGATGCCATCACCAATTCCGTCATCGACTATGTCTGGGTCCAGTACTACAACACTGAACAATGCTCAGCCCGATCTCTGTTCGGCTCTGGTAGCTTGAACACAAACACCGATGTTACTTTTGGGTGGGCCAGCTGGTTGAAGCAAAACTCCAAGAATCCCAATGTGAAGCTCTTCCTCGGATTACCCGCGTCGCCCGCTGCTGCGTCTCCTGGTTACTACTTGAACCTTCAGGAAGCGACATCTCTGATTGAAGAATTTGGTTGCAATACTAGATATCAAGACATTTTTGGGGGCGTCATGTTATGGGAAGCCACCGAGTCGGCAAGAAACATCCAAGCGAATGGCCTGACATTTGCCGATAACATCAAGGCTGCTTTGGGCAAGCTGTCGTGCGCACCAGTCCACACCACAACCACCACCACAACGACTACCACCACTACAACCACGACGACGACTACCACTACCACTACAACCACTACCCCACCAACCACAACCACAACCACAACCATTCCTACAACCACCACCACCACTACGACAACCACAACCATTCCTACAACCACCACCACCACTACGACAACCACTCCTACGACCACCTCCACCACCACCACTACCACTACCACTACCACTACTCCTCCGACAACCACAACCCCAACCACAACTGAGCCCACCACAACGACCACGACAACACATGCTGTCGGACCTATCGATACTACTACTACTACCACCACTACGACTGAAGCACCAGCGTCGACAACAACTACCACGCATGATTTCCCTCATCCGCCAGTCACCACGACCACGACCACGACCACTACAACAACTAGTCGCACTGTTGGGCCTATTGATGAGTCGACCACCACAACCACCCATGTTCTGCCCACAACCTCATCTACCCACCCACCTCTTCCAGATTCCAGCTCAACAACTACATCTCCCCATGTAGGACCCGTCACAACTTCGTCTGAACCATTGGAACCCTGGGAAGATTGGGAAACAACTACCACGCGACCTGTCGACCCCATTGAGACAACCACGACTGATGATTATAACTGGTCCGATTGGCCATCCGCGACCACTAGCAACACAGCCGGACCTATCGAAACCTCGACCTCGAGCCTTGATCCCTGGAGCGACTGGGTGGCGACGACTACATCAACCAAGCCTGTCGAGCCTGTGCCAACCTCCACCTCAGTTGATCCATGGGAAGATTGGGCGACCACAACTTCCAGCAAGCCCGTCGATCCCATCCAAACGTCCACTGACGACTATCCATGGTGGGATTGGGAATCAACAAGCTCAATTATCGACCCTGTCCCAACTTCAACGGAAACATCCTACCCCTGGATTGACTGGGAAGTGACCACTACCTCAAGTATCCCTGTTGCTCCGACAGAGACCTCAACCACTGCTGATTCTACCTACCCTTGGCTGGATTGGGAGTCGTCCAGTGTCAATGTTGTGGCAACAACTGAAACTGTCGTGCCCGTGGTACCAATCGCAGCGTCGACTCGCGTAGCACCCGCTAGCGATACTCCAGCTCCTAAACCAGTGTCCCCAACGAGCGCCACGGACGTCAGACCTGCCATCGCCACCTTCACTGGCGGTGCCACGCAAATGAAATTGCCTACGTTCGTTACGGGCGCTGCGGGATGTGTAGCTGTGGCAATTTTCGGTGTCATGTTTTAGACTGGAGATGTGATGTCTATTTCAGGTCCATGAAAGGGGCACCGGTTCTGCGCGGAGGACTCTTGTGGTCGATCGATCAGAAGGTCAATGACAGGACATTCAGGATCAGCCAAGGACGATGAGACCAGTACACCTAACTGGCCACTTCCCTGTGGGAAATGAACCTTCTTCAGTGTTCTTCAACTCCGAAGGGTGCGCATTCTCGTCTTCGATGGTCAATCCAACATGACTTCTCGTGTATATAAGTCCCAGTCACCATCATATGGGACTCTTAGCCTCGGCATTGGCATGGGCATTCGGCATTGAGTAATGGAGCGGGCATTAGTGTTTTGCATTTTGGCATAGTGTTGTTAAAATAACTTTTCTATATCTTACATGAACTCTGGGATCCTCTTTTCCCCCTTGACTTCTTCCTCATCTATTCTTCTTCACTAATCCACAATGTTGTAGAGAGAAAGACGTAATAAGATTTCTCTGATCATTAAGCATTGAACTAGTAAGGGATGACTTCTTTACAGTGCCATGTGCACTCGTGACCTGATCAATTCCAGCTCCCTCTCTCTAGATATATTCGTCGGTCGAGCAGGAACATGGACGTCGTCTATAAAAGTATGGCTCACTTTTTCATTTCACAGCAACGGTCTGGTTACGATGAAGTCACAGTGGAGAGCTAATGGCCAACATACCTCCGATCTGACAAGGAAGCAACATCAGAATCGAGAGGATCGTCGTCAACCTCAACAGGATTGCTGTCATGAAATCACAGACAAGCACGGCACAGGTCAAGACCACTTTTGTTGGCCATCGTTTGATGAGGGGGGCGATCAAAATCTAAATCCACACACTCAAAGGCTTGATTTAGGCTAGTCAATAGCCCAATGCGCTCAAATGTGTTGGAAGGGGTGTTGTTCATATAGTCTTGGTAGTCGAACTTGTTGACTGCCAACGCGATGATGGACCCGTTCAAGGCTTCAAGCTCAAATTTGTATCGCACGATACCGATAATCTAGATGGTCATGTTGCGCTTCTCTTCTTTGGAGAACAGGATCCATGTTTCCTTTAAGCCAGCGACGACTTGTGATAGCTTAGTGGGTCGAAAGGACGTGAGTGGTATCTAGGTCGAGGATGGACCTTGGCTCGAGATCTTTGAGGATTCAAGTCGTGGTGGTCTCAAGATGACGGACAAGTAAATCGATGAATATCTGGAATATCTGAAATATCTGAGGATTTTATACCACTGCAGACTACGTATCCCTGGTGCCCTGGCAGTGCACGCCTTAGCGCCTTCGAGTAGTCATGATCGAAGCCCTCATGATTCGCAAGGCGATAGGAATGCTTCAGACGAACGAAGACAAAATGGGTCAGTATGTGCGGACTGGGTGAAGTTCAGATCAACGTCAATGTAGCATGTTCATCACAGTATTGATGAAGAACTGCCGTGCGTACAGGGGTGAGAGACCGAACTTCAGATCCCCGTATTCATTGAAGACTAGGTAACAATATCACAGGACGTTCCAACATCGTTCAACATGAACTCAAGCTCAGGGTCGAAAGAATGTAAGGCTATGCAAGTTTAGTCTTGTGTACCTGAAGACTCAGTTGACAGAGGCCGGGTGCAATGATACTGGTCAACCACGTGTCACCCTGGCTCGATACAGGCAAGCCGAATGTGGTGCTCAGGCTCAGTCGTCCCTCTGAACAACGTGCCCAGTTTATCGAGCAAGTGATCAGATGGGATGCAGCACAGCAGTTTGCCGTGTTGAGGTCATGCTCGGTCCTTTCAGAGAGTGGTAACAACCACTGGAGCATGGCACAAGCTTCCAGGACTCGAACTTCCGCAACATGTTTGGCTTTGACCTGCTTGAGAAAACCTCTCGGACTCGCTTCGTAGGTGACATGGTTGTTAGACGACAATTTTAGTCGCCTCAAGGCCAAATTACTTGACTTTGCCCATAATGGTGTCCATGCCTCTTTCGGTGTATGTGCTTGCGGCAGCTCGTTTGACGGCAGTGATCATTCCACGATCCCAGTCATCTCGAGTTTTGAGCAGACCTTCCACCCAGGACAGTTGGAGATCCCAGAATTCAGCCTTGAACCTCTCATAGACTCCAACAACCTCCATCTTGTCAACCTCCAGCAGCTGGACAGTAAAATTGACAGCCTTCCACTTGGGTTTGATGGTATCATTGAAAGCATCGGGGTATTTTTCAAAGAAGGCGAATGCTGCAAGAACGTCGTCTCTAAACTTGGCTGGGAAAGGTTCACCTCTTCGGAACTTGACGCCACGATTGTTTCGGATGGCGGTCAAATATGACACCAACAGAGTATCGGAGAGTTCTTCGATCAGAATGTCCAAGAGTGAAGGGTGAAGAACTGTATTGTAGTCGGAAATGTAATCGTCAAAGGTGGTGACAATCCTCTGCAATGCTGTCTGTTCATACCACTTGCCGGGTACAAAGAGCTCGCCGATAATGGTGCGAAAGTCGACTTTGAAAATCAATTGGACAAAGCGATTGATGCAGTGAGTGGCCAGATCGACATAGCCGTCACGAAGAGCATCTAGCTCAGTGGTTCCATTTGTGGACATGAATTTGGCCGATGGGGGCGTCGGCAGCTTGGTGAAGTCTTCTCGGAAGCGGGTCAAATAGCCCTTTTGTGCGGTTGGGTCGTCAATAATATCCCCAGCTGCATCGTCGACGCAGGCAATCTGATCATTCGCGATTGCCAGAAGCCAGTCTTGTAGTGGCTGCAGGGTTTCCAGCAGATCTGGAGTCGGGTTCTTGTATCGATCGACTTCCTCGTCGACTGCTCTCTCCCATTGCTGCTGTCGAGACTTGAGGGCGCTGAACATGGCGCTCATAACGCCTTCAACAACATCCTCACGTTCAGAGTCACCGGCTGCAACAGCTTGTTCGTGCAACATGCGCCACATGTCGCCAAGGGTTTTGGTCCTAAAGTGGCCGTCGGGGTCCTGTTCAATGGCATCGGTGGCGCGAGAAGAAAAGTTCTTGCGATCGGTAACATACATTCGATCGATCCAAGAATTGAGAGCTTTGGTGATGAGATTTCTGTAATCACGGATCAGGTCGCCCTGACGAGAGTCGAGTACATGGGGTTTGAGTTGATTTGAGGAATAGTCGAGTTTCTTCATCTTCTTGTAGTAGAGGTCGATATAATGGACGATCGCCAACATCATGGGTGAGCGAAGATTCTGGTCGTCAACAAATGCGACCAAGAAGTCATGCATCTGCTGGTGGTATATGTTGACATAGGTGTCGTAGATTTTCCACTTTTTGGGAAAGAGGTTCTGCATGCCTTGCTTGGAGACAAACAAGTCGTTGAAATACCATTTAGTGTGTTTATCGAGTTTGCTTGGGTCATCCTGAAAGTCTTGTCGGGTTTGTTCAAATTTTGCTTGAGCGACAGCTTGGATGGCTTGGATGAACTTCTCCTTGTATCCACGGATGATTTTAGGTCCAATGGTAAAGGATGTGAACTTGCTGACAAGGTCTTGGTGGTCCTTCTGAGCGTCCTGTAGAGCTCGGACACGCTGGTCATTCTTTTCTTCCGAGGCAATGACAATGGCAAGGCGGACGATGATGCCGTTGTTGTCTCTCTGGACGAGTTCAATAAGGCTCAGGCATATTTGGCCGATGTGTTCGTCAAAAAGGTCAATGACATTGTCCAACTGTTGGAACCAGTCGAGAAGGGTTTGCTCCAAACTATTGTCCTTTGCTCTTCGAATTTGATCAAGGGCCTCGTCTCGAAAATCACGGAGCTTGGTCAGGCGCATGTGGGCCTCTAGTAGGTTGGGCTGGTTTTCGAGATCAGTCTCGTCATCCTCTAGGAGTCGCTGGACATAAGAGCAGTCTCGTTCAAAAGTGTCTAGACCGGCTTGCATGGCCCGAGTGGCCTCGAAGTTTCGGTGTACTCGTGCCAGGTAGTCGAGCTGGGGGAAGTTCTTGCGAATAGCTTGGGCTTGCTCGCATAAGTCATGAATGCTCTTCATCTCATCCTTGATCTGGCCAACGAGTTTCTGGCCTTCAGCGAGGGTTGACATGCCATTCTGGGTTGTATCCAAATGCTCTTTCAGACCCTCGCGCAGTCTTGCGTCCACATCGGCCTTTTTCCGGTTGATCTCTGCCTTGAGACTAATGATCTTCTCCAGGTCTTCTGGAGTACGCAGGACATCTTGAATCCGGGGCATGCCCACACTATTCGCAGTGGCAGTGGCCGCCATTTTGGGGTGGAGAGGGTTGTTCTATCCCAAAAGAGTAGAGAGGGCTTTGGCAGTCGCGCCTTTCGGTGGTTGGGTGGATTATTTCATGATGGGGAATTCAGTCAAGTCTGTCGTCACGTTCGTGGCAAATTGAGATTCCATCTGTTGGAAAGAGAGAACGGCGGTGGTAATTGAGGTGGTGATGACAGAGAGTCGAGGGAGGATTGACTTGAATTCATCAGTTGTGGCACGTGTCTTGTGTGGGTATGGAAGGCAGGCGCGATGGGGGCAAACCGTGGCACGGCAGGAAAGGCTGGGTGGGATCCCAGGGCCAAGGGGCGGCACTGCTTAAGCCGGTACCTAAATAGACACTTATATAAGGACTGAGAAACCCAATATGCCGCCTATACCCCCTATAACACCACCACCTCAACTGGAGGCCTCTAGGCTTTGTCACCGCCTGAAACAATCCCCTGTCCTCTCTTGTCTCAAGCACGTCACGGCTAATGCGTTTCTCAGCATCCATGTTATACTCGTATACGGAATTCACTATCCATCTGTCGACATCGAACGCCATAAACTTATACATTTCCTCATCTCTCAAGCTAACCCAAGCTTGAACTCTTTGATGATAATATCTGCCGACTTCTCGCCAATCATGACAGCAGTGCTCATAGTATTGCCCGAAACATTCTCTGGGGCAATACTCAAATCAGCCACCTTCAACCCCTGGACGCCGTGGACATTCAGGTCTTTGTCCACAACGCCCATCTGTTCAACTGGGGCCATTTTGCAGGTGGCGATGGAGTGGAAAGTCGTACCCACATTCTGACGAATGAACTTTTTGATGGCCTCATCGTCTTCACGAGAGTACTCGATTGGTAATTTTGCCTTGTCCATGGAGGCCTCCGTAAGCCTTGCAGCAGTCGATTCAGGTGAGAATTGAGGGTGTAAATGACTTTCGCCCTTGTAGAACCGCATGTTTTGTGCCACTTGACGTTGCGTCTTGTACAGCCAGACTTGCGTGGCTAAATCAATGTCGTTTGGGTCAGACAAATATCCAGTCCGAAAGTCCAGAGGGTCTCCAATCTCCGGGCCGGTAATATGCTATATGACCTATGTTAACCATTACAACGGCGTGTCCGACATCATCGTCGACTTACCAAGTGACCCCTGGAGTATGGATATGAAGTGAAACAGGCCAAAGAGAAGAATTGGCCGGGCAGGAATGGACTGGGATCGCCGAGGATTCTGTGACACAGAGGTTAGATGAGTCCACAAACGTCAACTGTTCGCCTCTTTTCCCCCTCGCCGCCTTTTTCTCAACGCACTTACCCGTTAACCGCAAACATCACTGCCAGCGGTCGAGTGGGAGCATTCCGGAAATCCCTATCCCACGCATCCCGGAACTCGCGACTCAAGGTACCAACTTCCGACTCGGTAGGTCGAAACTTGGCCCCCGCATCGATGCCATTCCAGCCCAAGAAGTTGTCATCGTCCAACAACAGCTGCTCAACATCTCTCGTGCCGTCCACCAGACTTTCAAGAGTTCCCTCAGGCCTCATATTTGACTTGTAGGTATAGACGCTCATCTGGTGGTCTTGATAGTCGTGTCCCACACCTGGTAGATGATGGACCAGGGGCACCCCTGCCTTTTTGAGAATCTCGCTGCTCCCAACCCCAGATCGTTCAAGTATGGATGGCGAGGTATGAGTTCCAGCTGACAGTACTACAAGTTTCCGAGCATTGACGGTATGTCTAACCTGCGCTGCTTCGTCCCCGTGATGTTGAGGGTTTGGCCTGTATACTACCGCTTTAGCACGTTTGTCTTCATCAAGGAGGATGCGGACAATCTGTGATTCAACCAGCACGTGGAGGTTCGGATGTTTGCCGTCCTTGAGGCGAGGGTGCAAATACGTCGTCGCGCTATCTTGTCTCCGACCGGTTTGTGAGGATATGAAGCTGTAAGAACGCGAAACTCCATTGGCCATAACAAAGTCCTGCAAGTCTCGAACAGTTGGGTATCCTATCTCGTTCATGGCGGACGTAAAGTCATCTGCCATGTCATTCGAGGCGTATGTTCCACTGGAGACATTGATAGGCCCGCTTGTACCGTGACATTCTGAATCGCCCTGGCCTTCATATTTCTCGAGCTAGCACCGGTTATTGTCAGTCAGCTCTGTGTGGCTGCATGTATTGCAGGCTGGGCAAGGCCAACCTTGGTCAGATACGGGAGGAGGTCATCAGCTGACCAACCTGGAGTTTTCCAAGAATCAAAATCGTCTCGCTGGGCCCGATTGTAGATTGCCCCATTGATAGATGATCCACCTCCAAGGACGCTAGCTGCCATCACCATTGCACGTCTCCCGCTCAATTGCTCTTCCGGCACGGGCATGAAGATCTGGATGCTTTTGCTATCAGGCATGAAGTTGCCTTTATACAAGGCTGGGCGGGTGATTGCTGGCTGGTCCTGATTGTCAGAGCCAGCTTCGATTAGGAGAATGGTGCAGTTCGTATCAGCATCCGCTAGCCTCGAAGCAATGACACAGCCAGCAGCTCCTCCTAGATAGACCTTTTTAGTTGGACATCCACCAACCGACACTAACCTTACCTACCTCCAGCAACAACGATATCCACGTCATGGAGCTCGTCGGGGAGTATCGTGTAGAGACCCATGGCGATAGCTATTGCTGTCAAGCTTAACTGAGAAATACCTTTTCCGTGAAGAAGTGGTTGGAGATAGTCCAAAGCCTAATCCCGCTGCGTATAATCCTTTATATGTGTCTCATTGTAGGTTAGAACGCCTGAGTCTTGGAGCACCAGGACAGAGACCTGGCTATTGGCGCCATGACAGAGGGCCCAGGGGCTTCATTTGATGATGTCTGAGCGAACAGTCAGGCGTCCTGGAGAGACTTGGGCCTTACCACAACTTATGGGGATACTCATTCGCGAGTCGACGGAAGAGGGGTACCAAGCCTCATCAGCTCTCCCGCTCATCATCTTCAGGACATTCAAACCATAGAGCAGGGCAATAACTACCGTCAAATCATCGATGGGAAACGGTGAGGAGGTCAGGTTGATAGGGAATGGAGACCGTGATATGGGAGGTTATTGTGTAAAAGCGGCAACGTTCCAACCTGGCACAATTCTCAAATTGGAAGACGCCGCTCTAAGACTCTCAAAATTCCCCCATTCGACTTTAGAAGATTTGATCTCATTTTCCAGAGCTTCAACTCACAACCAACACCAACAACACATCGTCTTCTCTATGCTCTACATGCTTCGCTCGAATATCCTCTGCAACTCCTATCCTTGATCGTCCACTTCGACAACATGACATATTTTCGAATCACCCTCATCAGGTCTGCCATTGGGCTACCTGCCAAATCTACCAATGTCCTCAAAGCTCTCGGCCTGCGCAAGAGAATGGCTACAGTCTATCACCCAGTGTCTTTGTCTGTTGCTGGTCAGATCATGAAGGTCAAAGAGTTGGTTGCCGTGTCTGAAGTTGACAAGGCCCTCACCAAGGAAGAAATCAATAGAGAGAGGGTCCCAGACAAGGGATATTACGTCGAGAAGAGAGCTGCACACGGAGCGATATAAGTTGAGAATTGGATATGGGAACAAGCAAACCCTGCCTCTATTTTTTCGCAAGAGGCTGAAATGCCCTCGCACCATGCAATTCTGCACGGATGTCTCCGTTATACCTAGTCCGAATCCGGTCGGCCTCGTTGCGAAGCTTGAACCTCGACAGAGACACCCCAATACGAGTCTTACGACCTCGATGCACGTAGTGGAGCTGCAAACATTACGAAAGCGTTTGAAGGTTTGAAGTCGATAATTCTCCCATCGACGTTCGATATAGCCCACTCATGACAGCTCTGCCGATCAATGGTCTTGTGGCTCAGTTTCGACACGTCGATACTCGACACTGCTCCATGGTTCTACACTAACAACCAATCAAAGCGAGCACGACCATATATTACTACCGGATTTGATGTGTGCAGCACGAGCTGTGTATTGGAAGATGAAGAGGGGGGCTAGGGAGTCAAGAGGCGTGTCGAGGACTAGGATTGGGCTAAACGTCACTTTCGTCCTGGGGCTCTCATCATACCTTTCTCTACAACAGTAGAAATGGTTGCTTGACTGAATTAACGGCTGTAACAAGGTGCATGCACTTGCGCTATATGATCAAAGATGATGTATTACATACGAGGCGCTGAGAACGTATGTTAATTTGTATATCCTTTTCTATGGCGCAGAGGAAAGACGACAGTTCAGGTACCATTGCTTGAAATCCAGCTACAAGATGAATCTGCTACGATAATAGACTAAGTAGATAGGAACCAATGATTGAGCTGAGAAAACTGATATGTCATGGGAAGCGTGAACGTCGAATGACTGACTGTAAGTGGAATTGTCGTCATGTCTGTGGTCAGTCCACCCCAACGATGACAAAAAAAGAACCACAACATTACTTAGATTTTGTCTATCAGACTGCGCATCTCACCGCCTACAACCCAAACTAGGATCCCGCATCCGCATTCGCATTCGATCTGTTGCTAGCTGCTCGGATTTCCTGTATCTGGGGTTGCTGCATTGAGCTTGAAAAGCCCCTCTCATTACTCGTTGACTGAGAACCCACAGCTTTCATAGTTGTCCTGAAGAAAACCTCTAACAAACCCAATACTGGTTGGAGTCCGCCATGAAAGCCACACGGTTCCTCGCCCAGACAACTGGTACCGTCAACTGCTCTCGAATATGTCCTCGCGCCTCCTCTCTGCGCCGCCGCGTCGTCCTCTCGACTCCTTCAACTCCATCAACTCCTCTTACCCCTCTCCCCATACCTCTACCTCTTAGCCGTGCATACCACTGTGCAAGACTGTCACAAAAGAGCACAGCATCATCATCAACAACGATAAGATCTTTAACGACAAGCACGACACGGTACAAGGGCATACAGCCAACAAGTTCAGACCCAGCACCGCCGAAACCTGAAGGGCATTCCAAAAGTGGGAGTGTAGTACAGTTATCAGATGGCGAGTACCACGAGTTGGCGGATCAGTACTTAGACAGGCTGGTATATGCGGCAGAGGAGTTGAGTGAGAATCAGGAGGAAGGATGGGATACAGAATTCTCGGTACGTGGTTTCTTCCTTGCTTCGACCGGCTCGACTGTGCGATGAGTGGACAAGTCTTTCTACCCGCGACTCGTATTAACCAACCCTGGCTCACATCATTTCTGTATTATTTACACAGGCAGGTGTGCTCACAATATCACACATGGACCGAGGAAGCTGGGTTATCAATAAACAGCCGCCTAACAAGCAGATCTGGCTGTCGAGCCCGGAGTCGGGTCCCAAACGATACGACTGGGTCATGGTCGGTGCTGGCCAGCATGAGAAGGAAGGCTCCGCTGTCGACCCCGGCGATGACGGTGCAGGTGGCAAGTGGATTTATCTCAGAGATGGCAGTGGCTTGAGTGATTTGTTGCACTCTGAAGTCGGCGTTGTCATTCCCCAAGAGGGCGATTAGAAATGTATGAAATCGCTTGTCGCTGTGTGGTATGCTGTGTTGTATTGTGGAATGGTGGATAGGAACGACTTTCCAAAGGGAAAATGTCATAGGACATTCACGTCCGGATCATCACATTGTTCCAGCATCACTGTGTTATTGCTCATGTACCAGATTAAGTTGGCCGACCTGAAAAAGGCCGAACACTATAATACCTGTATCATACAATTTATCCCTTTTTCTCAAATCCAACTGCACAATATCCTGTTCTTGACCCACCACGACTTAATCCAACTATTCCTGTGTTCATTTTCTCTTCTTGCCACCGGACTTGGGAGCACCCCCAGCCGGTCTGGCGGGCGTCGGGGCCTGAGCGGCTGCTGGTGCCGCAGGAGCTTGCGCAGCAGGAGCGCCGTAGTCAGGCGAATTGTTGATTCGTTTGTTCATCAGTCGTCTTGAAAAGTAGCTGATGACCAACATCATGGCCCAGCTGGGAATGGTACCGAATCCCCACAGCAGATAGCCAAATGGAATATGGAGTCCAAGCTTGGCCAGCATTCCGTCAAAGGGATGCAATGCGCCATTGTACTCAGGGTAGTCCAAGTATCGAGCCTTGGTAGTGCTGGGGATCGTCACAATGTCGTTGGTGGTAGTGGATGTCAGGTTGAGGGTGATGATGTGGAGGGGAACGGGTGCTTGAGGCTCCGTCTTCTTGGGGACACTGAAGTGGTAGATCGCCGGGAGGACAGTCGCCCAGGCGGTGCAAAGCACTGCGTCTTTCTCACAATTGACGAGTCCTAGGTGAAGAGGTGCAGTGGAGGATTGTGGAAGGGCAGTCAAGAGAGGAACAGATTGCTGTTGGATATCATTAGCCGAGGACTCTCTTTTGAATGGACCAGCCACTGGTGATCAACTCACATTCCACACAGCATCGATGGGCCCGCATCGACCGAAGCAGCTTTTGTTACCACCAGTAACATAAACCATCCATTCTTCCTCGGTATCAAGTTTAGGCGACAGCTTCCTCTCCCAGTTGCGGATATTAATGCGCTCGACAATGGTTCCCGCAATGTATGCAGAGCCGGCCTCAATAGGCCCCGAGTTAGGGAGGAGGTCCTTTGCTTTATTGACCCACTCTGTTGCCTTGTCCTTGAATGGGATCTGAGCTTGCGCCGCAGCCATGGATGCCAGGGCAGGCAATAACAGGCATGAAGACAGATGCATTGTGAGGTTAAAGGTGGTGTGAGCAACTATCAGAATAAGTCCAGACTGCGCAAATCAATAGTCAATGCGCAGGAAACTGTGGTCGTCGTCAATGGCTCAATGAGAACACACGAGTGACAAACAAGAACAAGAAGAAGAATCCCGAATGTGAAATTTCTCCTTGGAAGGGAAAAAATGGTCCAAGATGGGAAGACAGAGGTTGGTAATTTGGGCCAGGATTTGGGCCAGGCAAGCGGCTCGTCTATTTACCACGGAGACAAATGGTGGGCGAAGCTGATCGAACCTTGGCTGTATGAGGTTATCGCGTCACTTCTGAGCCAACTCCACCGCACGAACGGGATAGGTGGGTCTTTGGTGCTATCGTCCCGCATTCCCGCCTAAAAACTGGTCTAGGCGTGGAGCATTAGGGGCAAAGGGGGGGCTTCCAGGGTCTGGGTCTTCCCCGAAGGACACCAATAATCGTCTCCGGAGATAACTCTTTCAGGTGCGGCTCTACTCCGGGCCACTTGGGCCCCTCGCGCCCAACCCCACCAAACCCGCCACCTAAGACTTTGGCTTCCTCAGCAACCACGTGGAGTCCCGACAACGACGAGTTTTCGATTACTCCGTACATACTACGGAGTACTGTAGTAGCCAGTTGAAGAGAGTTCACAACTCAACGGGAATTCTCATGTCTGGTTCGTAAAGCGAACATGGTAATTGGCAGTTGCAATTCACAAGACTATCATAGCTCCTTCCTAATAATGTCATGGTGCCTCGCTCTTGCTAGGTGTGATGTGACCAATGAACCGTACCTTCCCACAGGAATAATAAATATAATGCACACCTCATAATTCATGAATTTATGTCTGGCGTATCTGCATCTTTTTGATCAGATCCATGATATCACCAACTTTGATCTCAAACTGCCACTCGTGCTTCTCCTGGCGATACAGCTCCCACAGCTTGCTTGCGATCAATTCGGAGTTCATGTCAGGATCGCTATCGTCAAGTATCCCCCCAATTGTGACACTCGCTACGTGAACTCCCTGAGGCCCCACCAGTTGATCCAAACTTCCAGCTAAGTTATATTGCGCAGCTTTTTGTAGCGAAAGACTGAAGAAGTCTCCAATGGGATGGTCCATGATCACACTTCCTCCGATCAAGATCGATGGATGAGCTCCTCTCTTCTTGGCCAAAGCTGTGAGATGAGGGATTGCCCATGTCGCTGCCACATAAAGTCCAATATTCATCGTCTATATCGTCTTCAGTAACCCTAGCCGTTGATGCATACCTAATCACCTATACTCACCTTGAAATCTTCGAGGATGTATCCTGGATTCGTTTGGCCAATCCGACTAGGCTGAACCCTTGCGGCATTGAAGTAGAGCACCTCAGGAGGACCTAGATCTTGTTTCACTTGCTCCAATGTCGCCTTTAGCGCGATGTGGTCTCCAACGTCAACTGCATACGCTTGGACTTGGACGCCTGGAGCGGAATCCTTGACAATTGTCACGTCCTTTTCTAGCCGCTTTGTGTTTCTCGACAGCAAGGCAACCGCAAAGCCTTGCGTCGCAAACGTCACAGCTGTCGAACGGCCAAGCCCAGGACCTGCGCCAACCACCACAATCAACCGGTTAACCATCCTGACAGCAGCACTCTTTCACCTGAGCTGTCGACCTGGGCGCAATGAGAACGAAATAAAACATGAGCAGGAAATCGGGACTGTTTAATCTCTGGCATAACGGAATTGTCCCTCATATTTATGTGTTCCTCGTATGGAGTTCATAACGACTCTTCCACGGTAGTTAATAGTTGGAAAGTCAATTCTGTAGAAATACTACCCATTTGATATCAATTACGCGGTCTTCCGTCAGATGAGATCGCAAAGCCCATATTTCTGATGTCGCACATGTGGTCGTCTCCCTCTTATGATCCAATCAGTACAAAACTCCATTGTTAGCATTCTGTCCTGTCAAACCTTTCTCCAGGGCACAGGGTTATCCTAGACAAACGACTTGGATATAATGTTATCCAATCTCATTACAAAGTATGAAACGGGCTGGCTTGTGGCCGGTGAGAGGCTGCTTCTATACATATTGATCAGCCGCAAAATCAATATTCGGTGAGGGACCAAGACAGTCAAACTGAACACAAATCGAAATGCAATCAGGCAAGCACTGGAGAGACCCTATATCAGGTTTCTCAGACCTGAGTCTGATATCGGCACCACGATGCCTCTTGCATTAACAGCCTGTGCCTTTGAGAGCTGCCGAGTTTTCTCGAGCACCGTGAAACCCCTGTGACTGCCCAATTCATCAACCAGTCTTTTCCACATATCAGCAGGGTCATTATGTCGTCGTACCTGTTCAGTGCCTGGGACAGGATCTGAGGTTCCTCGACGCTCATCCTCTCCTCCCACAGCACTACCGTGGTGCCCCTGACTGGACCATCCACCCTGGTCATCGAACTCCTTCTCACGTTTGATATTACAGAGTGGTAGGGGCTAGAATACTGACGGGACGTTAAAAGAGCCAATGGTGTTTTTGTATTTGTGGTCAACCCAGGACTCACCATCTGTACCTACACCTTGGATGTAATGAGTAACCTGTGGTCTTCTAAGGTGATCTTCGGCTGTGATGAAACGCTGGATCCTTGTAAGTATGGTAGCGGGGTTTGCCTTTTCATGTTCATTCTCTGTTCCATCCGTGCAAACGATTAGAACTCGACTTTGTTGAGGGGTCTTGCGAATAGTGGCGTTAGACAGATGGGCGGCATGTAGAATGCTATTGGAAATGCTGATTCACGCGCTTGATGTTGAATTCGGCAGAAATCTGTAACTAACTGTCGCTCTCACCTTGTTGAAATGGTTATTTCGTGGTTATTGATGATTTAGCAAGTTGAAGGTATCATCGGGTGCGTCCAAATTGTAGGATGAATGTGGACAGGACTTTAGTATTTGCCCTATTTAAAGGAAACTTACCTCTGCCGTTGTAGTCTAGGAACAAGCCAATTGCGCATAAGGCACATTGGGCAATGAACTATGAGCATTTTGGATACCCTCGTCCACTTGAGGGGCTGTGCATCATGTTACTACCTGATCTCCATGCTAAAACAGGCCAAAGCAGTGTTAGGCACATAAGAAGGGCTCACTGAGGGCCTTGTGTACCCCAGACGGAGATAAAATTACAAGGAACAAGTGTCAAAGGTGTTGTTGGTATAGAATTGACCCTCTATGCAGCACATGAATGTGAATCTCATATTCTCACGACAGAAGAAGTGATATCTGCACTGCTCTTGTGTGAGGAAAGAGCCCCTCACCAGTAACTGCCCTCCTGCCCTCTTTGTATCTTGGCAAGCTCTTTACCCCACGTTTTGTGCCTCTTGGGAAGTGGCCAAATCGTGGGGTCTCCGCAGAATCACAAAGAAGCCAGACTGCACTTGCGCCTGCTTGACGACATTCCAACCATTTCCCTCACCTGACTCCCTCAGCTTCTCACACCACCAGAATCAACAACATCGAAAACACAGTTTAATTCGCCCAACAACGTCTGCTGTTTACAAACCTGTGACTGCTATCCAATCATCAAGCCTCAGTCATCCTCAAGCTTCTCCAACTGCTTTAATTCTCACTTTGCTTCCCATCCAAACCTTACTCCAATTCAACACCGTCAAGATGAGTGCAATTCGGGACACCGCGGACAACGAGCCCATCAACGCGCTCGTCATTCTCTATGATGGCATGAGTCTTCTCGATTTTGCTGGTCCTGTTCAGGTCTTTACCAATGCCCAACATGACATCAATAACCCAGGTAAGTGGGGTGCAGTCCTGACTTGTACTCACATCGCTTACCATTTTCCCCTTCCGTTTAGACACCAAAGCATTCGAACTCACCTTCACCGCCCCTGACCAACGAATCATGACTCACCAAGGCATTCAACTCAGTGCTCAAATTCCCCTTAAGGAGGCGAAAGACAACTTGGAGGACTACGACGTTCTCATCGTCCCCGGAAGCCCGGATGTTACCAAAGTCATCAAGGCCGGAGGAATTCCTCTCCCTCTCGTCAAGGCGTTTGCCGATCTGCAAACAGCCAATCCGGCTCGCGAAAGAACCCTTCTCGCCATTGACACTGCTGCATTGTATCTTGCCAACCAAGGTCTCCTGCAAGGTCTTGGAGCCACCACTCACTCCGACTACTACATCAAACTCGAGCACGCTTGTCAAGAAGCTGCAGCAAATGATACACAAGAGCGTACCGACGTTATGGAAGAGCGTTACGTGGTCAACAATGCCCGTTTCGACATTGGCGAGGACCTAGAGGAGAATCCCTATGTTTACAGCAAGTCCCGCACAAAGTCCAGTGCTCGCAAGGGTAGTTTGGCCCGCAAGGAGAGCAACGCCAAGCCTGAGAATCTCACTCGCCGCAAGAGCATGAAGCTTGGTGGATTGCGAGTCATCACTAGCAGTGGTGCCGTCAGCGGTCTTGATGCCAGCTTGTATCTTGTCTCCGCTCTTGTTAGTCACGAATGTGCCCAAGAAGTCGCAAGGCTCTTGTCCTATGAATGGGTCAAGGGCGTCGTTGTCGATGCAATTGATGTCTAGACATCTCGTAGAAGGGTACATTCCGTCCGGAAAGGTATCAACATGTAAACCAGAATAGCTGGGTCACAGTGCATGATGACTTGGAAGACCATCACAAAGGAAATTAGGACCATGAAGAAATGAAATTACCATACTCCTCGGCAGTTTATGTTGCTATCAAAGCCAACCAATGTGCTAGAATTCGCCAAACTTCGTATGTGAGGTGCCTTCCACCGGCCTCAGTGTGATGGCCTTGACTTGGGCCAGACGTGCCGAAAGCCTTCGCGTGAATTTGTACGTAGGCTCTCTGTCAATAAGTACCTACCGAGAATTCCTCAATCAACCTCATATTAGCTACAATTTGTAGTCACCTGGATTCTTGGATCAAGGCCGTTTGGCTAGGTTAGTAGGTAGAAGATATTCCAATTGTCAGACAGCATTCTCACGATTATTTGGCCCGAGGACCTAAGACATTCTGTTAGACGAAATAGTAACTCATTTGTCAGACAAAAACCGCACCAACAATATTTTCGACTGTGCCAAGGCTCGTGCCAAGAATTACACACACTGGGAAAATCCGCAGCCCGACTTTGTGAATTGAACACTCGCTCCGTTCATCGACGACCATTTCCCATCCCAATCTTCAACACCACCACGACCCCCTCCTCTACCTCCACCTCTACGATTCAAGATGTCGAGCCGTCCTACCGTTGGTATCTTGGGCGCTGATGGCAAGAGCAGCGGCAAGACTCACACTCTGCCTGCAGTCTTCAGCGCACCCATCCGACCCGATATTGTCCAGTACGAAGCCTCCCCATGAGACACAGCCTAAAAGGGTCTTCAAGACTCAAGATCACTGACACTGCGTCCTACAGGACCGTCCATACCGGCCTTGCAAAGAACAAGAGACAGCCATATGCCGTGAGCGAAAAGGCCGGCGAACAGACTTCTGCAGAATCCTGGGGAACTGGTACGTTTGAAAATTCAAGGCAGCAAAAGACGTGGGACAAGCGAACTGCTGTCGAATTCTGCAAATAGATACAGGCAACTCTAATGCGCTGAATTATCCAGGTCGTGCTGTCGCCCGTATCCCTCGTGTCTCTGGAGGTGGTACCCATCGAGCTGGCCAAGCCGCCTTTGGTAACCAATGTCGATCTGGTCGTATGTTTGCACCCACCAAGGTCTGGAGAAAGTGGCATCAAAAGGTCAATGTCGGACAGAGGTACGTTATATTGCCATGAACCAACAGGGAAAAGCGCAGATTGCCGACATGGCTTACTTTTCCCACAGACGTTTCGCTACTGCATCTGCCATTGCCGCCAGTGCGGTCCCCGCTCTCCTTCTGGCCCGTGGCCACCGCATCTCCACCGTGCCCGAAGTCCCCTTGGTCGTGTCGAGCTCTGCCTTTGAAGGCGCTGCATTGGTCAAGACATCTGCTGCTGCTGCGCTGCTGAAGGCAGTTGGTGCAGGACCAGACATTGTCAAGGTTCAGAAGTCGCGCAAGCTGCGAGCCGGTAAGGGTAAGCTGCGAGGACGACGATACAGACAACGCCGAGGCCCATTGGTGGTGTACAACCCAGAGACAGATGGACGCGAACTGGTTCGAGCATTCCGCAACATTCCCGGTGTGGAGACCTCGTCAGTTTATGCGTTGAACCTGCTGCAGCTCGCACCCGGTGGACATCTGGGCCGATTTGTGATCTGGACTTCATCGGCGTTTGAGGCGCTTGACAGCGTGTACGGATCGACCACAGAGCCATCGGCGCTCAAGAAGGACTTCCTCCTGCCATCCAACGTCGTGTCCAACGCCGATGTCACCCGTCTGATCAACAGCTCCGAAATTCAGTCCGTGCTCAAGGAGCCCAAGGGCTATGCTACTACCAAACGTGGCGCCGTCCAGAAGAAGAATCCTCTGCGCAACAGACAGGTCTTGCTCCGCCTCAACCCCTACGCCGCTCAGTACTCCAAGGAGAAGCTCGGCCAGAAATCCCTCGGCGACCAGGGCAAGCCTACTCCCGTCAGCGACAAGTTCTTCGAGAC
Organism: Exophiala mesophila; assembly: GCF_000836275.1. Taxonomy (NCBI): domain Eukaryota; kingdom Fungi; phylum Ascomycota; class Eurotiomycetes; order Chaetothyriales; family Herpotrichiellaceae; genus Exophiala; species Exophiala mesophila. The sequence continues at coordinate 4,810,889 of NW_015622507.1, forward strand.
TCTGCACGAGAACTAAGCGGACTGCCGTTGATTTCCTGTCTTATGCAAAACAAAGCTATGCAATTTTTTAGTCTCCCGGTGGTGCGGTTATGAGAAACTAACCATGGTTTGAGCGTGGGATCTGAGATGAACTCTGAAGTATGCTTGGAGCGAGAATAGACGCAAAAAAAAGGACAGCACATGTGTTGTGTCTCTCACTCGAACAGCAAGACTCGGTGTGGGCCAGCAATGAACGGTTGACTTTTAAGTGAAGCTCATTGAATTCCTACGTCTACCATTCTCTGTCGATAGATGACTAGCACTCCCAAGATCAAGGATCAGAATCAAGTCAAGCTCAAACGAATTCCAACTGTTTCTTCGACCTGTGCATTGTGATTATCGTTCTCTTGTCCTGCAACTCTTAGTTCCACTGCGCCGTCATTACTGACCTTCGCAGTCTTTTGCTTCGACAAGAGTAATATGCATTCACTGAAGCCAAGTCAAAGTAAATATCAGTACGATTGCCGTACTAAATGTCCTGCGGCGAATGGTCTCCAGTCCGGCGGCTGATTATGTGCAGCGGCTGCTGCCTACTTCCTATCAAGATGGATCCCGTTAGAGACCAGGGGGGGTGCTTCGACTTTGAGAGGTGGGAGCCTGAGAGGGACGTGGAGTTGACAATCAAGGTCAGCAGTTTAGTTTCACAGAATAAGTAGGGCCGAGACGCAATGACCCTTGACAATGGAGAGGAGAGTTTTGTTTAACAAACTCAAATCCTCTTTAAAAGCGGCATTCGCTTGAGCATGGGCGACGGCAGCATTGGTGGATTTGCTTTCAGACCCGAGGTTATCACGAGGAGAATGTGGCTTGGATTGGAGGGCTGTGTATCTCTGTATGATGAGTGTGGAGTCGTGGTAGTCTTGTGTACATGCGTAAGAGGACATGGCGACGAGGGGTCCTGAAATTCTGGAAGGCTCATACATCCATGCAAAGCATATATCCATGTAAAGGGCTTGGGGGATCTGCATTACCGAGAATGGGATAGAAAATCGAAATATGTGATAGTCGTTAACCTGAGAAACATCACACGTGTGAAGAGACATACTGGTACGGGACCGTTCGGTAAAGGAGACACGGCGGAAAATGTCTCCGTCCATATGTCTGCCAGTTATGGCCCTATTAGGTGGTGATGGTGGACGGGCTGAATACTACTCCGTATGCAGAGACATATCCGTGATATTCCATATCAAGACCCAGTCTGAGACGTCACCATGCGGATGATCGGCGAAGTGGATGTCCATGGTGCCGGCTCCGAGCCGGGCTGCAGTCGAAGCCGTTGAATTACGATTAGTCTACACCAGAAGAATATAGAGTTTCGAGGCCACGCTGGCATGATTTCACTGAGGTGTGGATGTGCGTGTCGAAGGGACTGGCACGACTGGTTAGCACAGGGGCTCTGTTCAGGCCAACCAGCGCAAGTGAGAACTCTGTAGACGAGGTGGAGCTTCTACAGTATTCCATACTGTGCTACTGTAGTAGTACGGAGTAAGAGAGGTGGCACGGCTGGTCAGTTGGGCCAGTTCAAGGAGGATGACCCACAACGTGGATTGGCCTGTGGGACAAAAAGGGTGTACAATGCCTTGGAGGTGCCATGATGTCTTTCGAACATGGTAGTGGTGGAGAGCAAGGCTCTGCATCAGTATCATCACCAACTCGATTCATCAAACCCATGAAGGGGAAAAAAGACTAAAATCAAAACAGTAATCAAGGCCGATCCGGACAGACAGCCTGACGTGGATACTGGACCGGGAAGACCTGGTTATGAGGATGTCAGTGAGTGAGACTGATCGTGAGACTGATCGTGAGACTGATGGCCGTTTGGATCAGAGTTGAAGCGACTAGAAGACTGTGTGGTGGGAGACATGACTCGTGACTACAGTAATTAGTCAATCATTAGATAAAGAGGAAAATAGATTAATATGTGCAGAGGGTGAAGGCTGGGAGCACCCGAGAACTCGTCGCGCCATTGTCGCTAGGGGCCGGGCGTGGCCGCTGTGAATGATGATTCTGTGCGTATTTCGTGGTTTTAAACAAAGGAGCTGGAGGGCTTACGGGTGGCTAAGCGGTCAACTGGGTTGGACATTGGCAACTCGATTCCTCTTGTGCCCTTATCACAATGACCTAGGCGCTAGTCCTGGGCACCTCGAACCCTGCCATGTGGGGGCTCCAGGGACTCTAGGTGACCGAATGCCCATGCCCGTAGGTCGTAAGCATCGTGCCATTCCAATCTCCCAAGCCTTGGGGTTGCAGTTGCGGTTATACGGGGGTATAGGTGGTCCCTCACCCCTAAGGACCATGCCTGGCATAACACCATGACTAAGGTACTGTCGCTAGCCACCTATCCACTCCTGGGCATTATATCAGGCGTCGTTTGGTTCGAATGAAAATTGCTGATCACCCGGCTGATCCTCGCTATTGTTGGACTGGGACGATGGCTCAACAAAATATGCACGAATATCATTTTTGGTCAAAGCACACACCAACTTGGCAATTAGGGTGTGACGGAGAAGGAATCACAATTCGAGTGATGGTGAGATGCAAGAATTTAGTTCCTCTCTTCTGGTCAGGCCCGTGTCCAGCATCCAGCATCCAGCATGGTTGCAGTATGACAGATTTGATCCTGGAACCAACAAGACAAAGGCACCAGGTGAGGGGCACAAGGGGTCACTGAGACCACCGAGGATACGAGGGACGAGGGACGAGAGATCCTCGGGACATGTTGTCTTGATGATGCAGGTTTCTCATGTGCCGGTGTGATGGGCAAGGGAGATCCCAGCTTCGCGTGGTTCTCCCTCTGGTTCGGCATGTCTGTGCATGATGCAGAAGCAGTAACAGTAGCAGCAACAGTCGTAGTACAACAGCGAGGTCGCATCATCTGTTACCATACCATTGGGTCTCAACCTGGGATTCTAATTGTTTCTGGACATTCATTGTCATGGACGGTAGAGGTGCGCCGGCCAATTCGGTCCTTGTCCTCTGTTTGGTCTCAATCACCACGATCGATACACTTTCAGTCTCTTATTAGTGTCGCTGGCTGGAACAGCTGGTCATCTCTTCGTATCATTCCCTGATGACAGACGGATGACACAAAGGTTCATCCCCACCCCTACTGCTGCATCTGTGCTCGTGGTGGCGTTTACTGTACTTCGTACTCTTGCACGCTGCCACATCTCATCTCGTGTTCAAACCCCGGCACGCTGCACGCTCCACGCTTCACAGATATCGGTCTTTCAACCACGATGCCGGCATTCTCATCGGCGATCTTCTTTCTTTCGTACAATATTGATTAATCTCTTGAGCAGATCTTTTGTTTCCAGCTGATGGGTTTAAGCGCCCTTGACACGCACCTGGCACCTCCACCTTGCAGCCACGGTCGTAAAACATCAATCAACCGCCGCGCTCGATGCGTTCTACGTAGACGCCCAGGTAACAGGATCTACATTCATTGTCATGATCAATAATATTTGCTTGGAATTTATGAAACTGAAAAGACCGACTGTCTTGGGGCAGATGACCACGGTCAACAAGTGGACACACTTGCAGCTGGAATGAGGACACGACAACATAGCACAGCAGGGTGTGCAATCCGACTGTCTGGGACAACCACCCTAAGTTGTCGACCGGCTAATGAGAGTCGATAATTCGCCCACGGATGCTCCAACCCGGCCATCTTGAGACCTAACTAGCTCGACGGCGCTTCATTATCATGATTGACGAGTTTCAACTCATCGTCTTGCTGAAGCCCGTCAGCCCAGTAGCCACGCTGCGCAGCTTTGCAATCCTTACTTCCTCCCTGCATCATTCAGCGTCACGCGCATGTTCCTGCCGATATTTAGTGCCCTGGCAGCCTATGAGTTACTCACCTGTGGCACTGTGGCACTGATCCTGGGGTGAAGAAATAATCGAGGATTTCGCGGAGGCTTATGCTGCCGGTCCGGGGATGGATAGCTACAAGGTACTGTAACACCAGCTACTTTGGGGTCGTGGATCATTAATAAAATTTGTACATAATACGTCCGTGGAATCCTTGATTGATCGCCGATGGTGGAATGCAGACCGGAGTCACCAACGCATACGAGTACACCTGTAGAAATCTCTCTATTTTACCCTTCTGCCTCCAACTGCCCTCTTGGTCAATAGTGGCCATCTTCAAGCCATTGAACTGCATGGCACAGCATGCAATGCTCATCGACCAGCACTAAATTCCAGCCGGAGCCAAGTCGTTGCCTCTCGAGTCTCGACAGCCCAGAGAGACCAGAGAGCCCAGACTACAGAGGCAACGTCAAGTACTAAAATTCGCCTTCAGAGAAGCGGCATTCTCGCTAATCGTTAATCACACGTAAACCTCGTCTGCGACTTCTTCCAACAGAAATGATACAGTGTTCCTACGATAAGAGGTCTAGTGACGCCCCAGAGTTGACCAACACTTAGCTGCAGCTCCGGATGACACACTACCGTCCTCCAAGTGCCGAGTGGCCCATTCGATGCTGAATCCACGCGAGGCTTGGAACGATAGGGGTGGTGCGGATTCAGCCACCCGGGGTTGGAACAGGGGGTTTAGGTCGCCCATGGACCCCAGGTGCCCCATTAAAGTAGGTCAAATCTGGTGTCCCTGGCGCCACTGCTGTCGAGGCCTGTGCAAAAACAGTAGTGTCTGCCATTCGCCTCTCATTGGACCAGTGTCAACTGCTGGTGGACAACACAAGTTCCGGGATCACCCATCTCTTGCGTTCGTGCTGCACTGCTACCATCTTTTTGTCCTACGTCGCTGCACAATCTGCAGTGTTGGTCCCTGTGGACACGAAGCCGTTTTGAGTGTCGGTGCCACGGTGCTCAAACTTTCGCCCTAAACACTGGATCGTCTCTGTCAGTGTCGAGGTCGTCTAGCGCCGTACACATGTGCTTCGCCGGCTGTACCCCAGAATGCGTCTTGACCAAAGCCACAAATGGTCGATCCTCCCTGGCAGGTGGTGTGGTGTAGCTGGATGTGAATTCTGCAATTAGTTAGTCAAATGTTGATCGTAACAAAAGAAAGTTTCAACAGAGTGCATCGCGCGATGAGTTGAACAAGTACGGCTTGTCTACCAGCTTTGGTGAGCGCGATGAGATCTTACATGGTGGGCAGGAGCAACCTCCCAAGCTGAGGTGTCTCGTGCCAGCCTATTATATCCGCCTTCCATCACTCGCCTGGCTGGAGAAATATCATCTCAGTCTTCATTTTCGACCGGATTTTCTGGTGGAGCAACAGGCTAGAGTATTCGTGGGTAAATCATCTCATCATGGTCTTGTCTTGAGGTCGCAAAGGTCGACTAGTAGTCGTCCAGTTCCTGTGGTATGATGCTCATGGGAACTATGGATATGTAGCCTCTAAGCACTCTCTGGGCATCACTGTACGTAAAGCAAGTCTGGCAATCTTGGGCCCTTTTTTGTCGCTGCATATCATCGTAGAGAAGGAGGACTCTCTCTTGTCGGTGGGCTTACTACCAGCCGGTGCTGGCTACCTTTCTTTAGGACAAAGCGTTCATGGTATCTTGGAATCCTCAAAGCACTTGGATCTCTCCAGATTTTCAAGGACTCCCTCTGGCTGGGCTGCAGCTGCAACTGCAGCCGGATGGCTAGTGCTCGTGTCGAGGCCAATGCACACATCGCAGGATCCACACTGATTCATGGCAATGACGATCCGTCCTCTCAATCACGCGGCCATGCGGGCGTTGTGGGCAAGATTGGTTCCGCTGTCACACTTGACCTAAAATAGTCGTCTTGATGTGGAAGGTGGCTGTTCAAGTAGGTCGAACTAGGCAGGGAAATGGGGCTTGGGCGAGACCTCCACTGAAATCAAGTTGAGACGTGTGTCTCCAGCCTGGCGTGCCTGGGTGGAAAGTCAGCGCCTGATTTACAGTTCACAGTCGGTGTTGAAATGGACATCGACTGACCATGACGGCGAGATTGAGACTCTGAGGACAGTCCGACTGCCCCAGTAAGATATGGGAGTAAAACGACGGGCCAATGTAGGCGTTGCGTAAACCCGCTATGCGTAGAGGAACAGCGTGATCGACTGACTGATTGACTTGATGCAGGAAGCTCTGAGAGAGTCCATTGCAGGTGGGTAACCAGAGACGGTAGCTACCTTTGTTGTGGTTAGAACCATGTCAGAGTGGTGTACGAGTAACTACTACTCGTATGCATACGATAGTTTGTGGAGGAGAAAGTGTGCCGAAGGAGACGAGACTATCGCAGTTTGCCGCAGGCAGGCGAGAGAGTTTGTCCAAGGAGGGTCTCGCAGTTTCGGCTCATGACAGACTCGTAGACGAGGAGTGCACCAAACGGCCCACGGCAAGGTGTGACGAGCAGCAATGCGATTCGCAGGTGGCCCTTTACCTTTCGTGCCGGGCCAGCCGCCCCACGGGCTCTCGGGCCATCTCTTGCGCCTAAAGCACGCCTACGAGTATATCCGTAGACCGTTGAGACAGACCAGGTGCCCGAGCACAATTATTCGTGGAAACCATGTTGCCACTAAGGCACCCACTGGCACCTTCGCCAACACCTCCAACTTTTCAACCGTTTGGTAGATACCACCTAGTCAACCCCGAGTGGCTCTTCGATTCAACACTCGTGACAACTCTCAACAAGAATGATTCCAACCTCCCAGGACCATGTCCATGTTCATGTTGTGGGCGCTTTTCTGGGCCGGGTTAGGTCTCATCAAGCGAAGATTCTGCAGCTTTTGGCTTAGTGACAAGCACTTGATCTGTTTTCAGCTCGGAGCCAGTTACATGCACTGCTAAAGGGGGTGACGGTTGTTTTTGACCAACAACACCTGAGAGCGAGCAGCGTCATGACAGCCACATGAGATGCGAAACATCTAAACACTGTAATAACAAGTCACGATGATGACGGATGCCGATCCAGGCGGTTGGCATTTTACTCAGTCTTAAACAATGTTCAGGGCATGGAACGCTGGCGATTGGCAGAAGGCCTTGTGCAGCGAGTGCCAAATCGCCTGACACTAACATCATCCGGGGTTGGTTTGGACTTGGGGCATGCCGTCTATTTTCTGAGGCGTATCGCTTCTTTAAGGAGCGTGGATGGGAGCGTGGGTGCCACGATGCCATTGGTGCCTACCTTATTTACACATGGTTTGTTTATTGCGATTGTCAAATTTATTTCAGTGTCGGCAAAGTCGCTATGAGCGAGCCTGTGTCTGCGTACCTACCCAACGATGCGATGCGTACCGTCACAGTGCCCACCACTGAAAAGGCACCTACCTGGGTTACTAACTTCAAACGGGGTAACAATTCTTAGGGGCCCCTCGGCAGCACCGTGACGTCCAACGTCCAACGTCCAGTATGGAGTGTCTACTTAGTCCAGAGCACCAAGAGAGTGCACGCGATCACCCCCCGGTGTCCTTCGCCTCCCCATGCACTCCAGACTGGGCCAGGCCAAGTACCTTCGCCTGACGACCGAGATCCAGTACACCGCGCCTATTGTCTTGATAGCAACCTGTCAATATGTCGGATAGTCGGACAGTCGGACAATGCGCCAAGGCACACCACATGGTAATGCTAAAGCGATCGAACAGTTTAGCATGCCCAGAACTTGGGTCGTAGCTCGCAATCATGTAAAAGAGGAGATTTGAACATCACTTGACCTTGTGCTGCGTTTAAATTGTCTTGAATTGGAAAGGAGAGTCAAGAGATGGGTGTTTCTTATGAAGACGGGCTGTGGAGCTGCATACGATCCCCGAGGCAATGTGACGACTGCCCCTCAACCCACAAAACCCCATTCATTTCCCCTTGGCTGCTTGGATTATGGGCACTTTCTACAAGCTACAGTGGAGTTGAAAATAACGTAACAATAAGGGAGGCGAGGCTGAAGTGTGTAGCTAATTGAGTAGTGTTTGCACGGACTATTTTCAGACGACCAACGTCGATATTGAGTTTTGTTCCTGCAAACAAACTCATTGACGAGATTGATGATTTGCGTTTGATTGAAACGGGGCGTTGAACCATAGCTCCGTGCACAGTTGCCAGCCCATGTAAAGTACATACTTCGTAGTACGCTCCCGCTCCTGCCACCCTTGTAGAAGGCAGTTGGCCTGCTCCGAAACGGCTGGCTCGACTCGTCCTGAATCTCCCCTAGTAAGAAGTCGTAGTGGTCACCTAAGTCGCTGAAGAATTGGTCCTATACACCCACCACCAACTAGCACTAGCATAACTTACTACTGAATTGACTGCTCATTACTATTACTTAAGTATTAGGTGTAAGCTAACCTAACCTCCAACTCCCCTACCCCGTACCCCTCCTTTTCCACTTTTCCACCTAAAGGCACTAAGGCTGTAGCCTGGGCTGGCCCCTCGGCCTCCCCATCGGCCCCCTCGGCCTGAGTCCTGCGCTCAGTGTCTGAGTGAACCCCAAGTCTCAACACTAATAACTCTAGTAGCCTTGGTCTCTGGATCGGACCATCTTCCGTCTTGCGAGATCATGCCAACCTGCACACCCTGTCACGCCTGCATCCCTCCATCCCTACTAAGTACTGTCCCTACTGTATCTCATCTTGTTGAATTTCTCGTCTCCAAAAAATAGTCCAATTCTTGGTTGCTTCAAGGCCAGGGTCGTCCCTTGGATAGCATCTCCTGCAAAGTAAAATCGTCCATTGGCGTCAGCTGTTCAGTGGTCATTCTCAACTAACCTCTGGAACAGAATAAGCCCCTCCTCCACTACTCGTACCTACGAACATGCCATCCTTGACCCTCAGGGGTTTCTTACAGTTTTGCCCCTCCTCCATGTTCAGCACAGGCCGCACTTCGTCTCATTTCATCTCGTCCAACCCCTTCCATCTCCACCCCAGACTATATTAGTATCTATACTCTACTCGTACACACACAGTAGCATCTGCTGAGAACATCCGCGCCGGTCTAGCGAGTCTCCGTTGATCGCATCGATCTGTGGTCACCGTCCAGGAGCCCGCCGCTCGCGTAGTGTCCGCTCTGATCAGATCTCCTCGCTTGGCTGTTGCGCTATCCCGTCATTGACACCCAGGACAACCCCTCGCTCTCAGACCAGCACTGGACTGTGTGGCTTCCGTGCGGCCTCCCTCCACTGGTCGTTTCTCTCGAGGGTTGAATCCCACTAAAGAGGTCAGATTGGACAGGAAACTCAGCCTGATCAGCATCATATCGTTGGCATGGATCCTCACCAGTGTGAGCTCCAACCTCCAAGGATCACAGGGACATCCCACTAGCTGGTCCACTCGAAGAGATTTTCACGCCCCTGTACGGAGTAAGGCAAGATGCCGCTATGGAGACCGTGGGCACAAATACTACGCATATGCGTAGCGTACGCATTGGCGTCAAGACTCCCCTGCTTAGTTTGCCTTTAGCGAGAGCGTGCCTTTCCCTCTCTTCTTCGACCCTTTTGTATCACTAACCGCTTGGTGCTGCAGTGTTTCGCAGCCGGGATCCTTTAGCTTTCTTAGACAAAAGTCAAGACTATCCTCCCTCCTCCGTACTCCGTCGGCAAAAGCCTGCCGCCCCCAGCCATCACAAGCCTAGTTGTGCCACTTGGGACCGCTGGTCAATCTCGACCTGGTTAGTCGGCCTCCATCCCGTCCTGTAGACTCGCGTCCACCGTCATCTGTGTCCACCCTTCCCACGTCCACCTCTTCCCCACAAATCCTCATGCCCATCATCGAGCTATTCTGAATCCACTTGTCGGCGCCTTCATAACCTGGCTCAGGCGATAGCTCCACCTCTTTGCTTGCACATCAGCCCCTGGCCACCGACTGGCTGCACTGTCATGCACTCTCTGTTCAAGGGTCAAGCCAAAGGCGAAGTGCCCATGCCACCCTGGGCAAGCAACCACACTCCACAGCCCACGCCGCCCATGCTTTCGTGCTCCTTGATCACTCTCAAGTCTCTTGAATCCTGGAGAATTCTATGCTAATCATATCTTCACATTCCGAATCCCTAAAAGCTCCGGACACCTCCAGTATCGAGACCACACCCATGTCCATCCACCTCCTCCACCGATGCACCAGTCCATTTTCATCCTCGCGTTGCGTGCCAACCTGGATTCCCACCCCTACTTGACCACCATCCTGTCAGTCGCCGACTCCGCTGTCTTATGAGCCGATGAGAGGCGCATGAAAACAAGGTTCAGGCTTCTCGCCTACCCATTTTGCCATTTCACCGTCGTTGGCCAGTTCCCGTCCCTCATCTGCTGTGCCCGTTACATGTGTGAAGTGGAATACATGGCTGGCACCTGGCAAGTGGCCCTCATCCACTGAACATCCATGGCCCTGTCCATTCGTTCTACGCTTCGACGAAACCGTTATTACATGATCACGTCTGGTGCTTTTTACCTTTTCCCTCCCCCCTCTCAACGCCCTTACCCATCACCAAAGTCAGTCTTGAAGTCACCCACTCAAGGACCTCCTCTAACTCTAGATCTTGCCTCGCCGTCCCTGACTTCGCAATCCTAAAGTCTTTTGTCCACTCAGCCATAGTGTCCCAACTGATACCATTTGGAACCCAGCTGGTGCGAATATCCCGTCTTACCAGGGCACTCGATCTTGTGCAACGTTGTTGCGTATCACTGACACAAGGATCCCGAAACAAAATTGTCACCATCTTCGCCGAATCAGAACAATACCGTCTAATAACTTCGTTGCTGCCTTGCGATGCGGCGCAATTCCAAAGTTTCACGGAGCAGATCTCTATTCAGCGAGGCTGTGAACTGTTTTGTGGCGAATTCACCCACAAGCCTCTCCTCACTGTGAGGTGAGCCTTCGGGTCTCGACTTCGAACACTTCCAAGTCGGACTCTAGAAACTCACATCTCACGGTGGCTCAGCTGCCTCGACGTCGCTGACCTCTCACCAATATCACTTGGGTCTGGCTGGACACCGACACCAAGGCCAACATTCGTTTTCACATCCGCCATCTGTGACTCCATGGCCACGAGTGTTGCACCATATCTAGACGCGCGAGGGAGCAACTGGCCCCAGAGCCCACATACACCAGCTTTCGATCCTGTCTCTTCGGGTCCAGGCCTGTTCACCCTTGGCTCGATGCCTCGTTCACCTCCCACAAGGGAAACCCTTGGTGGAAACACATCCAGTACAACTCGACTTCCCTCCATCAGCAATTTTCTCGCCGTCGCCGATTCACGTCCCAACCTAGACCTTGCACCACTGGGTCCTGCACCACAACCGGGGGATTTGAGGCCTCCCTTGGCCCCGTCCATTCCCGTACAGCCAGGGAACTCAGCGCTACCCCATCACGTTCATCAACATGGTCACTACAACGCATCTGTTCCAAATAGGTTGGACCAAACAGATCATGTCACACAATATCAACGAGCCCATAACCTTCCCCCACAGCCAGCATTTTGGTCACACTCGACCTCACAATTTCATGACAATCACCATCTCTCACATCACACGCCCACCTCACCGCCTGACAGTAAATCAGGAAGACACCATGTTGCAGAGCAGGAGATTCCCGGCAAAGGAATATGTTATGTCTACCAGGATGGTTCGATCTGCCCCAAGATGCCCGGTGGAGAAATTGTTAACCCGAAATGGGGCACCACGAAAGCTGGCAAACCTCGCAAGCGTCTAGGACAGGCGTGTAACACCTGCCGTGAGAAAAAGATCAAGTGTGACCCGAGCACGCCAAAATGCGCCCAATGTCAAAAGTTTGGTCGGGAATGCAAATTCGAGTCTCTGTAAGTGTAGACACGTTGACCTGTGCGGTTGGTTGGATGCTGATGTTGACTTCCAGTACACGTACTACACCCAAGCAAGCGTCCAACATGGCGGCGAGTATGACAGCACCTTCTGCAGAGCATGCGGTCGAAGTGCCGTCCCCTACTCGGTCATCTACAGTGTCAGTCGACATTCATCAGGATCAAGCATACCCCAAACAGGCGCACAGATCGTCCATGCCTGTCGAGAGTTTACTATCTCCAACTTCTGTCGGTGAACGTAACCTCGGAGATAGCCCAGAAAGTCTGCCTCCTGCTAAAAGAAGCAAACTTGGCTCGCCCCCTCGACCAGATACGCTGAACCGCGGCCGCAATCTCCCCGACAACGGCACGAGTTCAGCCTCACTGGTGTCGCCACCATCAACCCCGCGATTCTTCTATCACCTTGATCCGTACGAGCTCGATCCTGATCTGTCACTTTACTATGTCAACAAGTACTTTACCCATATCGACTGCTTTACAGACTGCACCATACCCCAGAGGCAATTCACACACTGGCTCAAGACATGTCAATCAAAGTCTTCTGCCGATATCATGCTCATTTACGCCATGTTGGCATTTGGGGCCACATTCGCGCGAAGAGGAGGAACAGAAGCGTATCCGGCCTTGTTCACAGGCATTGTACACGAAGCAATCATGAATAATGGCGATCGCTTCAGTCTGCAACTGCTGCACACGAGGCTCATCTTGGCATTACTCTCATTCTCCCAGGGTCAATACAACCGTGCATTTGAATATTCTGGGACGGCTTTGCGAATCGGCATGGGTCTCGGTTACAACATGGAGGATACCGTGGCCAACGTTACTCGAGAAGGAGACTTGATTTTTGGGTTGGACAAAGCAGCCGTGGTAGAGTGCCGCAGACGAACGTTTTGGTCGGCCTTCATCATGGAGTGTTTCAATGGGTGTTGCTCAGCATCTGTACCCGCTGTTTACCATTCCGACATCCATCTTCGACTTCCTTGTGATGTACAGGCATTCGAAGCGGGCATCGTGCCTCCAACACCTCTGCAATTCAATGGTCCTTCATCTGGCCATGGTAATTCGCCCGAACTATCAAATGTTGGCCTCCTCGGCTACCTGGTCGATATCGCTAGCATGTTCAATGAAGTGCTGAGTCGCATCAGCCGAGCCAGGCCGAATTCTTCGGTACAATATATTAGTGCACTGAGAAGTTTTCACCAAGAATTCTCCATGAAGTTGGGTGCGTGGGACAAATCTTTAAGAGAACATGTACGACTCCTTCGCGACAATAAGGACAAAACAGACCCGGTCAGTGGACTGCACATATTGTACCACTACACCGCGATGCTTATGAATCGACATGTGCGTCACGAAGATATGGATTGGCAAAGTATCATTTCCCATGTCAAGGGGGCATATTTCCATGCCAAGAAATTGTTGGAAATGGTCCAAAGACTGAGTAACGTCCAGAAGAAAGATATGGCCATGTTTCGACTGGCAGCGTCGAGTCCATTTAGCGGGTTTGCCATCACAGCAGCTTTGGACACCATCACGGCGGCAGGCACTCTCAAAGACATCATGGACGGCCACGGTGATGTAATGCCTTTGATTTCAAGTGGCCTAGAAGCGTTGGAACGCTTAGTCGACCAATGGGACAGTGCACGACAACAGCGCAACATGGTCGAGACGAGGTTTCGACACCTTCTGGCAGCCGTCCAGAGAGCATCTGCTCATCAAGGAGCATATTACTTCAGCGAGCCCATGCAGGGGGCGTATGGGCTGGACCAAGACATCGTCTATGGACTATCCAGGAAACGATACTTGCAAGCCCTTGGCGGGTGGGCTGATGAAAGCTACGATGATGGCGACTTCCAAAGACTGGGTTGAATTGTGGCCTGCGAGCGGAGTTCGATCCTGATGAGCTATCTCGGCGAGACGACCCAACCACAGGGGAGGGAAGGAACGGTATCAGCTCCAATTTGAATATAAGGCCTCGGACGCACGACGACAGGGAATTGATTGGTTGAGCCAGACAACCGACATTAGAGGACTTTGATGACCCTGGAGTGCTGAGCATGTCATGAATGATCGGCGCGCAGTTTATGGAGAGGCAAGCGATGATTGTCAAATGGGGGCATAGGAGGGACTTTCTGGGACTTTTGGAGGCATTGGTCATAACCATGACCTTTTTCCACATGACGACATATTGCATCTCTTATCTCCAATGTGTTTTGAGGACTACAGAACGTGTTCAACAGCAACTGGCATGTAATAGCAAAGGGCAGCGCAGCGCACACATGGCAGAGTGGAGAGCATTCAGAGAAGCCACGGACGACCATACGAGGGGCTAAGGATGGAAACCATTGATACCAGGATGAACGGGATCGATTGACCACGAGACGACCGAAATCTAGGAGGGGTTTTTTCAATTTTGCTTTGATATTCAAGAGCCTTTTGTGCGCATGGCTCAAAATAGGGGTATAGGGGCATGATGCAGAGCAGCGTGACAAGACTATTAGATTAGATGGCTCTCTTCTAGAGGATAGACATCTAGATGGTGGTTTTGTTGCGTGACATGTTGATTTGTTTTACAATGACATTTATCTCTACTGCTGTCTGTTGTATTTTGGTCATGGTGCACCTACCCTCTAGAGACTAGTACTTGGTATTTGTTCATCTGGGGTTGAAGTTTCGCCTTGAATTTTGAATTGTGTATTCTTGTACTGGACTGGGATCGAGACGATAGAGAAACATCGACTGAAACCGGTCAACCTTTCAGATTCTCTTTTGTAGCAAGATACATACCTAAAGATAGAGGTGTAAACTAATACGGCCCACAAACGTAGAGACTTCACTAGGACTGGGTCATTATCAAGATGGAGGTGAATATAATATAACGATAGAGAAATATATAGGCATTTCTCCCCTCTACTCAAATCCACCCCCGAATAAGTAGCCATGTCAAACACATACAAAAGTGCTCCACACTTACAAGGTTACACAGTTAATTGATAGAATGATAGATATTTATTTATATCTATGTTACCAGGTGCGGCTCAAGCAATCAAGCGGCAATGCCAGACCCCCACACTGATTTGTATCAACCACGACTGAATACTATAGAATTCCATTCGACTCCCGTATTCAGCTCAAGTCATTGTTTCAAACAATCCAATTCAAGGGTCAACCATAGCTTAACTTTGAGAATCACACCGAAGACAGATAGATGCATTTCCACACTCCCAAAGAAAACGAAAACACTCAAGACTTCCTTCCATACGCCCCTTAGTCTGCAAAGTTTCCACACTTCTACAGGAACCAGCCTTTGTGCACTGGCATTGACGTACAGGACAACTTGGACGAGCAATGCCTGAAGCGAAGAATGGGTGAGTGGATAGAAGAATGCATGTGTGCTGAGGACGGGGGGGAGGGAAGATGTGATGGGTTTAAAGGAGGTGTCCCTTCAGTAAAAAGCTGTGCAAGGTCCCACAGAAACGCAAAGTGGACCGGGCGGTGATCCTTTTACAGTTCCGCCAAAGCAAACGCCTGCTCGTGGTCAACTGAACCCTGGTCACAAAGGTGATCACACTCAGGCTGCTCGGTTTCATCCTTTGCACTTTCACTCTCCCAGATCTCAATGTCCGCATGGTCCATGGTCTCTGAACCCGCGGGTTGGATGTTGTCATCAACCTTGGCCATCAACAGGGTTCCCTCCGGCGATGCGGAGCTGAGAATTTGGCTGATAGATGGTGTGTCCAAGGTCTCAATGGCCTGGGCCGTCAGAGACATTGACGAAGACGCCGTGGCGGTTGTCACTGCGGCTAAAAATGTAAACTCCTTCTCTGCCGTGACGAGCGATCTTGGCACATCGGGTTCGGACACAGCCGCGTCGTCATGAACCAGAACTACCGAGGTGGCGTCGAGACCTTCGCCATAATACTCGGTCGGGTTCAGGTCGCCAAGAGGGATGCGATCGTCGACCATGTCGTCCGGAGATCTCTTTGATGCTCGAGACTTGGCAAGAGAGTTTGTCCCAGCAGCGGCAGCAGCAGCCATGGATCGAGTGACTGGAGCGGAGCTTTCATTTGGATCGACATTTTCCTTGCCTCGGTCGAGACCCTCTTTGCCTTTCTTTTCATCGTCGGATATGTCTAAGCTATAGGCCGACTCTGTCATTGTCCACTCATTCATACGATAGTCCTGGACTTGTTCAGTCTCTTCAAAGATATCAAAGAACCAGGAGTTTGGTCTTGAGTCTAGAGTTTTTTTCGTCGAAACTGAGTTGCGAGTCTTGCGGCTCGCCAGTGTGCCGCTGAGAGCAGCTGAGATTGAAAGGCTGGACGATGTTGCGCCGAAGGACGGTTGAGCAAAGCGTTTCTTTGCGTTGAGCAGACCTGTGGGCCGTCTTCGGGTAGGCGATCGACCAGCTGCGGGAGGCGCTGACATGGGAGCACTAGTTGGCTTCATCGATGTATTTAACCGTGGTGTGGACATGAGTGGGCTGTCTAGATGGCGTTTGGGAGTTGTCGAGGTGATGTTCAGGGAATACCGTGGCTTGTGAAGATGGACATCATCGTCAAATGTCGACCGTTTACGTTTGTGTAGGGAATCGAGCAAGTTTGGATCGACATTCTCAGAATCCGAGATTTCAGGAGAGACGGCTCGTCGTTTGCGAGATGGTGCTGGACTTGAGCTGGTGGCTGTGGTAGGCGTGTCAGTCAAAGAACAATGGTGTTAAATGGGGAATACAAACCATTCTGTCTATTCTTTACACTTTGGAGACTACGAATTTTGGACTCGTTCAACACCCCAAATGGTTGCCTCATATGTGTGTTGGATGGGGCAAGGGTTGCCATGGCCGATCGAGGCTGTCTCTGTTCAGCCTTTGTGTAGGATGGTCTGGCACGCGGTATTCTGTGTTGGTGGAAGAGACGAGTCTTATGCGTCTCTCGAGTGGAACAGGTTGTATACTGGTAGGCGGAGGGAGCTGTTGTAGCTTACTAGATGAGGGTGATGAGGAGAAAGGCGAGCACGACACTGAGAGGGACAGAGAGGGAGAAGCAAAAGGGTATATGGGAAAGACCCGTCAGGTGCTATGACCAAGCTGGCACAGTGGAGGTCGTGTTCTTGGTGGGAGAGTTGAACGCGAGATCCTGGCCTGGATGTGACGGAGAAGGATGGGTGCAGCCAGTGGAAAGAGTCGAGCTTTGACGTTGGAGTGGTGCAAAGCAATGTCCTAGCGTGCAGAACTACTGCAGGTCTGCGTAAGGTGGATGATTGAGTCGAGGTGTTCCTTGACTCCTGTGGCAGCGATTGGACTAGGAAACGAAGCAGCGTCCAAGGAGGCGTGGGACGCAACCTGAGGCGCAGGCCGGCAGATCAAGTTTGACAGAGTTCGAAGGCCAAAGGTTGAGGTTTGAGGGTTTGGGCTGAGGGGCTTAACGCGTCGTGCCGTCGGGTCTTTTGGACGCGTTAAATTGGCCCACGCGTCAGTGAGACTGTGGAGCTGCAGGCAAGGCTGAGGGGAGACTTGGCTGCAAAGACTGGGGAAGAGGTGGTGAATGACGATGATGAGGATATAAGTTTAGAAAAGATATAATTCAGAACAAAGAGATCAGAATGGAGCACTCCTGCAGTCAAGGTGATCAGACTGGGTTGTGAACTTGTGAAGGAGGAAATAATGTATGGTAACAGAGTCCGCAATCAACAAACCTGGAGGACGCGCTGGATTTCGGGTCGGAGGTGACCACCGGCTTGGCGGCCGTTTTGTTTCACCACCCGCGAGCTGCTCTGGCTTTTTATAACCACGACCTGCAGTCTCCAATGGATGACCGGCCGCATCATGGACGCAAGCACGGGCTGAAAGAGACTTCAACTTATCTGCCATCATCTTACACATAATGTTTTTGGTTGACCCTGAGGCCTGCGAGTTGCGGTGGTAAAAAGGGCCAGCCAGCCCAGCTTGGGACTCAAACCTGTTTCGACGCAACTTTCTAACTCCCTGCACTTGTTGTGCCTGGTCTTGGGATGGCCGACTGGTCGTAGCATGTCGTAGCATGTCGTAGCACCAACGCTGAGGGCTTTTGAGTCTGGGATGGAGGCTTCCTGTCGGTCGAGAAGAATGGAGATGAGGGGCAATGGGCATCAACGTGACCGCCAAGACATGAAGAGCCAGTCTTTGATTGGTGGAATCCCACAGGCCCTTCCCATAAGATATTCGATCAGCTTCATCATCAGCAATGTCGTGATTATTTGTTGGGCAAGTCTTCGTTTTCTTATATTCCGTATATGCGACCATTACCAGGACGCAAATCTATTGCCGACATCCCTCCTCTATCTGTATCTTTCGATAGCTGTCATAGCGATTGGCCATGATTGATCTATATACACGACCCTTTGTTACCAGATCACGTGAAATCACCTGATATCGCCAGCAATCTGCCGTTGCAATCACCACTACTACCAGCACCACCACCTTCTCAACCACGACGACATCTATAGCTTCGCCTTGGGATCTGCCGTATCAATCAAGTTTTCATCCTTGGCAAATTGGTAGTAAAAGTCCAGACTTTGGGGGTTCAACAATGTTCCCGAAGGTTTGATGATTTTGCCCGAAACAATCTGCTTGACGGGTAATTCGACTTTTTTCAGGTTGACAGTGGTCTGTAGCAGCAGTTTGTCAATTTTTGATTCTGCTCGCGACGAGGTGGGTGCATAAAGAGTTGACTTACCGGAATTTCTTTGGTCTCAAAGACATATTTGGGCACGTGTCTGGGACTGGTCGCTTTCCTGATGGCATCTTTGACCTCTCTCACCAACTTTCCTGTGAACTTGTGTCCTGGTTTCATCAACAAGAATAGCATAACGCTCTCGTCGTTATCCTGCGGTCTTCTCTGTCCCACACAGATGCTATCACTAACGATGTCGGCGAACTTGGCCTCGATGATGCTATAGATCTCGGCGGATCCAAATCGAACTCCACTGGGGTTGAGGACTCCGTCTGCCCGACCGAGAAAGTTGATCTGCTTTGTGATGGGGTGGATCTGAATGAAATCACCGTGTGTCCAAACATTGTCGAAGCGAGCAAAATAGCTGTCAAAATATCTCTTTGGCCCATCGGTTCCGAGGAAGGTGATTGGCATGGTGGGGAAGGCTTTATCGCAGACCAATTCGCCAGCTTCGCCATCGGGCAGCTCTACGCCCTTGACGCCTCTCCCACCTTCAATTGTCTGGTCATAAACTTTGACTGGGATGCCGAGCCCTCGGCCCTGACAGCCACCCACATACAGCGGCAAGATGGGGACACCGGCGCCGAAGCATGCGGCGAGATCCGTGCCGCCGGAAATGTTCTCGAGATGAACTCGTGGTGGGAAGGCCTCATCATAGACCCACTCAAACAAGGCGTCGGAGAGTACCATGCCGGTACTTGTCATGCTGACCAGATTCGAGAGATCTGCGACCTTCTTGGGAATGACACCACCGGTTTGTAAGGTTTGTAGAAATCTCGGGCTGATCCCTAGATGTGTGACCTTTTGCTGGCCGACGAGCTTGATGAAACTCTGGAGGTCGGGCACAAATGGACTACCGTCATAGAGGACAGCGCGACAACCACGCACCAGAGCTTGCACACTCGACAGGTACATGATCCAGCCAGTTGTGGTATATTGTAATTTGGTGGAGTTAGGTCCGAGGTTGAGATGAAGGCCTCCTTCCTTGTGAGCGGTGATGACGACGCCCCCAATGGCGTGCACAATGCACTTGGGCTGACCAGTGGTACCTGAGGAGTATACGACCAGCAAAGGATCAGAAAAGTCGGTGGGTTCAAATTCCAAGGCGTCTGACTTTGCTTTGGAGAGGAAGTTGGTCCAGGTAGTGGTTCGCGGGACCGAAGAGAGGTCTTTGGGTGAGGTGTGGAATCGCACTTGTCCAATGACTCCCTGGAACTCGTTGACGCCGCTCATTCCCTGGACAATCTGCTCCATCTTGGGTCGCAGATCGATTGTCTTTCCATTGTAGACAGCGACGTCGTCCATAAACAAGAATCTCGGCTTGATCTGGAGCAGACGGTCGAGAATACCCTTGACACCCATGTCGGTGGAGCTGGAACTGAATAGTGCACCGAGAGTGGCAGAGGCGAGGAAGACGGTCAGGGTGTCGATGCTGTTGCTGGCTACGAGAGCGATACGGTCACCTTTTTTGACACCATGTGCTCTCATGGCCTGGCTTAATCTACCGACGCGTTGACGCAGTTGCTTCCAGGTGACGTTCACCATGGGCTCGAGGAAGCTGCCCTCTCGGACCTCGGTGACGACGACCTTGTCATCGGCCTTTGCTGCGTCAATGACGGGATTGCCGTTCTTGTCCCCAGAAAAGAGAACATTCTGTGCAAAGTTGACTTTTAAACCAGGGAACCAACGGGGGATTGAGTCCATCCGGGCATTTTCGTCAACAACGGGGTTGGGAACGGTGCCGGAGTAGACGATGGGGAAGAATTCGAGGACATGGCGCCAGAAGTCGGAGCGACGGCTTATGGAAAACTGGTACAAAGCATCATAGTTCTGTCATGGATGGAAGGTAAATCAGTGGTCATTCTACAAGTTGTCGCGGACAGTTGTTCGATGGATGAGCGACTCACCGGAAGATTCAGACCGTATTGTTTTTCCACGCTCTGTTTGAATTTCCACATGTAAGTGCTCTGCGGGTCTGGATGCTCCCATAACTTCCGGGGAATGGCCAACTCTTGGGTCGACATGATTGTTGTGGTTGCGGGAGATCTCTATTCACGTGCTGCGACTCCCCAAACAAACAGACTGGCTCAATGCAACCAGTTTTCTTATTTTCGCAGGATGTCAAAGGAAGTAATTAATTGGATTTACTGCCACTTCGGGCGGAGTTTGGCCATTCACCGGTTTATCAGGAAAATGGACTGGCGTGAATAACCGCACAGGGTCGCGGGACAACGCAGGTCCAATCAAGCAACGTGCCTTTTGGCTCGGTTCCGAACGAAGTTGGGGTTGATGAACTCCCCCCGGAGGCCGGAGGGTAGCCGGGTGACAACCGGCCAAAGTCAGATTACAGGGCGGCCCCACGGGAATTGCGGGCAGGCCGAGGCTAGAGGCTCGATCACGGTGAAGAGTAGGAGGAGGGTGTACTCTAGTACTCGAGGCAGTTGACACCGGATGCCGTGATGGAGGTGATTTAAAGGGTGACGAGGTAATAATGATGTCTGCGGGACGGTTGTCTTGATTGTTGTTCTCTCGTGTAGATGGACGTGGTCAGAGTAGAAGTAGAAGGATAAGTAGGAGTATTTAATTGTGTACCACGGACGACAGATTTTGCAAGCCCGCGGAGCGAGAAGTTCTTACCAAGGGAAGGTGCCTAGGTAATGAATTAGTAGTTCTTGGTACCTGCCTCACCCTATGATACAATAGTAGCAGGAGCAGTTCCGTGCCTGCTTCAATCACTCTTGTTCCGTGGGTTTGGACGCCGGAAACCCCCAAATGGGCGGAAACCCCTTTGGCCTCATACCCTCAACCCTCGCCCCTCCACCATCTAGGACTAGGTAGGTAGGTACCTACTCTCTACGTCTAACTTGTCCCTCTACCCCTACAAGAGGCCCGGAATACTCATCGCCCCCCGGGACATTATCCACGAGCGCTGGTAACATTTAACTTTGCGGGACCGAAATGAATTATGGAAATGCGGGAAGCTCCTAATTGAGGGCAGTGAGGGTGGTACCTCGAGCTTAGGTTCGAGCAGAGCAGAAGAGGGACAGAACATCTCGCTCTAAGAAGAGAAGCTACCGGCTCCAAGCATTACCCACCGAGATCCGGAACTCCAGCGACATCAAAAGCGACTTGTTCAGTAGTATCGACATCACTTTCATTCTTCCTACACTCGTTGGAATAGTCTTGCCCAGTCTGGAGCCGGCAAATAGAAGATTGCCGGTGCCAATTTTCCGATTCCACCGGAGCCAATGGTGGAGAGCCTCCACGGCATTCTTCCACAATAGTAAGAATACTAACTCCCTTCCTACTTTTACTGCGTACGAGTACAATAGGTATGTACGGAGTACCTTATCTAACCTACTAGGTACCTACCTATCTAACCTACTACTGTATGTACCTACCTTGCATTTGCATATGTATAGACTGTCACTACCTCTGCCACTGCCTCGGCACCACCCACCCTCTCGACCGAGGAGCCGACACATGTCAAGTACCTTCAGTACGAGTACCGCATGTAAATCACACCCTAGCCATCTGCCCCAATCCCCAAGTTTGCCCCGGAAAAAGGCAGAACGGAGAACGGACAGAACGGAACAAGGTCATGCTCATTCACGTGCAACCAAACCAAATAAACTATCTACCTGAGGTCGGTTAGATAGGAATCTATTCATGTCTATGGTCCCGTGCCATTAAAATGTCTGATATCAGTAGCACACTGACATGAATCTTGCTGCACCCTACTATTTCACTGTGCTATACTATTGTCTACGGATAGGCGTGGTAGGTTTGTTATAATAATAACAATCCAAACTTGCTCTCTAGCCATCTAATCTTGCTTGACTCAAGGCCTGACCACCCAGTCCAAGCACACATCAAACATTGTCCATTCATTGCCGCCCTTTTATGCCACCATCCTGTCCCCCTTCTCGGCCCATAGCACCACCTTCTTCCTTCTGCTTAGTCCAATCGGGCTTGTGAACTTGGGCTTCCAGGTCAAGCAAAATTTGCTGCGGATCCTCATAGCTCGTGCTTGTATCAAGTGCCGCAACCCGGCTTTGCCGCATCGTTGGCGACGTCTTCGTCTCTCGAGGTATATCCACGTGACCTTTATTTTCTGGTATACCTGCTTGACGAGGAGCTATATCTTCTCCCGACAACGTCCTCTTTGCCCAACGGAGTAGATCCCCAAGGCGCACGGGGAGCTCCGTTTCTTCTCTTTGTTTGGCTCGAATCTTTTTCTGGTACCCCTCCTCTTCACGTCCGATGAAGGCATTCCGCGCTAGGAGCCCCTCTGTTCTCCGTTTCATAACGGCATCTTCTTCATCTAGCTGTGCAACCACTGTCTGGGCCAACGACGATCCAGTCGAGGTGGAAGTCCGTGCGGTGGTGTTGGCGTTGGCAGCAGCATCGGCATCGTGACTCGCAGCTTGCTGAACCAATACCTTGTCGATCTGCTTCTGTCGACGCCTCTTGCAAAGCTTTGCAGTCAAACATCCAATTACAGCTGCGGTGACAGCGATCGCCGCAATCGCCCCCGTGACAATCCCAAACAGTTTGTAATCCGGTGGATTTGACCGGTCGATAATGTTGCTCATGTCGATGGCCTGAAAGATGGTGGTGCTGAGCCTGCCTCTTTTGTTAGTCTTGCCCAGACCAATCATTGGGGCCTCGCCATCACCAACTTGCTTGATCGGTTCAAAGTGATCCCAAGGCCAAATAATGGGGCTGATGATGCTCTGGCCGATATGTCTCAGTAGGAGAAAAGACAATTCGGCCAACGACGCGTGTGTTACGGATAGACAATTCATACAAAACATCGACAAGATGATGCTAACAACAGAAGAATAATGTGCGCGTTTGGGAATTATTGAGACCAAGAAGACAATTGCCTCAGTCAGAACGGGAGAATGGCCAGAGAGACTGTAGGTAGTTACCTCGATTGTTGGTTACCTGACTGAGGGCTCCTTCCACCCGAGTGCTTTTTACCTTCGAACAACACTGGTCAGGAGAGTCGCTCAATCTTTGTGCTGTCGTTATATGTACATGACCAGGAAATGCCTTTTGCTCGACGTGCAAATTATTTTCTTGAGAATGGGAATGAATCGCCGTATACGACGTCCTTTTTCTTTTACTCTAGAGACGCAGCATCGTTGACATCTTTGTCCAACGACCCTCGATTTCTTCGTCTTCGCTCCACCGGGTCGTCTCTCACTTCAACTCCCGGACCAATCGAGTGCGCGTTTCGATGACGTGGCCAAACCTGTAACAAATATTAGCACCGACCAACACGACCAGAAACATGGAAAAGATACATTTGTTTCTCTCCACCCCAGACGGAATGCAAACTCATGGGCTAACAACTCTCCGAAGCCCAACATCATGCCATTGACAAACGGAAGCAGCAGATTAATTGCAGCTCCTCTCAGAATACCCCAGACCGTAGGAGGTTGATATATGACCACAGGCTGCCCTCCATTGTTGTCCGAAGATTGTGGAGGAGACGATGAAGGCGGTGACAGCGAGGAATATGGTTCTGAATCGGAGGGAATCGTCAACTGAGATCCAGAAAGATCTTGAGGAGGCGAAGGAGATTGGTCTGGTCGAGAAGCCATGGTCAGGGTCGCTGGTGGTCAAGTGGCGGCCCAGGTGTGGCTAAATGTGCAAGATGGAGGCAAGTTTGGCGGTTTTCAAGATCAAGGTCTGGGGACACAGAGAGGCATTTTCGACACGATAGAAGTTGAATGATAAAGCGGATGAGGTGTGACAAGTGATCAGCGCAATCGAGGAGTATTTCGAGTCGTTGGTGGGCAAGAACAAGTCGATGGGATGTCGACAACTGATCAGCCTGCGGTTTGGTGTCTGCAGATCTGTCAAGGAAGCTGCATGGCCAAGACGTGCACTTGAATTCACGCCTAGCAGGCTGGATCACTCCATTTTGGGACGAAGGTGATGCCGCCCTGTAAGCAGATCTGTAGGTACAGTATGTACCTTAGGTACCTACCTACCTAGGTACCTACCTGATCACCCCCAGCTCGGGACGAGCATTCACCGGGGTCTCAACCGCCTGTCGTGGGGGCCGCAGGTGCTCGAGAAGCCCGAGGCCCCCTCGGCCTCCCAGGCATCCAAGAGACTCATTTGCTTACCTAAAGTAACCATCTTCCAGTCTAGCCAATTCTATCATTGCCTGTCGAGCCTGCCACTCATGCACAGAATTCACTTCCCAAGGCTGCTACCAGTGACGTCGAGGCCTGACTTGCACTTTGTAGTCAAACAAACACCATCCCTCACAACCCTCACATCACCCTCATCTCAACCCTTGACTCTTGTTTATCCAGACTTCAGTGTCATCGCCGATCCTCAACCTCATAGACGAGGAGCCATTTCCTCATATTCTACACCATCATCGACTTGCCCGTTTCGTTTCCCTTTGTTCTCACTCTCCCACTCAATCCGCACTTGATGTCCTGCGTCTCTCATCAACATGGACGACGCTTCACTTCATGACACCCTCATCGATCAATTTACGGCTGTCGTAGGCACCTCGGCTCAAGAGGTCAGACGTCTCCCTTCATTATATCCTCCTTTCACAATCTGACAAATTGCAGGCCCGACAATGGCTCCAAGACAGTAATTGGGACATCGATGACGCCGTTGCCAATTATTACACTGCAACTCGAGATCCAGACACTAATGACTCTGATTACGTCGACGACGATGACTTCGAACCAGCTGCCCAACCCACGTCGACTTCTGCTCACAGTGCTGGTCGTCGCTTAGGTGATGGCCCCTCCGATTCTTCTTCTTCCGTTCCTGTCTCCTCGGCCGCTTCGTCCTCCAAGCCCAAAAGGCAACCACCCGCGACGCAGAAAAAGTTTGCAACACTGGGAGACTTTGGCTCGAACGCAGACAATGATCAAGACTCCGATGACGATGAGAAACAAGACCTTTTTGCTGGAGGAGAGAAATCTGGTCTCGCGGTCAAAAACCCAGACGATCTCAAAAAGCGAATTTTGGAAAAGGCACAGAGACGAGGTCCACCACCGAAGGAGGCGCCACCTGCAAAATCCCACTTTACCGGTGCTGCCCGTACTTTGGGCGGAGACGATGAACCCTCGCGCGAGATCCCTGTCGCTCCACAAACTCGTCCTCGTGCCGAAAGAGTCGAACGTGTTCTTCATTTCTGGCAGGATGGTTTTAGTATCGACGATGGAGAGCTGTTCCGTTTCGATGACCGCAGCAACACCGACATTCTCAATCTGATACGCCAGGGTAGAGTTCCGCTTAACATCATGAATGTTCAACCAGATCAGGAAGTCGACGTCGAGATCAAACAGCACGAGGAGAATTACGTCAAACCCAAAAAGCAGTATCGGCCATTTGAAGGAGCTGGTCAAAGACTAGGCAGTCCCACTCCAGGCATGCCCAGTATCCCAGGAGCATTTACATCCGATCCCACCCCATCAACCACCTCGGCACCTTCCAACACCTCCTCCGCTGGCCCTCCTACCACTGATGTAGACGAGTCTAAGCCTACCATCACTTTGCGAATCAGCCTAGGATCGGGTACTCGTTTGACCTCTCGATTCAACACTACTCAAACTATCGGAGATGTCTACGACTTTGTGCGCAGGGCCCAACCAGGAGGGCGAGAATTTGTGCTGCAGACCACATTCCCTACGACTGAATACAAGGACCACACTGTCGTTCTGGGAGACATTGCAGACTTCAAACGAGGTGGCGCGGTTGTGCAGAAATACGTATGATATCACCTGCAGAGAAGCCAAGGGTTGCCCTGGCGCTTCCACATACGTTGTGCCACTACCAGGGATTTAGACATCACAAGGATAGAAAATAAGACGCCCCAAAAGTGTCCAAAACGACTTGAACCATGGGCTCTGTTTTTAGTTCTCGTCTTGATATGTATCTCGTGATAATTGTCGTGCATCATCTTCTCCCGCGTTAATTGGTCCGGGGTCGGCCAACCTTCCCAAAATGTCCTCCATTCTCTGACGACAAAAGATTCCTGTCCCAAGCACCACCGCAAGCTTCATCTACGTCGTGATTCCACTTTCTCCGGACCTGCAGAGTCCGCTGTGTTTGGTGTGCGATGACAATCTCTCAAGGGCTGAGGTGGTCCGGACGTGGCATCACCAATGGAAAACACAGAGTGACAACAGTCTTGTCTCCTCAGGCCGGTGTGCGCCATGTATGCTTGAATCATCACTATTCCTCCTTCTGATCGCTAACCTGACTTAGTATTCCCTCCGTACTCTGCGGTCATCCTTGTCGCACTCTCATCCCCCGGTCACTTCAAACTCAGTCTTTTTACAACAGTCTCGATCGCTCTCGCTGTTTGGCTGGGGATCACCCTCCAAGCCCGACGACTTTGCCAAAGCTCATCCTTCCTCTTCCTCTGTACCCGAGGCACCTCCACCCCTCGAAACTGTGCGCACTGTTAAAGCTAGTCATGGAACTTCAGATGCACCAGACCCTAGCATTGCAACCTCCACGCCAACTCCGACGTCGACACTGTCGCACCCCGCTAGTGAAAACATCTTAGAACGCCTCGAAGACAAACTATTGACCCCCGCTGGGGCACATTCTCCCAATGCACCGGGCGCTGAAATCGACCTTGCTTCTATTCCAGAAGGGATTGGATATTTGAAAGATGTATGCGGCCTGGACTTTGGGTGGGGACCTACAGCGACCATGGAATGGTTTTTTGAACACATTCACATCTGGGGCGGCCTCTCCTGGGGCATGTCCATCGTCGGACTTGCGGTTCTGTTCCGTGTCGTTTTACTTCCTCTGAGTCTGCGGTCTGTTGAGGCTAGTGCCAAGATGCAACAGCTCAAACCCATACTTGATCCTCTGCGGAAAGAAATGCAAGCCGCCGCCGAGCAGAATGACAAAGTCAAAGTCCTGAAGATACGGCAAGACATGCAAGCTGCCATGAAACAGGCCAACTTCTCCTTCTCATCCATTTTCTTGCCCATGGCATTCCAAATTCCTTTCTCATACGGGGCCTTTCGCCTTTTGAGAGAAGCCGGTCACCTGCCCGTCCCAGGCTTCGAATCGGACTCGCTCCTCTGGCTGTCCAACCTGTCAACCTCAGATCCTACATATGCCCTTCCCCTCATCATCGGCGGTGTGACCTTTCTGAATTTGAGACAAAGCGCAAGGACTGCGCCCGATAGCCGCATGATGAACATGTTGAAGACAATCTTGCCTGGGTTCAGCTTTGTCTTCATGTGCTTCCAGCCCGTGTCGACGAATCTGTTCTTCCTGGTTACGGGCTTGGCTCAGAGCACCCAATTGTCCATCTTCCAGAACGCAGCCTTCAGAAGATGGTACAATTTACCGCCTATGCCG
The DNA here is from genome assembly GCF_000836275.1 of Exophiala mesophila. NCBI lineage: Eukaryota > Fungi > Ascomycota > Eurotiomycetes > Chaetothyriales > Herpotrichiellaceae > Exophiala > Exophiala mesophila. Next base: position 4,838,757 of record NW_015622507.1, read on the forward strand.
AGGCCCTCGGACCCAGCCAAAGCAGGCACTATCTCATACGGGTCTATGAACGTGGCTTCTGGTCAGGGTACTCCCCCCAATTCTTCTCACTCTTCCTCCCCATCATCCACCACCTCATCAACAGCTTCAAGTCCATCATCTAGCCCATCATCATCTCTACCCGCCGGACCCAGCCAGAACCGCAGCTGGATCGACCAAAGGGTAGACAAGGCCAAAGAGTCGTGGAAGCAGGGCTTGATTGGAAGCTCTTTCAAAGAGTCCAAAGACAAGGCTGATGCCAAGGCTCGCGAAAGAAAGCGAGCCAATTGGGAGTCGTTGCGAAAGGAAGAGATCGCCGCCGAGCGAGAAAGGAGAAACCGCGACAAAAGATAGACCGATCAGCCTTTCCAGGGGCACAATACGACCATTCGTGTCTTTCCGTTAAGGAGGAAAGGGCCGAGGGGAATATAGATACAACACCTCTCATCAAACCGTTTGTTCCGGGCTTGCATAGGTGAATGCATGGACTGGATGCACGGACGATGTAAGAGGGTATCTACAATTATTCCCAGCATGGGGGGCTCTGATCGGGCCTGGTCATGTGTCTCTGTCTACATGCTAGTCGCCCCCTTGCAGGCTTGTAAACTTTGCATTGTATATATAGATAGGATATGTGGACCAAAAGACTCTTTCACTTTCAGATCTCTTGCCCCAGGCACTATTCTTCCAATCTTTATCAGTGTCGGGAGGAGAGGATCCCCACCACGAGACCCACGTTGATGGGTCATCATGTCATTTCATCAGTATACTACATCCCCGTTCTATCCCAAGAACCACCGGCATCCTTATCCATAACCTATAACCCTCTCTCTCGCTCAGCGGTCAAACATTACCACCATCAAACTCCATCTTCCTATGAAGAGTGACCATTCGTGCCGTTAGCCGTGACGTTGTAATGTGGTCGAAGAACATTGTCATAGTAGGGAATAACAATGTAATTCTTGTCTGCCGTTTTTCCAACCATGCCCTTTGTGACCAGGGTATATGGCTCCTTCGAGATGATGGCATTAAGTAGGCCAGCGCCCTTGGTAGCTGTTAGGTCCTTCACCGCCTCCTCCACCTGGGAGATACTATCAGTGGCAATGGCGCCTTTACAGCCGAACCCCTTTGCGACAATGTCGTATCGACAAGCTTCACTGAGCTTGCTAGCCACACGAGCTGGATCATCATCTTCGTAGATCATGTCTTGACCGGCAATTGACATGCCCCACCAATAGTTGTTCATGACCACCGTGAGGATATTGAGGCCATGCCGGGCATAGGTATCTAGTTCCTGAATGTGGAAGCCTGCGGATCCATCGCCATGGATATTCACAACAAGGCGTGAGGGATCAGCGGCTGCAACGCCCATACTGTAACCCCATCCATTGCCAAGGAAGCCTAGATAGCCGGTTGACACGATGCCAGTGGCGGCGCGTGCGACCTCGAGATTCTCACCCGCCCACACACCTGCTTCGCCGCCGTCAATGACAACGATCGAGTCTTCCGGTAGAGACCGATAAATGGCCCTGATAGTGTGATATGGGTGTAGCCTCTTGTGCTCTCCCATGAGTTCTGGATCATTGGCGTAGAGCGAGGGTCTATCTTTGAGATCCTTGATGTCTTGAAGCCAGGCTTCTTGTGCTGGGAGTGGGGAGGACGAGAGTTTGGACACGAGTGCGGTGATGAAGTTTGTGGCGTCCGATACAATGCCGACGTCGACAGGGTGAGATTTGCCAATCTCAGCGCCGTCCAGGTCAACTTGGGCAAGTCGGCAATTTTTATTGGGAATGATGGCGCCGGAGCGTCCTCCTAGAAGGAAGCCAGTTCGGGCACCCAGAAGCAGGACAAAGTCTGGTTGTTGTTTTTGTATCGCTGGCAGATATGCTAGACCTCCAGCAGGGCCGCCACGAAGAGCGTGGTCGTGGGGAAAGGCGGCAGTGTACTTTTGGTTGTAGAAAACAGGAGTATTCGTGGCTTCGGCCAGTTGGAGGAGAGGACTAGTTTTCGAGCCTCGGGTGGTAGTTCGTGCAGAACCGGTACCGGCGATGATGACCGGCCGTTGGGCTGCCTTCCATAGAGTCAGGAGCTTCTCGAGAGCTGCTGGATCGGGATATGGAGCGATGGCTATGTCGCACATGATCGAGCCATAAGAAATTGCGTCCATTCTTGGAGGGTGGAAAAGGACATCGATAGGGAAATCCACCACAACAGGCCCTGGGATGCCAGACATGGCAGTCTTGACAGCATAGGTGGCAATGCGCGGGATTTCCTCGACGTTGGTCACTCGATGGGCAAACTTTGTAATAGGTTTAGCCAGGACGACTTGGTCATGGAAACCCTGTAAGCAATTGGTTTCGGCGTCGCGCAGCGGAGGAGAGGAGGTGACGACGAAGATTGGGGAGCGGTCAGCAAAGGCGGTCGAGATGCCAGGTATAGCGTTGCAGAAGCCACTATTTGCAGTGACAAAGCAAGTGCCAACTTTACCTGAGGCTTTGGCATATCCTTCAGCCGCTTGTACTGCGGTAGCTTCATGTCTGGTATCGATGAGACGAATACCCATCATGTGGGCTCCGATTAGAAAGGCATCGAGGTGGCCGCCGTGGACGCCAAAGGAGACCTCAACACCTAGATGTCGAAGGGTTTGAGCGAGTAAATCTCCTCCAAGGAGTTCTCTTTTCTCGGGTTGCACCCATTTCAACTCGGCGTCGGACATGATGAGAAGGATGTGAGGGTTGGGTGGGTGGTTTGGAGGTAAGACCAGGGTTCACAAGAAGAGAAGAAGGGTGTATTAGTAGCAGACACGAACAATGAAGACTTACTCAAGAATCGTAGGAGAAAAGATCATGAAACAAGACAAGACGTTCAGATCTTGGTTTCACGCGTGGCATGATGAATCTCCAGCCATTACTCGTGTTGAGTTTAGTTTAAATGTAGTGGGGTCTGGATTTGGAATCAGGACCCTGACTCGAGAACAATGACTGACACGCTCAGTCTGTACATGAATCAATTGAGAAGCACGAGAGAGTCAAGAGGATGGATGAAGGAGGGGGATTTTGTGCCGATGTGGTCGTTGGTCCGAGGTTGGAATTTCATGATGGAGACGGCATATCAAAGACAGGAAGGAGCGACACATGGTTGGCGGACTAGGAAGGTGCAGGTCCAGACTGCGGGGCCGCCTCCTCACGTGCCAACAGACGTCGAGTCAAACAGTCAGCATAAGACGAGTCATTAGTTTGACAGTCATCATTCTACCACACAACCTCTGTCCTCTGTGCCTCTCAGAGTTTGTCCGAGACGCCCCAAGAGCAAGTGCACGTCATGTCTGAGAATCCGGGGAAGAGAGGAGGGGCCTCGTGGATGTGGACCCTCGGTATGTATCTTCAGTTGCTTCATCTGCGATTGCTTGTTGCTGGAGTCTTGTTGTTGAGACTGACACTCACACAGGTTCTTTTCGCTCCAGTGGACCTCCCATTACCTCTACAACAGACTGATCACGATGGCAACGGCACAGCCTCCTCAAATGATCCTCTTCACCTACGACATCTCGGTTTTCGGCCGCAAGATGGACTGGTACTTTGCCCTCACCGGCCTCAAGTATTTCCATTGCATCACTCTCAATCGACTTCCACGACCCATGCTAGAGAAGCTTGGCATCAAATATCGTCGGATCCCCATCCTTGCTATTGGCAGAGACATCTACTGTGACACACGATTGATCATTAGCAAGCTCGAAGAGCTATTTCCCCAAACTCGCATTGGGGGCAAGACGCCTTTTGAGAGAGGAGTGGACCATCTTATTGAGAACTGGGTCATCGATGGAGGTCCCTTTTGGAGGACATCGGGCCTCATTCCTTGGGATGCCGATGTCATAAAGGACCCCGAATGGTGCGAAGACCGCCGGGAAATGACAGGGCGACCATTCGATGCCAATACTCTGAAAGCAGCCCGCCCGGAGAGTCTGTCACACTCTCGCATGTACTTCAATCAGATGGAGAAAGAACATTTGGCCGACGGAAGGGAATTTCTTCTCGGGGGCCCTGAGCCAACACTCGCTGACATCCATGCTCTCTGGGTGTTTCACTGGACAGTTGGCATGAGTATGGGCATGGGCGCCACCCTCGAAAAAGACATCATCAGTGACAAGCAGTTTCCAAAGACTTTTGCCTTTATCGATCGTGCTGTTAAGGCTATTACGGCCAGGCAGATACAGAACCAGAACAAACCTCATGAGCTGTCGGCCGACGAAGCTGTCAAGACAATCCTCGACTCAGACTTTTTCGAGTCTGAAGGCGACATCGATCCTCTAGATCCGCTCAAGCTTGAAAAGGGCCAAATGGTGGAGATCTACCCTGTTGAATCCGGTTTCAATCATCGTGACAGGGGAGAACTAGTTTCCATTGGTATTAATGAAGTCGTCATTGCGAGCACGCCCAATGTCGGGCAAGGTGTGCTGAGAATACACTATCCCCGAGTCAATATCCGAATACAACCCGCATCAGACACCAAACTATAGACACCAAATTCGTGGAGGTGCCATTATACTTTGTATATGTATGAAAGCTGTCGTTGCCGCGGAATTGATCATACGTCCTCACTACCAAGCTGTGTAGCCGCCATCAATGATGAGCTTTTGCAACGATTTAGTTTGGTTCTGGTAATGCCAGGGCGGAATGACTGCTCACCTGTGACCCGGTCATAAAAGAGCTGGCATCGCTCAATGCAAACAACGCCGCCCCTCGATACTCAGAAGGCTTCGATAGTCGGCCAAGCTAGAGTCCACCATCAGACAGATGTCACACATACTACAAGAATCGACTGGGGATTACCATGTTCCCATTTTCCCATGAAGCCCTCAGCTTGGGATCGTCCTTGAAGTTCTGCTCGACCATTGGAGTGAGGATGTTGCCTGGAAAAAGCGGGAATTAATTACCAACGACCAAACAATATCTCAAAAAGTCAATCATTCCAATTTACCTGGACATAGAGAATTGACACGAATGGGTTTCCCATCGACAATCTGACCCCATTCCATGGCGAGACTACGAGCCAGCTGGCAGACGGCTGCCTTGGACGAGTTGTAGACAGAAGAGGTGAAACCACGATTAGCGATGAGACCGGACATACTGGCCACCAGAAGAATGGATCCACTGCATCCGTACTTGATCATCTGCCGGGCACAGCTCTGGGCGGAGCAGTAGACGCCCTTGTAGTTGATGTCGAGCATCTCCATGACCTTTTCTGGCGCATAGTCGAGCGCTGGCTGAACCAGCTGCACTCCAGCCGCTGCAATCAAGCCGTCCATCCGTTGATGTTTGCCTGCGATCTCGGAGACGACTCGGTCTACGTTGCCAGCCTCGCGTACGTCAACCTTGTCGAAGTTTAACGAGCCCCCATACTCTAGACTCAGACGATCTTTGACGACCTCGAACTCTTTGTCAGGCTCATTCAGTCGGTCAAGACAATAGACTATGATGTTCAGGTCAGGATTCAGCACACACTGCAATGCTGCTGCTGTTGTTGCTTGAGAAGGGAAGTCAAGATAAGAAAAGGAACTCATCTACCCACCTATTCCACCGGCCTCGACCAGTGCTTCAGCCAGCGCTAACCCCAATCCTCGCCCACCGCCAGTCACAACAAAGATCTTGCCATTGAGGTCAAACTCGCGGAATCGAAATGCTACCTTTTTGGGGTCCGGTAGTTTCTCGTGGATCGGGGGAGTATCCGTTTTTGCGGCGGTGGCATGGCGATGAGACGACGAGCTCCACGACCGACTCCACGAGGGAGTAATAAAACTAGTGTGAAGGTGGTGTGAGAGGTAGCGATGCTGTATATTGTTGGACACCTGTCCGAAGGCAGCGGCGGCTGTGATCCGCGGACAGTAACGAAAAGCATGGGCACGGGGCGCAAGCAGTGACATGGTGGTAAAGGCTGAGAAGGGTGCACTGCGCTGTAGCGTCACCTAGCCACTTTACTGGTCACCTCTACACTTATGTTGGTACCTATCTTGAGGAGTTGGTATCATGTTGCAGTTTGCAACTTTTGACCAGCTATAGCAGGCTGGGCAAGACTTCACCCAAGTCACACGCACAATGGAAGCCATCGAGATGTGTGTCGTCAATTGGCCCGCCAGAAGCCAGGACTTTGCTCGGCCACGTACCAAGGGCATGCCGTGGCACGGGCAGAGTCCGCGTGGTCTGTCAGCCAAAGGACGGTTTGTCATGAATAGGATGCCGACGATCGCACTGATGTGACGTTAACTCCTTGGTAAAGGTGGCGGCTCAAGATTGCGGGGTATCAAGTATCAAGAATCTGGCGTGGACTTGTTGGATGATCGTCAGAGGCTAAAACAACAAAAGGCTTGACTGGCTCACGGCACACATTTGGTCGCTCATTGAGTGTGCCAAAGGTGATGCCATATAGTGGGTGTCTTGTGGACCTCATACCTCATGTTCCTGCATATATCATACTTATATCTATATTTATGTAGCGGTGTTTTGGACCATGTGTTGACATTGTGTGGCCGGCAGCTTCCAACCAGACCCATTGTGGGTAACAAAAAGTGACCGTGCTATGCCATCTTTCGATAGATAGACGAGCCGGAACATGGCTCTGCCGCACTCAGACTGGAACGTCAAGCACTTGGCACAGTTGAGATCACTGCAACCTAGCCCATCCTAGGCTGTGTTTCCAAGGATATCTTGACCTGCTGATGAGGACTCCAAGAAGTACACGAGAAATCCGAGTTGATCACGCATGTGATCTAGCTATCTAGGGCAGCAAAGCCGCATTGTGGCATCCCACCACGAGACAAGCCACCTCGCAGTCGCCACGAATCATGACAATCATCGCGACACAGCTGGAGTCTTGCCAGTCAAGACTTTTGTGACACGAATACAATTGCCAGCGCCGATTGAGGTGAGGATATGCCACCAGCCGTGGAACTCAAGTAGGAAGGCCCAAGGCAGACCCAAAGTCTCCCTGGCAGACCTGAGCGGACCACAATAGGCCCCATCGACGAGCCACAGCAGGAAACCGGCGAGGAAGCACAAGCCACCGACACGAAATTGTCTGCGAGCAACCATCCTCTCGGGCCCGTCGAGGCGGTTTCGGATGAGGAACAAGACTCGGGGCCAGATGGCGGTGACGAGGATGATGAAGGTCCAATTATGCAGCCACAGCTGGTTGAGGGTGTAATGGCGGGCGCTGATGTATCCGAGGATGGCCGTTAGAGCGCTGCCGAAGGCGACCTTGACGCTGGTAGACCGTCCGATCGTGTACAGCTCGTAGATGATGGCCGCGCACACCCAGAACATGGACAGGTCGTCCATGATCTGCGCATCGTACTTCATGGTCAGATGAAAAGCGAAGCTGGTCACTCCCACGAAGAAGAGTGCCAGATTGGGGAATGCCGTCGTCGAGATCAGGCTTTCGCCGCGGTCTAGCGTTTTAAATGCGTAGTACACTGATTGTGCCGCCGTCATCCGGCCGTTAGCTCAAATGCCCACGAGAGCAATTGCAACATGATCCTTGCTGATACCGATGGGGGACGGCGAGGGAACACCACGGGGACAGAATCACATACCATACGCGAGATTGGTGAACGAGTTGACAAACTCGGCCGCCCAGAACACCAGGGCGTAGTCCTCTTCGCAAAAACTATCGTGTTCACATTCGAGTCAGCATTTGGTGTCCCAATTTGACGTTGTCGGCAGTTGCCGGCGAGAGGGAGTCAGACGGAATAGTTCATACTTGGCTATCGCGGTTGGGGGACCCCAGTATCCGCTCATGGCGTGTTGATCTCCTCCATGATATCTCTCTACGTGGACCATCTTGTGTGTCCACTGGGAGTTGTTTGCAAACAATAAGCCAGTCAGGGACTCTGACGTCTTTGACAAGGAATCGAAAAGATAGATGGTCGAAGGGAGATAAAGCAAGAAAAGGGCTTCGTCGCGTCAAAATGACTTTGGACAATCTCAATCTAAGAACCCGACTCTGATCTGTCGACTTGATTGTTGGCGACCATATATCAGCTCACTCGCCAACAGGGATGAGAAACTTTTGATGCCACTGATAGTTGCTGCGGGGACGCTAACTAACTCAGGGCACTCATCTCATTGGTGGTTGCTCGTATCTCGTATTTCATCGTATTGAACAAGGCTAAAAGACGGGAATCCAGATTACCTGAAATACCTTAGGTACTACTGGACCTCGTTATCCAATCTAAATCCTAGCAGGGTCATTCTCATCGCCGTCTCTCTCTCTCCCCCCTCTCTCTCACTCTCCCTACCATCCTGTGAGCCAGTGCATCACACTTGATCCATCAGGAACGTTCCTACTAAATTGCCAATTCTGTGACAGCCGTCTTTCATGCCTTTGCCTTCAACTTCACTCTCAGTCCCCTGGAACCCACAGCCGGAAATGGTGAAAACAGGTCATGTTCCATCGAGATATCCTTGAGAGTGGTGCTATAAAGCTCTGCGTCGAATTTGTGGAAGAAACTGGCGCTCATGAGGTAGAGGTTCATCATGGCCAACTCCTTACCGATACAACTTCTTCCACCACGACCAAAAGGTACAAAGTACTTTTCCAGCCGTTTCAGTTCCTCTCCTTTTACTAACCATCTTTCAGGTTTGAAAGTAAAAGGGTCGGGATATATGGAGGGATCGTTGTGGTTACCCCTCGTCACCATACTAATGACTGTTTTGGGCGGGAGAACGTAACCGCGGTAAGAATATGCCGTGCGTGGGTTCGATCGAGCCATCCTGCCACTGACGACATTACCAATGCGAAGACCCTCATGAATGACTGCAGTCAGATATGGGAGTCGTTGGACGTTTTCGTACTTGGTCAAAGCGTCGTCTGATTTTGCCTTGGCCACCACACCCGCAAGCTCCTTCTTCAACTTGTGATAGATTTCAGGATTGGACAAGACATGGAACGTGATGAACTCGAGGGCAGCGCCGGTGGTTTCCGAGCCAGCTCCAACCAGTGTTCGCGCTTCCTGCGTGATACGATCGACCGTCTTGTCACTTTCGGGAATTGCATCGGAGTTTACAATCCCATCGAGGACAGACTTGTCACTTCGTTTTTCCGCCTTGACAACTGATTCTGCCTGTCGTGCGAGATCCTGGGACATGTTAGCTCGCAGTTTCGACAAGTCGGTGGATGGAGAGCATACTGTTTGAAAATCAAACGACATCAATCCTCCTTCAGTGGAGGTCGCCTCGATGAAAGATCGAGGCAACTTCATGAACAAAGGAATAATGATTGGAATATGACGGTGCCAAGCAGCAATATAAGAGATTGATCGCGCTTGTTGGTTGTAATCGTCGGCAAAATCGACTGAATCCAGCAAATTGAAGCCGCGGGGCATGCAATATGCAGTGACGGAATCCGCAGCCAGGCAACGAAAGGCGTTGGATAGATTGACAGGCTTGTCATCATCGCGGAAGCCTTCCAGGCGGCTACACAACTTCAACATTTTCTCACGAGAAGAAGCCTCGAGACGGGCAATGGCGGAAGAAGAGAAGAAACGGCTCATGGCCTTTCTTCGAGCTCGGTGTAAATCATAGTCGGCAGTACCAAAGGCAGCATCTTGTGAAGCAACGAAAGCATAGTACCATGCATCTTTGTCAAGTTTATTTGAGATGGTATAGAATTCATCGAAGAAGTCGGGGTCTTGAATATGTACCTCGTTGGGCCCAATGCGAACGATCGGGCCTGGGATGGATATCAGCAACAGGACGTTGTCTCCGTACTGTGTGAGATGAACTTGCCATATTGCTTGTGCATCTCTTGAATCTTAAAGGCATATTTCCCTCCGAGGACGCAATCATAATAGAAGTCGTAAAATCGAGACAAGGCCGCCCATTTGGGACCGGGAATTTTGGCTAGAGGGTGGAAACATAGGCGAAAGATGGCCACGGAGATCAAAGAGGTCAAGCCAAAAGAAGCCAAGAGTAACACAAAGTTCACAGGGACAGCCATTATGGACAAAGAGGAGTAAATTTCCTACCGTCAGCAGGTTTATGGCTGTCCCAACTGGACGAGGATTAAGAAGGTGGGAAGGAGGTGAGTTTGTGAGGTTCTGGGTTGGGCGGTGGCTCTCTCTGCGTAACTCATGGTGGGTTTCACGTGAAGAGAGGAGGGAATGCTCATGATGGATAGGTACCAAGAGGGTAGACCGATGCCTTAGACTAGGTGGGGGGCACTGGCAGTGATAGCGGGTTGCTGATGGGTGGGAGGTTGAAAATGGCACTGATGGCCTCGGGCTACTGCGGGCTCGGGCCTACGGGGACTACCTGCGCATGATTAGCTGCTGTACGGAGTAGGCGAGCTTGTGCTAAGTACCTAAGGTGGAGGGATGAGTGGATGGAAAGGGCTGCGAGGTTCTTGGAAACTTACTCGGGGACGTATGCAACAAAGGTGCCGAATTGTTCTAGGACAACATTGACCAGGGTCGAAGCAGGTCATGGATGGGATGTTGGGAGGAGGTGTACGGAGTATGCATCCGTCTGTGTCTTGCAGGAACCGTTATGCTTGTCTGACCGCCACACGTGGTTGGTTGGTGGTTGGCTGGGCAGTCAGGCAAGAAAGCTGCGGGGTGCCGTTGTGGAAGATCTGTGGAAGATGAGAGCCTCTCTCGTAGGAGGAAGTATTGTTATCATTATTACCTTAGGTACCTAAGGTAATTATTATCAATGTTGAGAGCGTGGGTGCGTGGGTGCGTGCGATGCAAAAATACTGTAGTAGCATCATGGATGATAGGAACGCGTACCTCCGCGTAAGCCTTGCAAGGTGTACGGTGATCACCTCACTTGGAAGGAGCGATGAACCTGACCTCAGAACTGAGTGGTACCCCACCTTCCTACATGTCGTGCAATCGATCGGCGATCGGCTACAAAGGCAGGAGATGTTCATCTGCGTCCCTGGCATAATCTCAATCGGCCAGTCTGTCAGGTTTTGTTAGTGCATGCTGCTGCTGATATTGTTGTCCATGCTCTTCCAGTGCTGATGCATATGGGTACATTGTCAGGGGTATGCGTATGTCGAGTCCCACTACCGCTACTAAGTACCATCCTCCCCTCCTTACCTCGTGGCCAGAGTGGAGAGCATGGCACGAATGCCCAGCCCTGCGGGTTCAAACGACAGCGGGTGGTCTGCTCCTCTTCTGGTCTGTTGGTCTGCTGCAAACTCTAACAAGCAGAAGTCTGTCCAATCTTCACTTTCACCAGCCCATAGCCACGGGCCGGGCTCCCCAGCATGACCAAACCGCCCCTCGGCCCCTTTGGCCTGCAGCAAGCACCCGGAGCGAAATCCACAAGCTTCTGAAAGTGGCCAGGCACTGGATTCGAGGTGGTGCGAATTCCCTTCCCCAGCCCGTGCATTCCCACTGACAACAATGATGCTGATCCCACTTTTGGGGGCGCGACCTCAGAACTCCATTTCTCGTAAACCCAAGAGTCGCGTTTTTCCAACATTCCTTAGATCATCCACACATTGCCCATCCAGCTTGCCATGGCCAACATGGCCCCGGATTCTGATGCAGATTCCGCCTATGGCGACAGCTTTTTCTCCGACACCACTTCTCTCTCATCCAGTGTCCTCGAGTATCAATACGAGAATGGGCGCCGGTACCATAGTTTCAAGGCTGGAAAGTACTTTGCCCCCAACGATGAACTCGAACAAGAACGCATGGATCTCGTCCACCATGTGCAATCCATGGTCTTGGGAGGCGAGCTACACAAAGCGCCTGTCCAGAATCCAAGACGTATTCTAGATCTTGGGACAGGCACCGGAATCTGGGCCATCGACATTGCGGACAAGTTTCCAGAGGCACAGGTCATCGCCACAGATCTCAGCCCCATTCAACCCACCTGGATTCCTCCAAATCTACAGTTTCTGGTCGATGATGCTGAAGCCGACTGGACCTTTGACGAGCCTTTTGATTGGATTCATATTCGCAATATGGGAGGCTCCATTGCCGACTGGCCCGCGCTCTTCCGCAAGTGTCTTGACAATTTGAAACCTGGTGGTTGGATCGAGATTGGCGACTTTGAAGTTTGGGGTTCGACCGACGACGACAGTCTTCCGGTTAACAGTGCATACAATAGGTGGCAGCACAGCTTGACCGAGGCCGGGGAGAAGATCGGTCGCACCATGAACATCATCCCCCAAGTCAAGCGAATGGTTACCGAGGCAGGCTTTGAAAACATCACAGAAGATGTCTACAAGGTATGCAAGCCTAGCCTTAACCACTGAAATTGCAAACCTGACCAAGACTCTCCCAGATCCCCCTCTCTCCTTGGCCAAAGGATAAAAGGCTCAAGGAACTGGGGCGATACGCAAATGTACTCATGACCGAGGCCCTACAAGCCTACAGCCTCGCTCTTTTCACCAGAGTGCTCGGATGGGATCAAGTCGAGGTTGAACTCCTTTTGACAGGAGTTCGAGGTGATCTGCGCAACCTCTCGATCCATTTGTACAGTCCAATGTAAGTCGTTGTTGAACCCGCCGCGCCGAATTGACAGAAGGAGTTAATATGGCGCTAGACATTGGGTGTATGCGCAAAAACCTCTTTGAACAAGATCGAGCCAAGCAAGCTTGTAGCAACGATACGAAAAATGACATGCCTCGAGTGACGACATGATACGACAGGACTAAAAAGAACATCTGAGCGAAGGGATTCACGCTTTTCAGAATTTGCTGGGCACAACCAACTGCCCATCGTATGGTCGATTGGCCACATACAACAATGACCCACGCTATCAATCAGGAAGGGATGGGAATTGGTCGCGCATGGCACACAAAAGATCTAGATCAAGGACTGAAAGAAAGCCGCCGACGGGACACCGCAACGAAGCAAGTGAAGAAAGGCTTGGAAGTAGGCTTCCTCGTTGTGCGCTTTTGAAACATATTTCTCCCTCCTTTCCTCACTCCTTGACCCTCATGTCCAACACCTCCTGAGCCATTCTCCTATCCCCTCAAACGCCCATTTCTTGTCATCGTTCAATGTGCCCTCTACCGGCCACGCAGTTCCAATTCCCTGGCCAAATACGGTTCTATATCGCCACAATTTATTGCCAGGGTCCTCGTCCATTTTTGCGCTCAAATACCCCACAGTCCAGCTTCCATCCTTGATGACTTCCTTACCCGTTACGCTCGCCAACAAATCTGCCAATTCAGAGTACGTCACCGTCTGACCAGCAATAAAGACCACATCTCGATGGACAGCGACATGACTGTCGTCGGGTTTGTCACGAGTGCCAGCAGTAAGAGCAATCTCGGCCGTCGCTCTGCCGATGTCCTCTGCAGTGGTGACTGTCAAAGGCGTTTCCCAGCCGCCCACGGGCCTCACACGAATCCTTTCCCGACCTTGGCCGTCTTCTGGCGGCTCCTTGACCACAACACCCCACGCCTGCTCGAAGAGAAAACTCATAAACATTCCACAGGAGATGATCTTGTACTTTGTGCGTGTCTGTTCCCGCAACAGGACACGCACGCCACACTGCTCCGCAAACAAGCCATGTCCAGCCGCTGGCCCAATCACATCGTAATCAAGCCCAAACTGCCAGGGCAGATACAAGCCGACTTTGGCGTCGAGGACTGCTCGCGCTAGTTTGGTATATGTACCCTCAATTGAGGTCATACCACCGGCATGAATCACAGTGGTGAAGTTGGATGTTGCAAGAAATTCAGTCAGCGATGCGAGCGGCGTGGCTTCCAAGTCCAGTCCGTGAAGGCTGATTTGAGGCTTAATCAGCCAGGATGTTTGTAGAGCCTTTTGCGCATCTGTCGGATTCTCTAGGCTTGAGGGTCGCAATGCAATTGTCAATGTGCTGCCCTTGATGTCCGTGAAGATTGGATGCTCCACGATTGAGCTAATAATGGCCTGACCCAGCTCACCAGCGCCGAGCAGTAGGATCTTGTTTGGTCGGTCGGTGGAGGAAGCAGAGGAGGGAGAGGAGGATGCCATGGTTGGTTCTGAGTTGATTTAGCCAGCAGTTGTTGGTGAATAGTGGATGGTGGATGAATTATGTGTCGTTGATCGTATCGAGCAGAATGCCATCTAACAATCTTATGAATCGGTATTAGTCTAGTTAATATGAACCTTGTCAGTAGAAGGGATTAATGCCGCGTACTAACTTTGTGTTGACATGCCTTGGTAGAGTGTGCTTATATACATATATACCCCTGCAAAGGTTCAACATCATATTTTTACCTGAAGAACTAGACCATACGGTCGAATATGCAAAGGCAGTGAAATGACCTAGCGATTGGAACAGAACAGCCACCCCGAGCACCGAAATATTACCAATCATGAATGCCAAATGGAGATTGCGTAATGCCGATGATGGCAAGGCAGCGGACTTTACAGGTACATGTGGTACCTATGGGAATCGAGCCATGTACATATTAAAACATTTGTGATTGAAAGGTGTCTGGTCTTTGAGAACCAGACTAACTTGGCACAAACACCCTTCAAAACGCCTATGCCTTCGCCTCTCGACTAGCCTGTAGAAAAGCCTATGAATTGACCGAGGTCTTCTGGAAGTTTACCTGTCCTTTTGTCTCAGAGGTCACAGACTATGGAAATTGGAGACGGAGATGGAGATAGCGATTGTCTTGGCGCTGACTCGCAAGAAGCACCGAATCGAAAACGAACTTGGTCACCTATCCAATCCACGTGTTCTCTCTGACGATGGCGCTCCTTGCAAACGGCATCGCCGCGCAACAAAGGAGCCGCAACAAAGGAGACGCAACAAAGGAGACGTGGAAGGTAAGAGAGGCCAGAGAGGCACGGGAGATGTCCGAGGCCAAACCGTCTCAAACCTTGTTGAGCCTATACCGGAAGAAATAGACTCACTCTACTGGCCCTAGTCCCAGCAGAGGTAAAGGCGTTGATAAGGTAAGTAGTAGACACTGAGGATGTTTATCTAGGCCATGTGGATGCAGAGCCTCCAGGCCAAGACAAATAGTTTCACACACAGCATCGCAGCCCCGAAGCACTTGACTGCTCTGCTACAAACATGGAAGCAACCGTTCGTGAGCTTACGCTCGACGGCGCCACAGAAATCAAGACTACGATCGTTGGACAGATGTGCAGCTCAAAGCACGATTCTTGTTGCCACAGATGTAGCTGCGCAAGGTTGTGAGACGCATAGAGAGATGTTGCTCTTGCTTTTCCCTTTTGATCACGTCGTTGTTGGTCTTCGAGATGGATCGTTTCTTGGATATATTTAGGAACATCGCCGTGAGTTTGGAGAAAAATTCCGTTCTGGCGTCACTGGATCAATTTTTTCAGCAGAGCAGTGTTTAACGGACGTTGTACCTTTCCAATCGATAGAGCAGCACCTACCAGGATTGCACGACTACAATGGGCAACTAAGCAGGTTGTCCGCCCTCCTCTCGATCGATTCATGGTGGGAATTATCCTAACTTCATCGAGACCTGCCCACGATACGCTGCCTGCTCATAAGAGGCCCGTTCATTACACGAATGCACTTCTGCACTGCTACACTGGACCAGTGCACTCAACAAAGGACACTGGTATGTATATAGAGTCATTAATTCATAGTTACGGACTCGAACCTTTGTTCGTAATTAACTGGTAGTCTACGATGGCAGGAATGCTGGCCGCTTTTGGCGACAACCTTCATTACTTCGCCGGCTTCTCCAGCCTTGTCAGGCTTCATGCCCGTGGGTGATGCTGATTTCTCCATGTCGCAGGGGAAAAGGTGATCCAAACGAGGTCTCGCAAAGGCAGACGAGAGGTAACGCTTCTGGGAGTTCCGAAAGACTGGCCATAGTTCAGTGATGGTTATCGATCAGGACATGGTAGAGTATAACAACATCGTAAGTCCCAGAACGATATTAAGATGCCGGTGGAAATTCGTATAGACCACGATATGGTGCGTGATGCATCCAATAATGATTGTTTGACCCGATAGCATCTTGAGTCCCCACTCTTGCTGGAAAAGTCCCACTTCGCGAGATAAGATATGGGCTCCGCCTTCGACGTCTGCAAGAGCTTCGCAACCTGTTCCTTGCCTCTACCCGGCTCTCAGCCTTCTCTTGCTGGTGACAGATATGGCTTGGCAGGCACGAACGAGTCATGAGGTCGAGAATGTTGTCATAAATCGATCGTGGCCCATACTGTCCTCGTCACGGGTGAAGAGTGGGGGAGGAGATGGACCTCCAGAATGTATCCTCTATTGGTTAGCGCCACAGACTCAATGGGTACGGAGAGGGTGTTTTTATCTACATGGTAGTGCTTTCAGTCGGATAACACGGCCGCCTAACTTCCGCTATTGATAGAGAGCATCCGCTCAATAAAACTTCGCTCGATAGAGGACGATAGAGCGGCTGAGGGCGGTCAAGGTCCCCAAAGGTTATTGCAAGTTGAAGCCAGTGTATAATGATTCTCGTCGACTGATAAGACGGAGCTGTCTATAAATAATGTTGTAAACGGCATGTCCAGTGCTGCATATGTCACAATCGTTATACCTGGTCATAGCCATGAACTCGCGGTTAAACATGATACTGGCGCTTGTTGGCGCAGCTTTGTCCTTTCTGGCAGCGCCGGTTGAGGCCATTGCATGCCACGATCTCTCAAAAGGATTGGAGACTGCTCCAAACGTCAGAATCGACATCGCCGAGCTTGTCCCAGCGGGGTCAAACTTCACAGGAAATACGACAAGTGAGTAGCGTCTCAATTATTTCGTCCAGGAGCGTGTACTAATCCCGAGACTCGGCGTCACAGACCCAAGCGCAAACATCAACTTGACAAATCTCCCAGCGCACTGCCGTGTCTCGGCTTGGTTCAACACGGCAGTAAATAACACGGTCAATTTTGAGGTGTGGCTGCCCGTCGCGAACGAGTGGAATGCGCGACTCCTCACCTTCGGGAATGGTGGCTGGGGAGGCAACGTTGTTTATCCGGACATCTCTCGTGGACTGAAGCAAGGTAAAGGGTCTTCTGGAGGGTGCAGACCTGACTGGCCGGTAGGCTGTGCAGAAGCTGACAAGCTGCGGTTCGACAGGTTTCGCGTCTATGAGCTGTGACACTGGCCATCGAGCTCCCTCTAGTGACGGTGTCATGTTCTCCGACCAGGAGGCAAGCATCGATTTGTACGTATCTTCGACTTCCTCCTCTCAGCGCTGTTTGGTCCGTTGACTCCCCACTAATATTTGAGGTCCCAAGTGGACATCGAGCATTACATCTTTCGGTAGGGCACGCGAAGCAGATCGTGAACGCTTTCTACGAAGAGCCAGCGTCCTGGTCCTACTATTCAGGCTGCTCTACTGGTGGGCGACAAGGCTTTGCTGAAGTGCAAAGGTACCCCGACGACTTTGACGGTGCCCTCATTGGCGCTCCTGTCATTTGGCAAACACATTTGCAAGGTATGTGCCACCGTATACACACTTCTCTTTTGAGGGCAGAGCTAAGGTGCCGTTCGTGTCTGTTTAGCTTGGGAGAACTATGTCACCATAGGGCAATATCCCAACACATCGGATACCTTTATCAGTACCGAGCAGTGGACGGCAATTCATAATGAGGCAGTGCGACAGTGTGATACAACAGATGGGCTGAAGGATGGGCTCATCTCGGACCCGACGCGTTGCTATTTCCACCCCGAAACCCTGCTCTGCAACAAGGCCTCGACCAATTTGAGCGCCTGTCTCACACCCCCACAGCTGGCAAACCTCAAGACCAAGTACGACCCATGGGTTGACACCAACAATACCCTTGTTTACCCTGGAATGTCTGTTGGCTCCGAATTGGGCGGTATCCAGCGTTACACCAACGCTCCAGTAGGGGGCGGGTATGGTCTCTCGTTCTTCCAATACGCGATTCTCAACGATACGAGTTTCACATCGACCGACATCACTTTCGCCGATGTACAGACAGCCGAGCTCATTAACTCCTACGGAGCCATTGAAGACGCCTTCTCCCCCAATCTCACCAGCTTTCGTGATCATGGGGGCAAGATCTTGCATTACCATGGATGGCAGGATTCAGTCGCCCCCTCTGCCATCTCGCCCCTCTATTACAGCAACGTCCTTGACTTCTTCAGCGAACATGAGAACGCGACCAGCGAGGATGTTTCGTCGTTCTATCGTCTGTTCATGGTTCCCGGCCTTCAACACTGCTCAAGTGGTGATGGCGCCTGGGTCCTGGGGTCCGCGTCCCAGGTCATTGACCCGCCGCAAAATAACTCGCTCCACAATGCTTTACTGGCCTTGGTGGAGTGGACTGAGACTGATTCTGCACCCGACATGTTAGTCGGCACGCGCTACACGAACGTGACGCGCATTGGGGACACCTTGATTGACGACACTGTTGCCTATACTCGGCCTATTTGCCAGTGGCCGGCTCTTGCTGAGTTCCAGGGTGATGACAAGAATAATGCCTCAAATTGGGTTTGCCCTCCGTCCGTTTTTGAATCATTTTCTACGATCGAATAAGAGACGGGCCGGTACTTCGCGGGGTGATGGATCGCCACACCAGGGGTACAAAGAGTAGATAGCTAAAATATGATCAACCGATTGGTCGACCTCCGATGTTATAAGAGTCCTCGTCCGACTGAAGCCTAAAAAGATGAATACATTGCCGTTGCTTTTACTACTCAGGTGTCAATCTCTAGATATATTATAGAGTTAAAATAGTCTTCAATATAGTAATGCTATAGAGGCACTAGCTTATATAACCTAGCAATATTCTCTAAGAGGGCTGGTTGGATCGATAGGAGTAGGCGTGTAACACTCGAAAAGGGCAGCTGGCCGTTTACTAACACAGAGACTTCTAACACCGTTGACCAAAGGAAACTCAGTCTCCTCGCATGCGGTGCGCACACAAGTAGCAGTACCTCAGCTGGTCTTAGCTCGGGGTAAGTCGGTGGGGTTTGCCCGGGCCATCCCGTGACATAAGGGTAGTCCGGGACGTATAGTATAAAGTTCGGGTTATTTACTCTATAGAGTGACGACTGTACTAGGGGCGGATATATAGGATATAATTAATAGGAGGGTGAGAGCGAGGGCTAAGGACCTCGCAACAACTACTCATGTGTAACTTGATATCATATCAGTTTTCTTCCTATCTCGTATCATGAATGATGTTTAAGATTTTCTATGAATCCAAGAGAATGAACAATTAACTACCATGCCAAACTAGAGACCAGCTCCATCTTCTTGAATAGAAAAAGATTCGCAGACTGTGACCATTCTCGCGCGCCAAAGGCAAACCGCCTTGAACTTCACCCCAGTCAAACTAGATCTGCAAATGAACCAACAAACCAACCAAATAGCCTGCCAATCAACCAGTTGACATGTCATGCCAGTAATCACATCCCAGGTGGTTGAAATATCTGTGCCGTCGCAACACGCTGGGTGTCTGATCACTGTCATGCTTGGTCTGTTGGTGATGCTCAGTGCTCATTGCCTGAGGGGTTCCGTTGTCGTGTTCTGTCGTGTCTCGCCACATAGTGCTGTGCTACCCTGCATCAAACGCCTGAAATGGTCGGAAAGACACTGAATAGAAAAAATAAGAAAAGCTTTGGCCAACAGCCAACAAAAGAGATGAAAAAAGAGATAAGCACACCATGAATCAAAACTTTTGTCGAAAATAGTGGAAAGAAAAACTGTTGCCGACTTCGCTGGGATACCATTTACCGCTCCAAAATAAGAGGGATCATGCAGATTTGTGTCCAGGGGCTAGCAATTGGCAAGTGATGGTGGTTTGTATGTGTCTCCAGTCCAATCGTTATGACTATAAATGTGTTAGACGTCGAAATCACTCCCTAAGGGTTCAGCGATTCAACTCCTCGAGTCCATTACGTCGTCGCATAGCACGTTCGAACCCCCGATTCAACTTGTGACTGAGGGTTTGTTTGGCACTAAGGTTGCTAGATCTACTGGCTCTGCGTTCAAGGGGGTGCAGATCAGACTGTTGTCGTCGCTCCTGAAGATCCATGTTGATGTCGTTGGCGTGTCTTTGATTCGCGTTTCCCGCTTCAGAGGCGCTGGAGCTCGTGCTAGAAACGGCCAAAAGTTGTGTCTCAGAGTCTTGTTCAAAATCGTGACGTGAGATGGTCGTCTCAGCGCCAGAGGTGACGCGACTGTGCGTAGGTATGATGCAACAAGAAGCACTGCTGATGACTAGGCCGTTTCGAGCAGAAGACTCCGGAGACGAGCCTCGACGGACATAAGTCGGAACATCGACGTGGGGTGATTTGGTCGTGCCAGTCATACTTGAGTTGGGGCTAGGTGGATTGCTTAGATCGGCGGCGGCGGCGGATTCAATCTGAGATGGCTTCATCTCGAAATAATCTGCTGGACCATGACGTTGACAGGACGATTGGTTCTTGGCCAAGACCTCCAGGATTGCCTCCCTTGCCATAGAAGATGGTAGATTGAAGTTGCTATCATCGTTCTTGTCGAGTTTCGTTGAGTCAAGAGTATGATCTGATGTTCCGGTCTTTTCAGGATCTACTCCCTCCATTTTCTGTCGGATACGGTTGATGTGGTCGTCATTAAACCATTCAGCTTTTTTCGCCAGGTGATCACGGCGTTTCTTCTCACGACGACGGACCCGAAGCCACCAGATCAAGAGGCCACAGATGAACAACAGAGTGAACACGACAGGTAGGATGATGGCCAAGGGACTAACGGTCTTATGGGCGTCCTGGACGATTGGATGAGTTGTGGATGGAGCCAGTGGAGCTTCTGTAGAACTTGTCCATGAGTGACTCGCTTCGGCTGTGGAAATGGGGTTCATGGTTGGGTCTGAAAGCTCACCCGGCACAAAAGCGGGATCAAAATAAGTCTCTGATGGCATGATCGTAGTGTCGGCTGATGTTACCAAGGTGGTCGTTGTGATAGTTGCTCTCATGATAGAAGGGCTGATGGTGGTCAAGGTAATGACATCGGAGGGGACGCCTTCACCCATAGCGATCGACGTACTGGATCTCAGAGTGCTCAGAATAGGCAAAACTGACGCCGGCATAGTTGGGGTTAGTGGCGTCGGTAACGCATCTTCAGGATCTGTCAGAGGTGTTACTGAGGAAATCGAGGAAGCGACGCTAGCGATCGGGAGGTCGCTGGTTAGACTGTCGAAGCTGGATGGTACAACAGATGACTCTAGTGCCGGTCCCGAAGTCTGTTGGCCTTCTAGTGTCTGTTCCACGATAGTAAGCCCGCCAGTGTTTTTATCTTCACAGGGAGGGATGTGATATACATTGTGAGATCCGGCACTTGTGTCCAGGTTAAAAGCGATAACTTTCGGTTTGTGTGGGTAGTCATCTCCTTGACCACCGTTGGGGTCATCTGATTGGGAATCAGCGTCACATTGACCCCAGATAGGGGCAGAAAGTAGTTCGGTACTGGGCAGAAACATTGTAGAAAAGGTCTCTGTGAGCCGGTAAGCCGAGTTTTTGCAGGATATGCAGCAGGCAATGAAGACCAGATTGAGGTGGAGCTGACGATAAGGTCCCAGGAAAGTTTTATGCCTTATTGAAATGCACGTAGTTGATCTTTTCAGTTTGGATCTCCAACTGCATAACACTGGGCCTGTTCAAATGGATTTTCTGATTAGACATCAATGCCTTCGGCTGACTGAGTCGGAGACGCCAACAAGCGTGACACCCGGTCGATAGGTAAGGGAGAACGACGTAAAAGGTGGTGAGAGGCTCTGTGTGGGACAGCGATAGGAGCGATGGCACTGTTGGATCCGAGGAAAAGGTGTCTGACCTAGGAAGGAGGATGTCGGTCAGGATCGGAGAGAGATGGGCGACGGACTGCTTGCCAGCCTGGAGAAATTGGTCGTAGAAACTGTGGGAAGACAGGGTCAGTAAAGCCGCAAAAGTGTCATCAGCGTTGGGAAAATGTTTGGTCGAGGATGATCTCAGAAAAGGCAACCAACCGAGACCTGAAAACGAAGACTGGCGAACGGTGTCCATAGACTAGCACGTACCTAGAGGTGAAAATGGAATCCAAGATGATTAGGCCGAACGTCGTCAAAGAGGTCCAAGAGTGGGCGAGTGTGAGAAATGAGGGAGAGAGAGAGACAATGAAGTGACGAGGGTTGGGGATGAACCCGTTGGGAGACGTGAACTGGACTCGTAAACCCGGGAGGTACACGTCAGGAAGACATCGAAGGAAGAGTCAGAGAGGATGTGTTGCCTAAGGCGCAGAGAGAAACTTCACTCTGACGAATTCACTGCTAGTCAAAAAGACCAGTCAAAGTCACAGTCACAGTCACGGCGTATTCGATGACTCGAAGGCTGAATGTCTCTGTATTGTTACAACAGTTCAACTTTTGGTGCAGTTTAGATCTGCAGAATGCAGTAGGAATATCCATCTATCATTAGAAAGTTGGAGAAAACGAGGTGGAAGACGATCTCTCCAAGGCATTATTACAAAATTTTAAAAAACGTACTAGCCATTTGTCAGTAACAAACGCCAATGGATGTCTAGGCTGGGACTTACGGGAATGAATAAATAGGGAACCTGCTTCTCGTACTCCTCCCAGGCCTTGCCATACTTCTTGCGGCACCGCTGAATGTCTCGAATGGCCCGATGAACAATCATGCAGGAGAAGAAGATGGGATAGAACCACGGAAATGGTGAACTGAGGCCTGTCACGGCACCCCAAGACAATGCAAAGAACAGATCACACGTGTAGTGAATCTTGCGGGCATAACCATCTAAAAGAGTATTAGAAAACGGTCAAGTTGGTTCGGAGGCTGATCGAGGTACTTACACCAGCCATCAGCGAGAATGGTATGGCCGTCCTCGCTACGAATGATCTTGGGATTTTCCACCGTCTGCCAAGGAAGTTGAGGAAAGGCTTTCCGAGTAATGACACCACCAGAGTCCTTGGCTCGGAAGCGGTTCTTTTGACTGTTGGTAGTGTCCCACACCCAGTAGACAAAGATATAGGCGACGTAGAGGACGGCGAGAGCATACTTGTTCCAACAATAAGTGCTAGGAGCGTGGTTTGCCAAGTAAATGGTACAATGACAATAAGTCAAGGGAACGCCAGCCAGATTCCAGAAGATGAGCATGAATCCCCATTTCTCGTAGTAAATGTCCCAGGTGGGAATGATACACTCTTCTCCCTTGCTACAGGCATTGGCGTAGAGGAAGTGGGCAAGGAGGAGAAGACCAACCTCCCCAGAGACATAGCCATAGTTCTCATACTGTCGGGCAGCAGTTCCCATGGTGATGAGGAAGAGAATGTACCATGGGAGCCGGACTTCGAAAAACATCTTGAAGTCAAGGATGCCGAGCATGCGAGGGTTGAGCTCGGCGCCCATGAAGAAATCGTAGGGAACATGACCAGACATTCGATGTTGTTTGCCGCGATAAATGGCCGAAGTGTATGCAAGGATGGAGACTATGAAGCCGGAGAGAATGGCAACGGACATGAGAGGGCCAAATTCGTCAATGATCTGGTAGAGCTTGAAGACGCCGGTGAAGTGCAGCACGAGGGCGACGATGATGGTAGTCCACCAGGACCACGACCCTGAGCAGTAGTAATCCAGCCTCAGGCCATTTTCATGGGCAAGAGGTCTGCCTTTGGCCCAGATGCCCGGCAATAAGCAGTAACAGGCTGCTTCAAAGATGAAAAAGGTCCAATACATGGCCCAGGCTTTGGCAGATGGCCATGCACCGTGGTATGCCATCCTGCCCAAGCCCTTCAGGAACTCTGAAACCGACTCTTGTTCCCTGGGGAAGGGAAACTGACCATTATAGTAGGTGGCGCCAATCCACATATAGTACATGAGCAGAGGGAAGCCGATCATCATGGCGATGACACCGAGATCACCTCCAAATTCAAAGTGGCCCGAAGTGTCAACTTTTGGATCCGTGCCCACTACCCATCCATCAATGATCTGCGGGCGGGCGGCAGAAGGAGCAGCGACTGCCGCAGACTGCAACGAGTTTTCTTCAGGTTCTTGCTTGATGGTGGGACTGATAGTGCCGTTCAGATGTCCGTTTAGCTTGCCATTGATGTGGCCATTCGAGGAGGTATCAAGGTGCCCATTTGCATGTCCGTTCATCTTGGACGCTGTGCCGTTGGTTTCGTTATATACTTGGCTGTACTTTTTCCGTCGAGCAATGGGGATTTCGTCCTCGATACCG
The DNA here is from genome assembly GCF_000836275.1 of Exophiala mesophila. NCBI lineage: Eukaryota > Fungi > Ascomycota > Eurotiomycetes > Chaetothyriales > Herpotrichiellaceae > Exophiala > Exophiala mesophila. The sequence goes on from NW_015622507.1 coordinate 4,862,922, forward strand.
GTGGAAGAATCGTGGGTGTCAGAAAGTTCACTTGTTACAGCCAAGGACTTGCGTGAGCGTGATTTTCGATAGGTTCCAGGGGTTTCAACATAACCAGGGTGTGAAGTCTTTCTGGGACATATTAGTACAGGAAGGTGATTTCAAGTAAACAAATCCCAGGAAGCAAACTTACTTGGGGGTTTTACCCGCCTGAGTTCGCGTGACCGTCATGACGATAATGATTCTATGGGCATGTGAAGAGGACTGAATAATGAGCGAATGATAAGAGACTGAGCGAATGGAAATGGCGAAAGGAAGGACAACGCGCACAGCATATGCACGCACACCATACGTCCAAAGGTGTAGACGTAGACAACGTGGAAGCACAGATGGCAATGATAGTGAAAATGGGGTTTAGGAGTGGCGCGACACGGAATTAGAAAAAGAGATTGGAGACGATCATCCCATCAAAATACAGAGTAATCATAACAAGAATTAGCCGAGCACGTGTTGAGGCGGGCACTGGGGGTTTACTACGGTGGATCATTGTTGGAAATAAACTGTGTGACTGCGAAGTGCAGGTGCGACCAACAGCGTGTACAGTTTATAAAATTGTGCAGGCCCTCAAATGCCGCTGCTTTACTCAGCCGTCATGTGACTGGCTCTTCCTCGCCTCAGCCTTCCGTCCTATTGTTCCCCCTTTCTCAAGAGTCCGTCCTGCAAAGGTAGACAAGGTATACACATGATAGAAGATGTTCATTCCTCCTACGCAAGCTCAATCATGTCTCTTTCAATAGCCATCACCTTTCTCTCTGTCCCATTCTGTGTACCATTTGAATGATGGTAGCTTGTTTCTCGGTACTATAAGTATAAGAGCAAATCAAGTCCAACATTGGCCCGCAGGTACACTTTCGTCCGAGCCTCAGGCCGTATTTCAGCCTTTGCCACTTGACCATCCATCGCCCTACCCGTAAAGGAAATGACAGTGCCCATGGGAATCGCACATTTGTAAGATAAGGCACATATGCGATCCTGTCGTCGGCCGAAAGCCGATCAATACTACAGGACTTTTGTTACTTTGCATTCATGGCCAGAGACTCAACCTTCATGTCACCTCGATGACATTGAGAATTGACTCTGGCTATTAACCCCGACCAAATCCACTACAGCGCAATGGCAATACGGCCATTTCCTGGGGCGTACAACGAATCTGTATATCAAAGTCTCTGACAATTGAGAAGGACTCAAGAATTGAATGCAGCACGCTGGGACTATTCGATATCTGCTTGATTCAACTAGAAATGTCGCTAACGTGGGACTCTGTCTTGTCTGATATAGTAACAACCATCAATCCATATACATCATCTCACGTGTCATCATGCACCGCGCCGATTGTTGGTCGACATCAACGTAATCTTCTTTTTCTTGCCTTTCTTTTGAGTCGCTGCCGCTGGGCGCGTCTGCGTGCTGCTCTCACCTTCTAAACTTGCTTCAACCATGGCGACTGCATCGGCGCCGTCCAGCAAATCTTTCTCCCAGCCTTGAAGCCATCCATCATCCCGAACGGGTTCTGGGGGAGCAACAAGGATTGGTGAGGTAGGTCCCACTGCCGCTGTGCCCCAGACAGTGCGGGCAGCATCAGGGCTTGTACCAGGAGTCGTCAAGGTTGCAAATGATGAGTGTGTCCTGGTGTTCCATGGCGGAGTCGATCCAAGGGCCGACTCTCCCGGAGATGAGTTAGCATGAGTGTCGTGGTCGATTAGAGGTCTGAAATCTGATTCGTTAAAGCTTTCGGGCACCGAGATCGACCTCCTTCGTCTCGCGGACGACCATCTCTCGTCCTCTTCTCTCTTCTCTGCTCGGAGTCGATCCCTTTCTTCGCGAGCCTCCTTGTCGTGATTTCTTTTTCTCCGTCGAGCAATGTCTTCTCGGAATTGGTCTAAGATTACCGGGCTGATGATATCGGTCCAGTCGCATTCGAGAAAAGTGACTTCGCAACCATATGGTAAGTGGGCCATGTACTTGGCTCGTTTCCTGAGGTCTTCGTCCACTATGTGTCCGGTTGAAATGTGCTCGACCCGCGGCAAGATGGTCGAGGGAAATGCCGAAAAGTCGCCAAAAGCCGTCTTCAGTATGCGAATGTCCAAAGGGGAGAGGAAAAAGTTGGGAAGTGAATGATAAAAGTAGAAGGGATGTGTCGGCGATCTGGCCGAGTTTGTGTCCAACTTGGATTGAGGCTTGCGTGAAGTGCTATCCCCACTGATCGAAAGTTGGTGTATCGCAGATGTAAGGGTAGACCCACCATCTTGGCTCGCTGTTTCCCACGACTCGGGTACTTGTGCAACGGAAGGCTTGACGTCGGTGCTAGATGGGAGAGGGGGGTTGCCCAGTCCAGCCAGCCTCTGTTTGGCATCGTTGATGGAAATAATGGCCTTTTGGGTCCAAGTGTTGTCATCGTCAAACATGAGGGCGTCTTCTTGTTCTTGAATCTGCAGGGCATGAATCTCTCGATCGTACTGTGCATGCATATATTCCTCAGAACCTTTCATGAATCGGGCGTAGTCCATAATCTCGGCGACGTGGAACCATGGTATGTCGTCAGGGTGGCCGAAACTATCAGCGGTGTCGCGAGGAAGAGCCAAGGTGGTTCCAGGATGGCGTCGTAACAATTTGAGCAATACGTCTCCGCCCTCTCTCAACAAACTGGCGTCTTGGCCGGAAAACCACCTGACTGGTCGAGCATCGGAGATGTAAATACTGTCCTCACAGATGGGACATTTTTTCCACCGAGGTCTTTTGTCAGGAGCTGGATTGGTATCTTCTGTTGAATGCATATAGCGGATTAGGCAAGGCAAGCAAAAGATATGACCGCATTTTGCCATGCGCGGAGCGACAGGGGTGGATAGGCATATAGGGCAACTGGCTGCTTGGGTATCGGCGGACGCGAGGACCTGCAATATGGCATCCCAGCTAACGTAGATGTCGGCATCGGTGGTTTGAGCATGGTATTCTCGATCCGGGCGGACAATGAAGCGGTAGTTGGCATGGACATAACGTGCCTTGTCAACCGCATGATAACCGGAACCCAAGCCCCAGGTGGGGTTTCGTCTTTGGTGTCTATGATTGTTGAAGTGATGCTGATAGTGGTTGTTTGGACGCGGGGGAAGGGAAAAGTTCATGAGGTGAGTGATGGAGGTTTGGCCTTTGCGACTGTTAATGGACCTCATTGCTGTAGCTTCGGCCATGGAATCTTCATCGAATAGACGTGGTTTTTTCTGGCCCTTGTGCTGCTTTCTCAGGGTCTGGGTTCCACGTGGTTGGGCGACTTGACGCGTGGGGATTGCAAGACCTGGACCACCACTGGAGCTATTGCTTCGTTTCGAGGAGTCTTGAGAGGTCTGAGAGGAAGACTGAAAATAACTTGATGAGACAGACGGAGGATATAACTTGGAGGCGGTAGGGTTCGAGGTGGCGCTGGAGGACATTGCTGCAAATGGGAGGTGGGGGGAGAGGACGTCGAGGAGAGGCGTGTCTCGTCCAGTCGACAATCAAGTCACCAGAGTCCTCGACCGGGGCGATGATGGGGATGAGAGGGACTGAAGAACAGGTGTCAGGAGACGGACAACGATGGTAATTGCATAACCACGAACGCCTCAGCGAACGGGTGGATGGCGAAGAGAGCGAGAGAGGTTGTGCAGAGGTAAGAAAAGAGGACCGAGTCTAGTAGAAGTCCATGGCAGGGGACGAGATGATGCAGTGACAAGTACCTAATAATGGAGGGGAACCAGTTGCATCTCTTTGCCACGCTTAGAAACCCCAATCACAATACCCGTTGGTGACTGCGGATGGAATCCAGGGCAGCGAGAGGAGATTTCAGTAAAGTGCAGTCCAATGAGTATGACTACCAACCCCAATTAATGAACCTCTTGCCTCTGTACTCTCTTTCCACTATCTGAGATGCCGTGGCTGCCCTGAACAGTCATCATGATTCACTCGATGCATGAATCTGCCCAATCGCGTGGCGTTGCAACTTGAAATTGGGGGGAAGGAGACCTGCGAGGGAGTTTGGTGGGATGATATTACAGCGGAGTATCCGGCCATAGATGTAAGACAGCATGAGGATGTCAGCAGTGGTTGCCCTGGGTGTACTCCTCCGTACTCTAGGTACCTAAGGGAACCGTGGTAAGGTTGGTTCGGCTTCCACCCACTCGTCAAGCTCTGGTCTACTGGGTTTGCTTGACTTAATTAGGTGCTTTTGTTAGGCCATTCTTGCATCCGCCCCCGTCTCCTCTCAGCCGCCTGATGCTGCCGCTTCCCCTGCACTCCATCATTCATCCATTACTCCGCAAATGGTTGCTAAACCACTTGAGGTTCATCAAAATTGTTGCCATCATATTATCGTACCTTGACTTCATCAACTTCAGCATTAATTCAGAGGCCATTATCTGGATATCACATTGCTCCTGGCCAGGCATGCACTAACTCTGGCCTCCACCTAGAAAACCATCATCAGAGATTACGCACAGTTGGCATCTAAATCCCAAATCTAGTTGGCGGCACACAAAGCCTAAGAGAGGCAACTCGAATTTGCCGCCTAAAGTTGGACTAACCTCAAGCGACAAAAATTCCACACTAGGTCCCGGCACTGCGCTGCACTGCAGGTCACAAACCACTGATTTCCCACTCAACTTCGACTTTTTCCCCTGGCCGCACCCGACTCGACTTGAATCCGTCATCGATCAACACCTCCACCGTCAACCTCGTTTACCTCGACATCCTCCTCCACCATCGCGGCCAGCATCAAATCTTCATCATTGGAGATAAAAGCTCCAGCATGGCCTGCCTCTGAGTTCTGATGCTCTGATGCTCTGACACCGTGTTCCATCTCTTGACGGCGTCCACGGTCGCACCTACCCCAACGCGCGATCTGCCTTCCACCACAATGTCCTTTCGAAAGAAGCCCTGAAGCCATCTTCATCATGCAACAAAACCACCATCCATACGGGCAACACCAGTTGCCCATGCAGCCTCCTCCGCCTGGTCGCCGCCATGATCCTCAGTACCAGAATATGAACTCCCCCATGAGGCCACACCCTATGTATCAACCACAGTTCTACCCTCAACACATGGCCCCGTACACCCATTATCAACCTCACTACCAACCTCAGCCTTGGTACCCTCCATACCAGCAGCAGCAACATCCCATCCATCCTATGCATACACAACGCCCTCCTTATTATCCTCAACACCCTGTTCCCCCTCAACCATATCCCCCCCACCACCAGGGCCCACTCATTGTCAACTCGCAACAAGCTCATCAACCTCATCCGTCACCTCAACCCTCACATCTCTCTCGTCCCACGTCACATCAACAGCCGCTGCCACCGCCACGAAACGTCCCTGCTCCAAATTCATCAATGGGCCAAGCTCCTCCCTCTCCCCCATTGAGTACTGCGAGCACAATCAATACTAGAAAGGAGTCGGCGTCTCCCGTGGTGTCCATCTCTCCCTCGCCTCAACAGTCACCAATTCCCCTGGTGGAGAGCCCTCGTGAGCCATTCCAACCACCGGTAAACTCCCTCGACATCTCGAAAATGATGCAAAACACTAACAACTGCACAGATCCCCTGGCTATCTGTCGAGAACGAACCCTTCCCCCCTCGAGCAGCTAAATGCAGAAGACGTGTTCCGCGCTCTTTGCTTGCCTCTCAGCCTGTCGTATATCCTCTTCCAGAATCACCGTCCATCGACGACGCAGACGAAAGCAATATAGATCAGCAGTCAGATCAGCAGTCCGATCAACAAGACGCACTCCCCCAAGACACACATCTCAGCGATACGTCTGGCCAAGATATCTACGCCATCGAGGCGTCTACACCATTCCCTTCAGATGCTCCTTCCGACACCGTCTCGACTCAGCCGACGACCCCTTTGTCCGCTGTTCCAACATCCACAGCCAAAGCTCAACAGACTCCAACTCAGCCAAAGGCGCGTCCTGCCGGTCCGGTCATCCCCGCTGTTCCCATTCTCCCTTCGAGCCCAACGGCCACACGAAAGCCCCACCGTGATTCCGTGGTTTCTGATTCTTCCAGACTGTCAGAAGGAGCCACGGCCACAGACGGTCACCCAGCCATTACTACTGCTGGCTCCGCTTCTGAACTTGTGAGCGAGCCTCTTTCAGCACCCGTTCCTGTTGCCCCCAAATCCTGGGCCAACCTCTTCAGAGCCAACGAGACTTCTTCCTCTTCAGCCACTGGGGCTCCTTCGAGTCTGACCGCCGACAATCTTGGCCTGGGAAAATCAGAATCTCTTTCCGATGTTCTCAACGATGTCAACACAAGCACCACCGAAGTCCCTAGCAAGCTTTCTTTCCTGAAGCCTCGAGGGCTGGTCAACACTGGCAACATGTGCTATATGAACTCGGTATGCATAATTTCCCGTCTCAATCTCTCTCAGCTAACCATTTCCCCTTCAGGTGTTGCAAGCCCTCGTCTTCTCCATCCCTTTTTACGATTTTCTCACCAAAGTCGCTCAACGTGCCGCCCACACCTTCAAAAGCGACACGCCTCTGGTGGATGCCATCATCCTTTTTGTTCAAGAGTACCCCGTCATTGCGTCCGCCAAAACCGTAGAGCAGCTGCGTCTAAGACTAAAGCCGGAAGACTTTGAAAAATATGGTGATTCTTTTATCCCAGAATACGTCTACTCCGCAATCAAGGACCTCCCCAGGTTTAGAGAAATGCGCCGAGGTCATCAACAAGACGCCCAAGAGTTTCTAGGCTTTCTACTAGAAGAATTGCACGAAGAGTGTGCGCGTGCCATGAAAGCCACCACATTGTCGTCCACCGAACGCTCGACCCCCGCCGGAAGTGTCTCCAACTATTCTGAAAATGTCGACAATGAGACCGGTTGGATGGAGGTTGGCCATAAGCAGAAGCCGGCCGTCACTCGGTCATCAGGTGGTATCGTCACCGAGTCCCCAGTGACCAGTATCTTTGGTGGCAAGCTCCGGTCGGAGCTCAAGGTGTCTGGCAACAAATTGTCGGTAACCTTGGAACCATACTCACCCCTTCAACTTGATATCGGCGCCCCGTCGGTTCATAACATCGTCGACGCCCTCAAAGGACTGACTCGCCCGGAGAGTATGCAGGGCGACTTTTCTACCTCAAGAGGACAGAAGACCACCGCCACCAAACAGGTCTTTATCGAGACTCTTCCTCCCGTTTTGATTCTCCATCTCAAACGCTTCCACTACGACACTACAACCAAACGTGCGGAGAAAATATGGAAGAAGGTGGGTTACCCGCTGGAGCTGGAGCTTCCTAGGGAAGTCTTCCCTCTAAAGACGCGGAACAAATATGCCGCTCATGGAGGCCTTCCAAAATACCGGCTCACTGCCGTCATTTACCACCACGGCAAGAATGCCAACGGAGGTCACTATACCGTTGATATCCGCCGACAAGACGACCGTGAATGGATCCGCATTGACGATACATTGATCCGACGAATTCGTAGCGACGATGTGGCCGAAGGAGGTAGCGAAGAGGATCCCAAGGTCCTAGCAGCTGCTCTGGAACGACATAATGCTACCGGTAATCGGTTCGAACAGATCGACAATGATGGTGAAGAGGAGGAAGGGACGGAGAGAGTCTGGAGCCAGGTCAATGGACATTCACGATCCAAGTCGACAATGAGCGCCATCGTCAATGGGTCGTCGACTCCAGCCAAGGACTCATCGGGCAAACAAACCCCAAACCCCAAGTACTCGATCAAGGACAACAAGGTCGCATATTTGTTATTCTACCAGAGGATTACGGCATGATGGCCAGAACCGTCCTTTGTTTGCCACCGCCACCGATTGATGACCTTGTCCAACCTCTGTCGATAGCGTGGACACACACTCGTCTTACCAGAATTGACACGATTGGACGCCGTCAACTCGCCGACAGATCCTGTTGTCTGATTTACGACCCATACCAAGTTTCAGTGACACAATTCTGTGTATCTACAAGGGTGAACGTTTTATTATAACGAAAGATCCAATAAGTCGAGCAAGCATCACAGTTTGTGTCATGACTGGAGAAAAATGCATAGCGGGTGGTGAGCCAACGGCCGAGACGAATTAGGATTCAATTTAATTTCTACAATGATAAAAATTTCTACAAAGTAATCATTGGGTTTGTTTGCTTCGAGGACATGAATTGTGATTGTGATTGTGACGCGATGAGAAAACGGTTGGTGTGAGACTATCGATATCGCTCACATTGTACTACTAGGACCACCTGCCAGCACCTCTATGAGCCAATCCCCGAACCCGTGGACTAGTACTACTGGCCCAATTGGCAAACCAGTTACTGGTGCCATAATCAGATTGACCACGCCCTAACCCCATTACGGGCCTGTCACGGTGGAAGATGCTGCCAAACCAGCCCGCCGCACGAGTAGTAAGACCGAGATCACTGGTGCTGATACCGTCGCTACCCAGTAAACGTTTTGGGACTTCTCGCATGCCCAACCCCAATGACAAACCCTTCTCAAACAACCCCAGCGCGGCGATCGCGTACACAAAATACACCAGCCATGCAGCGGCAAGAAACAGGAATTCTGGCCGAGGTGCTCGTGCTAGCAGTCGAGACATCGTCGTTGAAGATGGAGATTTGGAATCACGGCTCCGATCACGCTTCTTTCCTGTGGCATGGGATGTCCAAGTCGGGGATTTGTTGAACTTGGAATTGGAGAGGGAATCTGGCTTCTGGTTCGTCCTAGACATGTCTAGGGTAGTAGATGGCCGAGCGGTTCCGTTAGCTTGGTAGATGTTGGTATCAGTGCCAGTAGCAGAGTTATAGTCAAGGTCTGAGTTGGTATGATTGAGAACGTTGCTGGTTGGCGGTGGTAATACCGTAGAGCACGAATTCATGTCCGTACTGGTGAGCAGACTTGAAGCCTCCTTTTTGTACTCTTCTTTCCCCTCCTCCTCCTTGTCGTCGTCATCATCATCATCATGGCCCTCTTCATACTCATCTTCCTTGCTTGGTGATTCCATATATGGGCGCAATTGGTGCAGACTGTCAGGCAATTTAATCCGCGAACTCTTGGATCGGGACAATATCGGAGCTCCGTTTCTACTATTCGTATGTCTCCTACACAAGGCGAATGACAGGTGCCAACTCAGCTTCAGATCTCATAGCAAGGAAATTGAGAGTTCAGAATGGAAGAAGAAAATGCCTCGTGGAATTTGAAGGTTCATACAATGGAGCCTGCTTTTCGTGACTGCCAGCCCCAACGTATGCCTCATTTTTGGACTTTGCAGTATTAATCCACAAGAATATCAAATAAAGTGTAGAAAAGCAAACGTGAGAATGCGTGACTGGCATTTTCTTGACTGGCGTGCGTTGAATGAAGAAGTCGACTTACTCTTCATCGGAACTCTTGGCCTGCTCATCCTCGACTTCATCGTTTGCGCCTTCAGACTGTGATTCATTGTCTTGCTCTCTTGCATTGATGCCTTCAGCGCTCTGGACACTCTCCACGCCCAAGTTGGTATCGATGGTTTCGGCTGTGGTGGTATCGAGTGAATCACTTTCGCGGACCACGGCACTAAAAGCTCCTCCATTGGAAGTGCGACCTCTAGCCTGACTGCCATCTCTGACATCAGGGATGCTCCTCTCCTCGATATGCCACTGCTGGATGGAGCGAATTATGTCGACTGCAAGTTGACCGTTTCTCTTGAGCGCCGTCGCCCAATGTAAGGGGATCTTGTCACCTGTCGTCAACTGGCGCGCAATCGAAGAGACCATCATCTCACGCATCGCATTGTCCTCGTCCGTCTCTGCGTAGATATACTGTACGCGACGGAGACCAGGATATGTGGAAGTTGAGTGGTAGTGCTCGCGCACGAGCTCGACTATCTCAAGGCTGAGCTTTTCAATTTGGAGCTTTTCCGATAGAAGATATAGGTCAAGGAGAGGGCCAATGTCTTTTTCAACCTTGGGCGGTTGAAGGGTGCGAGAGTACAGCCAGCTGACAAAGAGCTCGAATGTGAGATCGTCTTCTTCTGGTAGGCCATAAGATTTGTTTCCGCGTTTCTGAAGGCCGGAGGGCTCCTTGTCATCGTCACCATAGAACGTTGACGCCAAGATTGGGGAGTGGTAGGTCAAGAGTCGTTCATGGATGGTCCAGTGCGTGGACTCTGGGCCGATGTACATGTCGACCAGTGAGGAGGTGAGAAGTCTAATTGTTAGGTCAGTTCCAACACCCAGTGCGTGAGGATGATAGAGAAATTACTCATGGAGTGCTTTCTCTTTTTTCTGCAATCGATTTTGCTCATTTTCATTATCCATTTCTTTTTCAGGCTCTATGTACTACAAGCTTCGCTTGCAGACACAATAAGCACAGCAATAACGCGAGGAGGCAAGTGGCGGCAGAAGACCGCAGAAAGGATATCCACAAGAAATAGGAAGGGAAATAACGATACAAGAGGAGTTTGCGAAGAGAAAACAGAATGCGACAAGGTGGCCAAGAGGAGGAATTCGGGAGGAAACATCAGGAAATGGCTGGTTAGAGTTACATGTCGAATAGTCCTGTCCCCTGTACCTGGGGATAGGCAGATGTCGCGACGTAGGAAATTCCCAGTCCCATGAATGGCGACGTCAGATGCATGCGATCAAACCAGTCGATCTCCTAGCTAGCCGAGAGAATGGAGCATTGTGAGTGGCTGGGTGCAGTCGAGCTTCCAGCATAGACGAAGATTGCGTACTGATTGAACAAGGATTCGACAAGGATTATGGAAGGGAGAAGGGCCACAAGAACACCAACAAGCGTTGAGGTGGATGGTTCAAGCATGATCGGAATATCAAAAACCGGTTTGTGGCTAGTGGGGAGGAATGAGGGGTGCTTGGGGCATTGACGAATGATAGAGCCTCCACGTGGGCAGAGTGGGGCATTAGACAAGTTGTGGCTGCATTTCGTCACATGGCTCGCACGTGCAAGCTGAGAGGTTCCACTTTTGCCTTCACGAGTCATTGGGGCGGGTGTGCTTCAGGACCAACATCAAGTATATGATTTATGTATAAGGCCAGCTTCAGACCTTTTTGAGACACATTGCTAATGCTCTCAACGAGATCCGATTCACTTCTTATTCTTCCCTTTGCCCTTGGGCTTGTCTCCTTCTTCTTTTACAAACCCCCCTTTCACTAGAGCTTCTCGTGCAACTGAATTGATCAGTCGAAAACGGTCGGGCCCTAATTTCACCCCTCCATACCACCGAGTTACAACCACCACGACATTCCAGACATCCATGAGCTGGAGAAGATGTAATAATCTCCCTCCTGCTGCCGTCTCACCATCATCGTCGCAGTCTTGGATCGTGCTTGTAAGACCACTTGAGGAATTGGCATGCTGAATGCGCCAGGCTTGAATATTATGTGTCGCAGTCGCTACTTTCTTGTTGGTTGATAGGAGGTGCGAGATGGAGTTCTGCGCCTCATCCAATGACGACACACGGCAGACTCGAGCAACAAAAGTCGACTTGCTGACCACCATGGGGTCTGACATCGTCCAGGGAGGGGGATCCATTAAAGATGCTGCATCAGGAGTCAGATCAGACTCATGTCTCTCATCGTGACCGGGGACCGCCGACCTATCCGAAGCATCCTGGGTGTTATCTTCAGTCGCGCCATGGATGTGTTGTCCGTGTTGCTGTTGCAACAGTGGCCCAGTCTCCTCAACCAAGTCAAATAAGCAGACTTGCCCGGGGACCCAAGTTCTTCCCAGTACGTCTCGTAGAATGTTCACCGCTATCTCCCCTTCTCCTTTGCCACTACCGCCGGTGGATTCTGTCCCAATAATGACCGGCGGGACATCAGGATAGTCTCGAGGGAATGAAACGAGGAACGAAAAAGGTAGTTCGGGGAGTCGCAGGATTGAAGTGGCCACGTCTGAACGATGATCCCTCACAGTTAGTGTGTCGGACTCGTATATGGAGTTCAAAGCTTCAAGCTCATCGGCTAGTGCTGCGTTGTCAAGGACTGTGCCATCGTCAGGAGGCATGAGGATTCTGTTATACCCATGCAAATTGAACGCAGGATGACTTGAGATGCACGAGAAACACATGACCTTGGATGACTCGGGAAACCTTCTACAAATGGCCAACAGGTGGTCTTTGAGCACTGAAGAGGCTCTGGACATTCATTGGGGGTAAATCAATGCATTGCAAACGAGGCTTTAGTCTTTACCCATATTTCTATCAATCGATACCCAGTGTCTAGTTGTGCCTGATGCTTCCACTTGAAGTCCGCAGACAGTTATGCGAGATTCGTATGGTCTCAACGACATACTGTCAACAACAAGGAAGCAATTCAAGAGCTAGAAGTCATTCTAACTGAGAGTCTAATGATTGTTAATTGTCAAAATATCGTCCGCTATATCGTCCGCTGTCGTAGTTTATCCTATTTTCCTTGCCAGTAGTAAAATCGATTCTCCAGGGAGCATTCAATCAGGTTTGGCGACGTCCGAGCTGACTACAGGGTGACAAAGGTCGTTGAGTCGCTTGCATGAGAGAGATATTCTCCCACTTCCACCATGAACGCTCGACTGCTGGCTGCCACAGAGTACTCCACAATGCCCATCGTCATCATCATCATAATGGCAGCACTAATCCTCGGCTTTGCCAAGGAACAAGTGTCCATGCTGCACCCTCAAAATAAAGGGAGGGGTAGGTGCCGGGATAAAAAGGGGGAAATTATTCCTTCCAATACTCGCCGCGGCCTTTGGCGCCACTCATGAACTTGTCCACGATGGAATTGTAGACCTCTGCCTCCTCGCCTCGATCATCGTTCAGAAAGGAATGCCACTTAACAACGCCTTTGTCTGCCATGACGGGGGTGGCTTTTACGGCTTTCTTCGGCCCAAGGTAGTCAAACAGCCGTTGCTAAGCGAGAGGACCATCAGTATCAACTGCGTAAATCATAGAAACGTGACCTGATATCAAACTCAAAGGGCGGGCTACTCTCATACCAGCTGATCCCATAGCTTGTGGTTGACCTCCTTGGACAGCAGCATGGTGTCTTGGTCAAAGTAGGGCAGCTCTGGCAGCTCGAGGATTTTGGCTTGCATACTCAGGTTTGTCCATTGCATCTCGCACCAGAGATCTTTGGCCGGATGGTCATGGTAGGATGTGGGCGGCGGTGCTCGGTGGCGCGATGCCGATGCAATGATCGCCGCCGCATCTTTCTTGGCCGACATGAAGTTGGATTTCTATTTCTGGAAGAATCAAGTCTGTCCTGGATGTTGCCGACCAGTTGACCCCAAGTACGAGTTTTCAAGAATGGTTGACGAATGTGGCGGATGGCTCATGAAGTCAAGTCAGAGATGGTTCGTGGGATGAGACGGGATGCGCCTTCCCTTTCTAGTGGAGTTAGGGGAATCTGGCAAGTGCGGGATTTACACGTTGTCACGTGACCTGTCACAGTCCATTCCAGCACTCCCCTCGACATCAGACCTAGTGATTTCCAGAGTTCTTTGCCCACTAACATGATGTCCCTCGAGTCAGTCTACAAAGTACTGTAATGGTAGTCACAGGCCTCTCAAATCATTCAAGTGTCGTCAGCTTCATTCCACAACTCACAGCATGTCCGATGGTTAGTTCTGGTGCAATCATGAGTCAGTCCCAGCCAGCTCCCAGATTTCCCATTTCATTCAAATATTCAGTACAATCGTCAATGTCGTAGAGCTCCAGGCTCTGTGTCATGCGAAAACTCGTTTCTTCACGTGACCATGGTGTCCAAGACACATTTGGGGTCGTCAACTACCAATATGCCAAGTCATCTTTAGAGGCTGTCCCTGCGGTCCTTGGTTGCGACCTCGTCAAAACTGACCATGTCGTCCTTGGCGGCCATTGTGATGGTGATGCCGCTTATGATATGAGGCTGCTGGCGCAGGTTCGCTTGCAGTGACCGTCAACACCTCTTGTACCAAGATCATGTGGACTTCCACGCCATCTTTGGTGTAGACACTGGTGGTAGTGTGGAAGTTTGCACCTGGCGAGATAGGTTCATTCGTGGCTAAAGCGGGCCCGGTAGTAGTCGCATAGCCAGAGGATAAATCGAGGCTTTCTGACGCAGCCGTGACAACACTCGATGCTGAGGCAGGGGCATCTGAAGGACGAATCGTTGCCGGTTCAGGTCCAGCCTGAACCTGGACATTACCGGGCAGACGGTTGACCAGATTGACCCCCTCGTTCTCGAGAATTTCAGGAGTTTCCATCTTGCACTGGGTAGCATTATAGCTGTTTTGCAAGTGGAAGATAGGGCAATCTTCTTGGAGCCCATTTCCAGCATTTTCCAAGGTTTTGGTGCAGTCAGGGCTGTCTATAGCCGCTTGTAGGATACCATCGTCCCAGCCACATATGAAATCTCCGTGATAGCCATAACCAGTGGGGTCGCCATTTGCAAAGACAAATTGGCCCTCGCAGCCTTTGTAATCGGCAACGGCATAGATGGTTTCGTAGAAAAGCGTGGGTAGACGAACAGGATAGCCGTCTGGACAAGTGCCATACTTCATTGCATCAGGATATGCCACATGGCTTGAATGAGAGTCACTGTCAAGGTTCACCCCATCCCAACATGAAGGAAACATGAGTTCGGCTCGAATTCCATCGGGACAGTTTGCATCGATAAATGCCTTGTCTCGCAAACCTTGGTGTTCTAACGCACCTTCGTTGGCAGATTTTCCATAATGCAGGCAGTTGAACCCGATGGCTTTCTCCATGATTGCAGGTTGTGTCTTGTCGAATTGATCCCACTCAGCCATGGGGTGGGGGGGCTGGGATCCGTAAAAGGTTCTCTTCGTTGAATCGCCCGTGATCATGCGGAAATTGATTGGGAATGCGGTAGTATTTTGACCCTCGGTGAAATAATAGCTGGTCTGGTCAGATTTGCCGTTGAGGAAAGAGAGCTGGCAAGACTTACACAGTCATTCCGCCCGACGTAGCGACCTGCTGGAAGGTGCCATTGGCATGTTCAAAATACAAACGTGGAACCCAGTAGTTGGACTTGTCTTGAAGGATGGAGCAGCTGGTACAATTTGATTTCAGGAGGTCTTCGATCGATGGATCCAGTCCAATATCTATTCCTCGGTCAGTCATGCTGGTGCGGTGGGAACAATGTAAGAACACCTACTAGAAGCGCCGAAGAGAACATGTGCATGCTGGGAAGGAGAGCCAGGAGATCTGATGGGATCGACACGTGCAGTGCCCAACTCTCCAAAGCAAAGGTGGCGCCAGAAAGCGTGGCAAGGGGAGAGATGGAGGAGGACGAGGACGAGAACAATGTTGAAAGGATGGCAATGGTGAAGTTTTAGACGGACGTTCAGGGACGCCATGTTTTATGGAAAGGAGTCAGGTGAGAGAGAGAAGAGATGTAGTGGTCGAGATAGCGGAGCTAGAATGCTGTGGCGAGATCGTGATTGATCTTAGTGTGGTGTAGAAATTCGAGAAAGAGGGAGGATTGTGGGAGGGTTGGACGCTGGGGATCGACAATCGGTGCTGACTGACAGTGTCGAGGTTGGTAGGGTGGATAAACGAAAGTGCAGGTGATGGTCTCAGACCAAGAAAGAGTGAGTGGCTAAAGGAGTGTAGAAGTTGGCTGTCAAGGAGGAATAAAACGATGACTGAAAATGGAGTTTGCAGTTGTCAAGAGATGACAACGAACGGGCGAGACTAAAGATGGAGGTTTGGTGAGTGGTGAGAGGGAGAGGGAGAGGGAGAAGGAGGAAGGAGAACGGAAGACAGAAGGCGCGTCTCTAGTCCACGCGTGTCAGCCCTCGAGACTGAGACTTGAGGCCGAGATTGTGGCGTGCTTTTTGCCTTTGGTGGGTGAGGCAGAAAGTGAAGGCAATGAAGATGACTGCAATTTAGGTCAATATCAACAGCGACGGTCTCTTTTTGCTGCAGGCTTCGTTCTGGCTTGGGGTTTGGCGTGGTATCTTTGTCCCTGTGACAGTCTTGTCACTGTATGATTCACACAGAGGCAATATTGACGTGGACTCCAGGTCACTCCCACAACTCTCCAACCGGTGTCAACTTGACCGACCCTGCTCTTTTCTTCGAAGGCTGCTCGATTGCTCTGTTACTCTCGCTCCTGGGGCTTTCTAACGGCTATCGGGCAAGCTCTGACCTCCGCCTCGCCCCTTGACAAACAACTCGCTTCCTCGACGGCTTCACAACAAGGGAAGAGATAAGATACAGACAACACGGAACATGAGGAGAGCATCTGCAAAACTCAAGTCCATTTCCGGCTGCGGCGTGGGAAAGAAAACATTACCTGCATTCATCTGGCGGGACACAGTGGTCATTTATGCCTGGCATTGATTCCCCTGCTCAGCAGCAATGATGCACCAAACTCCATCTTTCCATTCAGTATGGGCGACGCACTTCCGTTTGTGCCCTTGTTTAGAACCTTGGCTTGAGGAGGTGAGCAGTTCTGCAGGTAGCGATGAACCACGGTTGAACGCCCCGATGAAATCGGAATATCTGCTGATTGCCTTGCTTCTGGATGGTCCATCTCCAGTCACTTTGAACCTTGTATCACGTGTAGAGGGCTGTTCTTTGTCATGGTGCTGTACGTTCCCGTGGACCAATCTCCGGAAGTGTTCAATCATTGCGTCAACAACATCATTGGAGCGCGTTTCTCTGTTCACCAGAATCAAGCGCTTCCGTGGAGCTGCCAACTTTGAGAAATGTTCTCTATAGCCAGCTCTTTGCACGGCATTCTCCGCGTGGTTCTGTATGTCGAACACTAGACATTACAAGTGATTGCATCTGTGCCATGCTGGAATGGACGCGTGGATCTGGATCATCTTTACCAACCCAGCGTGCCTCCTCATTGAGAAGAAGAGGAGGGGACGTCACAATAGGTATCTGCTGATATCTGCAACTAGGCAAAAATTGGACAGGTTGCTCCAACAAATAATGGTTGTCATTAGTTAAGAGATTGGCCTGATGTTGCCTAGGTGAGGACCTAGGTACCGTGGTATTTATAGGGATTATCTACCTAAACACCAAGTCGCGGGGTATAGAGCTCCTTAAGGTTGGCCGCACACCTCCCAGGCGCTCACAAGCTACTAAAGCTTAGGCGTCTGAGAGTTGACGTGGGGAGCCCGAGGGCCCTCGGCCCCTCTCGCCCTCTCGTAACTTAGACGCCATGCCAGGGTGCGATATGACTTTATCACGCAGGCCTCGACTCTTTCGCACATCTCCCACAAGCTGATAAGAACTAGAACAAGAAGTTCCCTCACCACGGGAAAGATATGTTGGACGATCAAGTTATGTTGTCGAAATGATTTCTTGTAAGGAATGTAACAGAACCCCTCAATGCGACGCAGCTGGGGCCTTGACGAGGTTCCTGAACTACCTTAGGTAAGGTAGGTAGGTACTTACCTAGTAACTTACAAACTTTCCTCGCCACTTGTCTTCAGGTACCATTCGTCTGCAGCTGATCAATTTTTTCCCTCTCAGCACCAACATGCATCCACTCTAACGGTGACATCGGCGGTGATTTCCTTTTGTTGAAAACTCCCCTCTCTCTCGTATTTCTTATCATCTCAACTTGTCCCACAGTGCAATTCCAACTCGCAAGGTAGACATCATGGCTGCTGGCCGGCCCTCTGCGTCAATCGCTGGCAATGCTTCTCACAGTGATGGAGATATCTATTCAGAACCAACCAGTCCTCTCATGCGGCGTTGGTCTCTCCCTCAAGCCCTCTTACTCTTGAAAGTCGCTAACATGGCTATAGGGATCACTCGAATATCTACGGGACACACACCCGAAGCGCGGGTGCTGATCGTCATGACTGGTGGTACTATATGCATGCAAAAATCCCCCGAAGGCTTGGTCCCAGCTCGGAATTTCCTTGAGCGGTGCATGGCTCCCCGGCCTGAATTCAATGACGGAGAAAGTCACGATCCCATCGAAGTGAGGTTCCACGATGGCCCGGATGGACTGGGCGAATTGCAAAGCCTCAGGACCCCTACCAGCGTTTACGGTAAACGCGTGAGGTCAGTAAATAGTCTGATGATGCGAATACTTCAGTCCTGGTGATGAAACTACTTTCTCCCTGAACCCCCCCGTACCCATTCCTTCTCTGCTGGCCAATCTAACGACAGGCAAACAGATATGCAGTTCTAGAATTTGAAACCTTACTCGATTCATCCTCTATCGACAGCAAGGGCTGGGCAGAAATTGCACAAACAATTTATCGGAACTACAGGCTGTTTGATGGCTTCGTTGTCCTTCACGGTACAGATAGTTTGGCCTATACTTGCTCGGCTCTGAGTTTCATGTTCCAGAATCTCGGGAAACCAGTCATCCTGACAGGTATGCGCATCTTGCAATTCCCAACAGACTCTTTTTCTCATCCCAGTTGCCCTGCTATGTTGACTGGTTCTGGCCAAGTAGGAGAACACGACTAATGCGGAACAGGTTCGCAGGTGCCATTCGCCGAAAGAAAGAATGACGCTCTTGAGAATCTCCTCGATTCTCTCGATATTGCCGGCCACTTTATGATCCCCGAGGTCTCTCTATGCTTCAACTCGACCCTCTTTCGTGGAAACAGAACTACCAAAATCTCGGCCAGCTCGTTCGATGCCTTTGCGTCGCCAAATCTTCCCCCTCTGGCTAGAATGACCGCCGTGGACACTCATGTCGCTTGGAATATGGTGACTAGACCAACCATTCTCCAACCATTCAGCGTTCTGCAAGATCTTCATATTCACTATGTCGCTTGCTTGCGCATATTCCCAGGAATCAAGCCTAAAATGGTGGAAGCAGTGCTGCGCACCGAGGGACTGCGAGGACTCGTCTTGGAAACGTTTGGGGCGGGAAACGCCCCTAGTGGACATGACAACAAACTGACCCAGGTCATCGCGGATGCTGTGCAGCGGGGCATTGTCATCGTCAATGTTACACAATGTCTGACTGGAGGCGTCAACCCCTTGTATGCCCCTGGCATGGTTCTCGGGAGGGCAGGTGTAGTTGCTGGAGGAGACATGACCACTGAAGCCGCTCTCACAAAATTATCCTATCTTCTTGCACTCCCCGGAGCGACGCCTGAGAGTGTTGCCAGAGATATGGCGATTTCCATTCGCGGTGAACTCACCGAGAGCTCCGGCACCATCTTCAGTCATCCGACAGGAGAGCTCTCCTCTCCCATCACGCAATTGACCGCAGTCGCCTACGCCATTGCCAGTGGAGATATCGAAAAGGTCAAGGAGTCGCTGCGTTCCGACAGTCAGCTCATCAACCGACCTGATTATTCAGGCAACACGCCGATCCACCTCGCTGCGACAGGCCCAAGCCTGCAGATTTTGCGGTATTTGCTAGGTCTTGGTGCTTCTGTCCATCTACGCAACCACACAGGCTCTGGACGAACGCCGCTGTTTCTCGCAGCCAATGCTGGATTGTTGCCACATGTCATGTTGCTGCGTCAGGCTGGAGCGCATTTACATGCCGAAGAGCTTGACACGGCAAGGCTGCATGCCGGGCAAAGGCCTGATGTGTGGGCCGCTGCAGGCTTCGAAGAGCCCTAG
Organism: Exophiala mesophila; assembly: GCF_000836275.1. NCBI lineage: Eukaryota > Fungi > Ascomycota > Eurotiomycetes > Chaetothyriales > Herpotrichiellaceae > Exophiala > Exophiala mesophila. Next base: position 4,882,483 of record NW_015622507.1, read on the forward strand.
GAAATGTCCGCTCCAGCCCATCACATGACGTTGATCAGCAAAGACCCAGAAGTGTTTACACCAAGCAATTACGCACGGGGAGGCGAGTAGTGCCTCGTGTCGACCTTCTTCTTAGCACTCGAACACCCCCATTAGCCTGGTCCCATGCCTGGCCCTGCACTGACCTTGACCAGTAGTTCGCATCGTCTAGACCAGGCGACACGTCAAGACGTCGAAACACGTCGACTGGCTAGCCCTCTAGCTCCCATACCCGTGCGAAACTCGAGGCAAGTCCAGGAGTGCCTGACAGTGTAAAGGAGGTTATACGAATGGCCTAGACTCACCCTGGAGGAGCCACGGCGTGTGAAATGTTTGATCCAGCAAATGAACAAGGTATAGTTGGGCTCATTGGTGGTCATCAGTGGCCGCCCTGACTCATTCTTACTTATTAACCGGCCCTCGGGCCCGAGGCGGCGCCTGGAAGAGACCGCAACCTGCCCAAATTGTCGGTGGACAACGCCGCGGAGATGCCCATGATTTTAGTGACCTTGACTGGAGCGAATGGCCTCCGTTCCCGAGCCAAGCGCCTTGACGCTTATTCTCCAATTACCGACAACCAATACCCCATCCAGTCGCGCTCCATCAATCCTCATCGAGGCCTACCAGCGACGGCGACTTCGGCGGATCCAACTTGAGAGTGGACATCAGACTTTGCCTTGCATCACTACGGAGTACTGTTCAATAATATCCCCAACTCACACATCAGGCACCTTGTGAAAGACAATGACCTCCTGCAAGTCTTGCTGTCACATCTTCTGTGACACAGAGGCCCCTTGTGCCGACCATGTGGTGACCTCTCTCCCCCCACCTTTCCCAGACCATCACCCCGCATTCAGCGAGAGATCAAGAGCGCGTTGTCAGCGGATGCCTAAAAGGGTGCCGTGGGTGCCCAGCGATTTCGTGCATGGTGGACAGTTCGGGGTTGAGGGGTAGACAAGGCGTCGACAACCCCTCTAGGGATGTTGTGCAACAAACACCCTGGCTGATTTGAGAGAGGGTCTACTGTTTAATGGATCGAGTTGGAAGCCGTCACACCGCGCGTGCGCTCCTTTTCATGCCCTCAGAATGTCGTGCTCGGTGGTCTCAGCACCCCGCCACTACGACCAACTTTGGTTACGTAAAGAATAGACTGCATCAGGTTTGGCGGTCACCAGAACCTTGACCAGAATCCTCTGCAGAATTTGCGCAGCCAAGGGTCCTCACAAATGATGGACCCAGATTACGGCACAAAATCCATTTGACTTGCTCTCCCATTATGGAAGCCCTGACCGATATGTCATTCATTTTTCGGGAGGCTCCCAACACTTGAGTCTTCGACTCTCCATGGTGTGATACTCCCTCCGTCTAATCTTTCTGCTTTCGTCTTTGTCGCTCTTCCTTCTATCGGGTTCTTAGAAACTCTTACAAAACTTTAGAAAAGTTCTCTACTCCGCATTGTGCCTCATTTCGATGCTCTTTGATTTGGAATACTCCTTTACCACATTTCCCGTATTGTCTGAGGCCTCCAGGCAGGTTCTTGTCCTATGCCAGACAGCAAAAAGACCATCGCGCTTGTCAATGCTACTGGTCGTCAGGCAGCATCCGTCATTAGGACGGTGACGGCAGTGGGTTGGTCAGTACGTGCCCAAGTCTACTCGTCCGAGGGCTTGGTGGCAGAAGAATTGGCCGACTTGCCCAATGTCACTTTATTCGAGGGGAGTCTCCTAGACAACCCGGTATTGATAGACACCATCTTTGATGGCGTCCAGGTGGCCTTCATCAACACCAACCCACTAGCTGGCGATGAGATCAAGATTGGCAAGGCTCTGGCCAACGCGGCCAAAAAACGAAATGTCCAACATTTTATCTACAGCAGTATGCCGGACCATTCCATCCACAATCCCAACTGGCCAACATTACCTTTGTGGGCCTGTAAATTCGCCGTTGAGAACTACATTCGACAACTCGGTCTTCCAGCGACCTTTGTTTATGCCGGCATCTACAACAACAATTTCACCAGCCTTCCCTACCCTTTGTTCTGCCTCGATTTCCAGGATGATGGCAGCATCGAGTGGCGCGCACCGTTTCATCCAGACACCAAGCTGCCGTGGTTGGACGCCGAGCACGACGTTGGTCCCGCCGTTCTCCAGATTCTTTTAGATGGACCAAAACGATGGAACGGGCATCGGTAAGCTTTTCCTCATCTTTAATGTGCCACGTTTTGTTAGTGTGGTGCTGCGAGATCTACAGTGCCGATCTTGCCCGAAATTGAAAATGCCCACATTGTCGGAATCTACTTCCGGACCATGAATTGTCCCAAAGCCCTTATGCGGGCGAAGACCTTTGACAATCATCTAACCGCATCTTGCTGATCTCTGCCTCTACAGAATCGCGCTCGCCTTTGAAAACTTAACCCCGATCCAGGTGTGCAAGGCAGCTGAACGTGCTATCGGCCGGCCTTGCCACTATGTATTCGACCCCAAAATCGAAATCAAGGTCCCAGTGCCATCGGGATATAGACAACAGCTCGCTACACTCGAAGTACTGTTTGGCAAATACAATGCACCGTACTTTCCTGGACCAGAGTTCACCTTCAACGCCAGACGCAAAGGAAGCAACGACACCATTGGACCGAAAAACAGTGCGAGCAGCCACGAATCACAGAGCAGAACCCCTAATGGTCGATCCAATTCGTTGGGCGGAGCTAAACTCGGCAAGCTGACAGACGAGGCTCGCTCATTATGGGAAGGGTATAGAGGTACGTGGTTGTGATCGAGTTAAACTTTCGCAACTAACAATTCGACCAGGTCTGGAAGAGTATTTCCGTGAAGTACGTTATGCGATCCAAGCATACTTATGTCCCCTACATCCTTGACTTACATATTTTCCAGGTTTTCCCGGTTGAAGAAGAGGCCAACGGCAAGACTTGGATGGCTGATAAGGTCCAAAGCACGTGAAGCCTACGCTGCATTTACGAACTTTATGACGACACTAGCATCGGACGGTAGCATAGCATCGGACGGAACAACTGGCTTGGGAAGCATTTTTTGGGATATCATATTGCTTAGCTGCACATGTTTCGGTGACTTGACCAACAATCAACTGGCGCATGTCAAAGATCTCTGTTTGATCTTTCATCTTTCATCATTTCTTCAACCTTTCGCACTCATTTGCCCTGGCTTGGGCAATCAACACCTGGACTTATCATGGCATCCGCGCCTCCTATCATGAATTCAAACACAGCACTTCTGTCTCATCCAATTGCAGTATTTCAGACTTGCGAAATCCTTCCATATCCACACTATCAACACCTGATGCCTACCAACTTCATCTTCACGCATGAACGATCAGAAGCCTCCGAGCCTGTTCGGAGTCACTGCTGTTGAGTTCGGGTTGACATGGGTAACAAGGACGAAATAATGACATGTTGATAAACGATGCCAACACGATATTTTTCATTCCTTCAAATGGACATTCAACACACCCTACGCTACTCCTTTTTTCATGTGGTTTCCCATGCATGTTGGAGAATCTGGATTGCCACTCCATTTCTCCATATCTTCATGCCCTCGTTTTGGGATAGTCTATGGTAGTCCTAATTACTAAAAGCAATCGTTGTCTACTGGACAAGACCCGCTAAGTGAGCGGCCCGCGCGTGCAACATCGTCCATGCGACACCAGTCCTGAGTAGACTTGGTGGTTGGGCCAGCCTCACCACAGGGCACATTGAAATACCTCTCACGATTTACCATGGTGGTACTACTCTGAGTGAAATGGAAAGTAGGCGAGTCAGTAACATTTTGGCTCCAGTGGTTATAGCATACCGCCGTTGTTTGGAGGAACTTCCGCAGACGAGAGGGATGACATCCAAGATTCAGCATACCCAAAGCCAGAGTCTTTCCACAAAGTTGCGTGGCACCACTTTTGGCCATTCCATGTTATTCAAAAGAAAATGACCAACACGAAAAAGATCCGTAAGGACCGGCCCTTGTACTGTACTTCTAGAAAATCGCTTGCAATGCATCCCTCCTTTCCTAAAGAAGAATGATGTTTTCTGCTGCTAGATCTCTGGGAAGACCCCTCCCGCCTTAAAATTGTCCGGTCTTCTGCCAAAACTAGTTACAACGTTTTGGCTTGATCTTTTCCTAGTAATAATGCTACAATTTTTTGGACCTTCGTGACAATTCAAAAGTTTCATGTCACCGTCATCAGACAGGTGTCAACTCTAGAAGTCGACTCTCTTACACCGATGCAATGCATTCGGCCTCGACCTGTTGAAAGTCAGATATCAGTTGGTACCAGACCTGGGAAGCTTAAAGCGGCGTCTAAGGGAAGGCCATCACACAAGCACAGGTCGTGCTAGATTCTGCTCAAGATCTACAAGGACAGGACTTTAGGGCGTTTTGGCTACCGTGTAAGCATCGCTGCTGCCTATGTGTGCTGAAGGGCGCTTTTTTCTGAAACCGTACCATTGCGCATTTTGGCCACTCTCATGCTGCGCTGCGCGATTGAGGCGCCAAACATGGAAGTTGTAAACGAATGTGTATCTGATGCTGAACAATTGATATTATGTTTGCGAAAAGCCAAACTGGACTCAGCCTGGGACATTGCTGATGTGTGTCTCAACCAGTGCGAACCCACTGTTCGTCGGGTCCAGGATCGAAATTGGCTGAGCCAAGTAGAATGCTGCTGCTTCTTCACTGAGGCTACTGGACAGTGAGAAAACATTCACATTGGCGAATATAGGCGCTGAATCACCAGAATCTTGGTCGACAAACCATGGTTACGGTCCAACACTCTCCGATCCGCAACGTGCATCGGTCCAGCGGTGACTCATCTATTCATGTAGCCAACCAGAACTAGTATTCAACTAAACGGAGGCCAAGCACGTGCCGGCTAAGACGAAGCTGCATATTCGGCATCGTCGGTCCGCTGAATGAGTTACGGTGCATCATTTGCACTGGCGCACTTGATCATATCAGTAATCTCAACAACAACAGAAGTGTTGGATGAGCAGTCTTGTTTGATAACAAAAGTTACATTTTCACCCACAAGATAGAGAGAGAAGCAGTCAGAATTGTGTGGCACAATTTGTAATCACCCGCTTGCGCAGCAAAGTGACCCATCTCGGAATGCGACCTTGGTCTCATCCCATTACCTAGGGTGTTTGATTTACTTGCTGAAGATCCCACAACTTTCTTCAAAACCTGTGGGTTCTGCCTGATGAAGTGTCAAACCTCGATTCTCACATCCACACTAGGCGGGCCGGGCCAGTCAAAAGGACTCACTCATCTGCCCACCATGTCAGCCAAAGATGCAAAGACTCCTCGTGTATTTCTCATTCGCCACGGTAAGCAATAAGCAGAAAAACTGTCATCCTCTTAACCCCCAAACACACATGATTGGGCCAGTCTCATTTGAAATGCGCCGATCATGACGTCTTTCCACCCTCGGGCTGGAAATTCACTGCTAACCGTCTGTTTCCTGGACTTCTAGGCGAGACTGAATGGTCACAGAACGGGCGGTACACAGGGATAACGGATCTCCCGCTGCTGGAACTAGGCCAAGAGCGAATACGACAAACGGCATCCGTGGTCTTTGGCTTTAACCGACTGATCGACCCACGCAACATCGTGGCCACATTTGCTAGTCCACGCCGTCGGGCCCAACACACACTAGAACTATTGATTGAGCGAATCACCGATGAGGAGACGCGAGAAGTATTCGAATCCACGGTTCAGACAACAGAGCAAATCGCCGAGTTCGGATACGGCGACTACGAGGGGCTCAAAACGCATGAGATCCGCGCCTTGAGGCACCAGAGGGGCCTGGATCGCGACACTCCCTGGGATATCGGTCGCGACGGCACCGAGGGGCCAGGGGGTGAGCTACCCGATCAAGTCGCGAAAAGGTTGGATCAGCTCATAGACCAGATCGTGTCTCTCCAAGGCGAGGTCTTGCGCAGCAACGCCAATGTGTTAGATGGAGATACGAAAGGGAAGGGAGATATTTTGATCGTCGCTCGTAAGTGCATTTATTACTTCGACATATGTCTGTTTGATCGATGCCTTACTTCTATTGAGATGGCCATATTCTTCGCTTTTTCGTCAAAAGGTGGCTTGGACTGCCAATGGACACCAAACTGGAGCTGATGCTGGAGCCTGGTGGCGTCTGCGGCCTCTCTTATGCCCACAGCAGCATCAACGAGAGGGCAGTCCTAGTCGGCATGAGTTTTCCAGGGTCTGCTTGACAGGGGAATGTATATCAAAAGGGATTTCGAGCTACGGCGTGCTTCATTTCGAACGAGGTAAGACAACAAGCGCAACCATCCGCAAGGTTTTGCGTGTGTCTGTTGACTAACAAAGAATGTCTTGTTACTTGAAGGAGATCGGGGTGAAGGTGCATTAACAGTGAATGAAATGAAGATACAGTTTCGTTGGCTGTCTTGTATTGCGTGCATAGTGGGAGTTAAGTATCCTAAGCCAGGTATTTAGGCTGTGCAGGTGTTTCGCCACCAAGCACTATAAATGATTGTTCATGGGATCATATGTGTCATTGCCATATGCATCGCCACCAAAGTTTAGATATCCGTTAACAAAAGGCGGGTTAGGAAACTTGGCCAAGATCGAACTCGCATTTCCAAATACCCACACAGTTTGCATACCTAGGAATCGAGGCGTTAGCATGTGAATCCAAGGGCATAGCGACTCAAATTCGAGCAAGGTGTGTACAGACCCATAGTCATGTGTTGCAAGATATGACAATGCAACATCCAGGCTCCCACATCGTCCTCGGTCACTCTAATCCGCCATGCTCGCCATCCAGCGGTCTGTTCCGGCTCCCCCGACACTGCGTACCTGTGAAGCAGTGTCGTGTCTCGACGGGCGGGAGTATAGTCTTCAAAGTGTTTCTCGTTTTCCGTTGCATTGTACGTGCCGTTGCTGGTACGTCAGAATCACGAGTCTAGTTAGCAAGGGCTTTCCACAAGATCCAGGCTCCTTTGAGCCGCGACCTACCCAGATCCGAGGTCAAAATAGTGTTTTCCATGAGCGTGCATTGGGTGAAAGTCCCATCCTCCTGTTGGTCCGGAATTGCTCTCCCAGACAATGTCTAGCACCTCTCCAGGAAGCGCGGGGAAGGCGTGGCTGTACGGATCCCAACCCCCGTTCTCGAGCGCCGCTGTATAGTTTGGCACTTGGCCTGTAAGATAGATCTGAATCAGGTATGGAAGACTGTTGTTGGTTTCGCGCGATTCGGTCTGCCAAACGAGGTCGTCCTGACTGTGACGCCAAGTTGCTGTCAGCCTAATCTCCTTCAGTCGACGTTGGAGCTGCTGATACTCACGCCCATTCTAATGTACCGTTGATAGTTTTGTTGGTGTAAGCACCTTCTCGAATCACCTGTCTCATTGTGATGGTGACTGTTCTCGTGACTTCGTCTAGAGTGGGAAAAGGTTCGGCCAGCGCGAGTGCTTCGAGAGAGTACTCGCCCCAGGCCGTGACATTGCTCGGAAGATGTACAGGTGGTTCATCTGGTAGCTCTTCTGGTAACGACATGTCATCGACTTTGTACTGAAGCAAGGCGTAGCCGGAGGTATTTGCCGGTCTGTCTCGATTTTCATACCGAAGCCAGAACATGGTTTTGTTAGCTTTCCGTAACTCGTCGATCGACTTAGCCTGAATCAGGACGCTGAAGCGCTGTCCGCTCCCAAGTTGAAGATGGTCCGTTTCCCAAGGCATAGTATATTCCCCATCGGCCTCTATAATGGTGAGGTTATCGTGATCCTCGATCCCCAACGTAACCAACGAGAGTGATGTCCCGCTAATGAATCGCAGACGATAAATGCTTCCTGGGGATAATGGAATTATGAGGGGTGTACATGTTGCGTCAGAAGCGTTCTTGAAGGATGAGTTTCCCGAAAAGCCGTTGATTTGGATCGACTCTGCTTCTCCTGACCACTTGAATGGGTTTGCTAGCAACCCAGCTTGGATTGCTGAATCATTTTTGGGGAAATAGTCTTGGATGAACAATGGAAGATCTTCGTCGTAATGATAAGGGGGCTCATCTTGGTCTTGGACGATGATAACTCCTTGGGCTGTGTTGGCTTGAAATCCAACATGAGAATGATAGAAGTATGATCCAGCATCACCGACCTGAGGAGTGACAATATAGTCAAAGAAATTGTTAGGTGCGATGGGCCATTGAGAAACAAGAGGAGTGCCGTCTGAGAAAGGTGAAGTTCTTTGGCTCAGTCCATGCCAATGCTTCCAGACAAATCAGTCAGCTGTCGCTCTTGAAGGGTAAATAGAGCAATTGAAGGCTGGGACATACCACGGTCACATTCTCATCCTTTATATGATTGAACACTCTGATCCAGGTGCTTTGCCCTTCTTTCATGTGCAACAGGGGTCCAGGAGAAGTTCCATTCAGTACGACAGAATACCTCATCTGACAGTTGATGATGAGGTCCTGAGCTGTCGCAACGAGAACATAGTCTGGTGCTGCCGAGTCACTCGTTCTTCCAGACACGAGCTGTGCATGAAGATAGAGTAGGATGTGCAGCAAATACAAGGCAAGTTTCATGTTGAACGTTTTGAAAGAGCGAAAGTAAGTGCCACAAAAGTCACGGTGAATTTAACACCAATCCTGACCAGGTGCTCAGGCCTGAGACTGTACCCAATCCATTCAAACGAGATGGAATTGCTTCCAGCAGAAAATGGCCTACGGCTACAGCCTTGTATAATAACCTAAGGAGGTCTCGGAGAGGTTGATCAAGGTTGCCGTGCCATGTTATGAATGCTGATCGAAGCTTTTACGGCCACCCATTTTAGGCATTCCAATAGGTGACCTAATGTAAGATGACGGCACAGATTCGGGGTGGGGAAGCACGGCGCACATGGATCTTAGGAATCAGCTTATGACCACATTGGATTGGTCGATCGATCTAGCTGGGAGACTCATCCGGGTGATCCTCTGCATCTTAACAGTCAATGCTATTTGAGATGCCCCGACATTCGAAACTGTCGTGTGAGTATGACCTGATGTGGATGGTATTCCATAGCAATCGCACCTTACCTCAAAAGTGGCGAGAACTCCAGCCGGAGGTCCGCCCAATCAAGGTTTCAGAATTGTGTTGAATCGAAACTCTGACCACAAGCTGGCCATTGAAGCCAGGTTTGTGAATTTCAGCCGAGAGAGCTACTATCACCTGCATATGACCTGGATTTTTGATTCAATATTTTCTTCTTCTGTCAATGCCACCGTGCTTGCTACACAGGAGAGAAAATGATCTGCCAAACCCTGCGATGTCACGGTTGGCAACGGTGCTCTGTTACTCCAGGTACGATGACTTCCTTCAACGATTTCGACATCGACTACTTAGATCACGTTCCGAATTGAGAAGTATTTCCCATTGATAGGTTCGATTGTTCAAGAGTTCTCACAACTCCATGCTGTTACACAAATGTTGAGTTACAATGCGAACGGCTTTTTGCATCTTTTCCTGTAATCTCGCCACGACATCGCATGTTCTAAAAATTAATCCTGCCAACGCCATCAATTTTTGAAATTCGAGCAATTTAACAAACGGTGCCAACATGGCAATACTTAGTCGTAATGTATGCCAGGGCTATCGACGGCACCGTAATAAGTACCTCGTCAGTCTCCAATTGAGGCCGTGTCTCGAGGTGCAGTACTCTACCGTCCCACAATCACGTCTTACAGTATAGACCATTGATAAGTCCCAAGCGTGGAATTGGTGACTCTATTCCGTTTCGATATTTCTTGACGAAGAATTGTACTTATCCTTAAGGAATGCTGGTAACTTTGAGGGCTATATACATGCAAATGTATTTCAAAGGTACTCGAAGCCCATATATTATTTAATTGAGATGGCGATATAGATACTGTAATGTGGCTTGAGTCTGATCAAGTGTGGTTATGAAGGTGATCTTGTCTGAGTTTAGACAAGATCAATGAGGCAGTGTCATAATTGAACTTGACTGAAATCAGACGCACTGACGGCGACAAGATCGATGTTGGAGATTTGACCTCTAAATGTAGTCCAAACTTACCGTCTAGGAGAATGAAGTAAGAAATCACTGTCGTGTTTTGGGCCCAACACACCAGGCTTATAGAGCACTGGTATGGACATAAAAAAAAAGCCCGGTGCTATGGCCTTGAAGGTGTATTGCGACTGAACCTCAGAGATACTAGGTATCAAGCCGGAGACACCAAGACAAGAAATTGTGGCCCCTGAATCAAAGACGGTCCTCCTAGCGAGTGGCTTGCGTAACTAATGGGAGCTGCGTATATTGACGCGGACCCCGGATTGTCATTAAACGAGACAGTACCTGGGAACAAGCAATAAGTGAGGGATTGAACGCAAATCCAGCGACAAGACGTGAACTAAGAGCAAATTGTCTTTGATGAAGAGGGTTGTTTTTCGGATGCTCCAAGAAAGGTTCACTAGGCCAAGTTAGCCTTGTGGTCCTTGTGTGGTGCCAAGCTATTCTTCTTCTCTCAACATTGACTAGGTACAGACTTGACGGACACGAGTGAAGGCGCCACATGAGTAATAGAAGTGGTGGGGGCAGATCAAGCGCAAAACAAGTGCCCATGACAGCTGATAAAGGCTGAAGGGGACTCGAATTCATAGCTCTACCCTTCTCAGTCCTTCTCAGGTAGTTCCAGTCGCAGCGGATATCAGAGAGCATTTCCGTAGGTTGCTTTAATTTGAGGAAGTGCGTGTCACTGTCTGGGTCTAGTATTGACCACGTATCGAGGTCATTATTGCTTGATGTCTGTCAGAGACAGTACTTTAGTGGATGAACCACTAGCAGCCTCTCCACCGGAGCAGGAAGATGCACTGCCACACCGACGACAACAAACTTGGAGCACGGTGGGTTCTCGGGCTAAGTAGACACATGGCGAATTGATTTAAATTACCTATGTTCTGGCTCGTGGAAGCCACCTGTCGACTCGTGCAAGTGCATAGGCTACTTAGAGCGCCTCTTCTCCTCAGGGCGAGGCGCGAGGCAGGGTTCTAGAATGACTCATTTGATTCTGTCCATGGAGGATTGACGCCCACGATTACGTAGGTGGCCAGTCGAGTACAAAGGTTCGGCTTAAAACACGGCGAGGAAGGATGCATGAGGCAACCGTGAACCGTGAACCGCATACCGCATTTGATCAAACAGAAAGTCTGAGGGTAGTCAGGTTTATAATGGCCATGACTTGACCCCTTAAAAGCGACTCGAGGGTAATTTTGCAGCCGACTGATGAAGAGTGAGGGAGCTAACAGCCTGGCAAATTACACAGAGGCTAACAACTGGATCCCAAGCAGTACTTTTGAGAGCAATCCTGGAGGTTTCAGCTCATCAGTACAGTAGTGTCTCGACCCAGTCCGGAGTAGCTTCTAAAGTAGGGAAAGATTGATGGTCATCTAAAAGTAAGAGCACAAACCCTATTAGACGATTAGAATGGAGGGAGGTGGTGATGCTGGTGATGCTGGTGGGGCTTGTGAGGGACTGGGAGCTTGGACTTTTGCTTTCAGTACTCATACATACCTACCTAGGTAGTGTCCATGCCAGTGGCCCCCTGGAAGCTTGCCACGCCAGAGCCACTGTAGAAGGTGTCAAGCTAGAGATCCCTGGAAGCGAGGCATTACGAATAGTTATTTGGCTATGGCCTTTGGGCCCTCGGCCCCCTTGTCGGAGTCTCCACTCGGTACCGCCAATGCATACTGTACAATGTCCACGCTTAGGCGCTTTGCTCCGCGAGCCCTGGGAATAGGCGTAGGCTTTCCTAACTGAGCCTCTCTTCGCTAGCAGTCAAAATGTCAATTCAGAGGCAATGCCACCCTCCCCCGGACACAGTCCTGCCTATCCTCGGGCCTTTTGCTTCGTCTCCACCACCGTTTGCCATCTGCCGAGTTCCTGTTGACAGTCTGACTCGCCCATTCGTCCATCGAGCAGCAGCTCGAATCCTCCCAAAATTCTCAAGTGAAGCCTAAATGAAGCCAAGCCTGGAGTCGACTTCAAGCCATTCAGCTGTGTAAGATCGATTCATCTTGAACTCCGGATTCTTTCTTCGACTCTCCCCTCCCGACAAAAGTACAATATTCGAATGACCGACCGACGCATCATCTCTATATCCTGACCGTTTGTTGTGTCAGCATTCCTGACAGGTCAATCTGGCACCGTCTCACACTATCTTACACCATCTTGAATTCCGATTTCCAACGATCGCGCATCGAGTAGTTTTGCTTGGCCAGGCTTTGCGGGGAAAGTTGTACAATCTCCCGATTTCTTGACATTCCTGGCCTGACATCGCGGACGGTGCACGATCAATCATGTTGCTCTAGATAATTCCAACTCGTCTGGGCCATAATCCCCGGCCATGGCCACTACTGACACCGGGGTTGACCGCAAAGGTAAACCCCCGAAGCGTTCGTCCAATTCTTATACGAGTGAGGAATGGCGGAGGCATCGTCCTTTGATCACACAGTTGTATTTCGAAGAAGGTCGGACTCTCAAGGATGTTGCCGACCATCTCAAACGAGAATTCGACTTTGCTCCAACGTAAGTGAATTGCGGCTGGCTTTTTGCGGCGTGACTAACTGAATGAAAGTGAGCGGATGTACAAAAGCCGCTTGCATACATGGGGTTTGGACAAGAAGAAGAAAGAGCATGAGATGCTCGATCTAGTTCGACGGGGACTCCAACAGAAAGGCGACGACAAGGACAAAGTCTTTCTGGTAAGAGGAAGACAGGTCACACTCGCTGACGCGCTACACTATTTTAACCGCAAAGGAATCAAAGATCCTGCAAGCCTTCTCGAACCAAGCGGGGACCTACCCGGAGAATTGTCTTCTCCTGATGATGCCGACGTCGACGCCGAAGCAGCTACTCCGGTCTCGTCCAACGGAGACGATCTCGATTCTGAGCTCCCCGTGACCTTCGATGAGGATATGACTCGAAGTCCGTTGACTATGGCCGATCCGGGAACTGCCAAACTAGCCCTGTCTCTGACACCGACCGATGTCGCTGACCAATGTCTTCATTCATTACAGGCGGCGCTTGGTCTTGTCAACATTTCCCCGCTGATGCCGTTCCGACATCTGTCTGTCGAGTCTTTTGTCGCGCCGTCTAATGCATCACCGTCCGACCAGCGTTACCTCGATGTTGTTTTTAGTAACCTCCAACAACATTACATTAGGCTGTTTGAAACGCGGAACGTTTCTGTTAGCAACACCACGGGAACTTGGACAGCCACATCCGATGACGCGGTGGCCGATCGGTTTTACTATTCCATGTATCACGGCTACTCGTTTCTGTGGAACGAGCAGAAGGAGGCTGCATTTGAAAACTTCTACAAGGCCTTCGCACTTGTCGAAGGACTGCTCAAGGACGATCACGTCGGGTTCATGATCTACATCTTGGACCTGATCATCCGACATGATGGCACGGGGTACGAAGAGCCACTTCTGATGCTATTGCAGCATTTGGCCGATCTTGCCAAGGCCGTATTTGAGTCCGACCAACACCCCATATATCTAGTGGCCAAGTACATGAGCGAGGCGACGATTTCACGGGCGTGGCTAGCTGAATCTGCCATGAGAAGGCTGCTGGACTTTTTCCAGGATAGCATTGGATACTTCCACCCTGAGACAATTGCCCTGCTGCAGACATTTGCAACTGGCCTCATGAACCGGAAATGGTATGCAGAAGCCGCTGTGCGATTCCAACAGTTGGTTGATGCGTTCGAAACCACAATGGGAAAACAGTGTTACGAGGTTTGTTATGCGCTGCGTTCGACATCCGAAGCATATTTCCACCTAGGTCAATACAAAGAGGCTCTTCAGTCGATTAAGACTGCCTTGGAACGAGCCGAGCCCCTTGCTCGCGCCGAAGAGCGAGAAATCTATGTGCGATGCCTCCGAGCGATGGCTGAGATTTTCAACAATTTGGGTCGACGTGAGGAAGCCAATGAGACGATGCAGCATGTCGTCAACATCTGTCGAGACTCGTTTGGCCCTGAACATCCGTTCACCGCACGAGCCGTCATGCACCTGAAAACCATTCAGAAAGGCGAGTCGACTAGTGACTCGGCCATCCCTCCCATGGTGTACCGATTAGGCCGAGGGGGCAATGCGGCCAAATATATCTGGACATCGAGATCCAGTCCAACTCGGTTACAGGCCTGAAGCAAGGAGAAGGGCGTGGATCACCTAAGTATCGACCACCAAACTCAGTGAGAGCAGTTGCCTGGATATGATGAGGATCCAAGTGACGAGCAAGTTCATCATTGGTGCAGAGCAGCGGGTCGCCATTGCAACTTCCCAGATGGAAGGATGAAGACCGACATTGCCAGTGATGGTCTCACAGTGGGAACTCACGCTACCTTGCTATCTATTGGTATTTGAGACAAGCGGAATAGCCCTCCCGCTCCGGCAACAAATTTGCCATCTGTCCTGATCACAACAGGAGACTGTGAGCCCAAGCGTGGCGTATAGAGGAATGTGCGCGGAAAGGATGAGACACGATCAGGATGGATTGTTAGCCGCAGGAACCTCCCGTGTTTTCTCTTCATTTCAGAAAGCCCCCCGGTCAGAGCCAAGCGGCGCAGTTCATTTGGCTGGTTACCCAGGTTTGCGACAAATGGTGCATCTGTGATTGGACACATGCTACCAGAGAGAAGATGAAGATTACGGAGTATGCAATCCATGGTAAAAGTGCATGGCAAATATCGTATCAGCCAGGCAGCCATGGAAGAGCCACATCTGGCACGGTCGTTTTGACCTCAGGAAGAATCTGGAGCCACTTGAGTCCCCACCGGAACCCGACTTGATACCTCCGGGGGAGCCTCCAGACGGTCAAGTCAGTGTTGCACGCGAGAATCCAGCGCCTACGATCCCTGCTTACTTACGAGTACGTGAGCAGCGTGAACTAAAAGTACTTATGATCGAGGCACAGGAACACACAACCATCTGTACTACTCGCTGGGTTCAAGGATGTCATTCAGTCTGGACAGTACCCATTGGTGGAGGGTTGGAGTATGGCTCGCAAACCGGAATCGGAGGCAGCTAGAGTTCCGGCCCTAACTTTGTTTGGCTCTGTGACCCTGGAGACAACCACTTCTCGGGCCTTGGTTGGCTGGTTGTGACAGCGGACAACCCAAGTGCCTCTAAGATCGGTGCTTGATGATGATTATTTTTATTATTATTATTAGGAGGGGGGTGTCACCCTAAGAAGGCCGAGGGGCTCGTTTGGCCCCTTCTCTGTTTATTCTTAGCAAACTGGCGTCATGCTGCACCACCCTCACCACGTGATAAGCATTATGACGAGAGAATTCCAGGATGTCTTTCCCACATCAGTGACTCGTTTCGTCATCACTGTAAGTCACCATCATTATGTGTGTGAGCGAGAACAAGTCCTGCCATCTATTGTAGGGTGTGACTGTGACTCCGGGTCCCTTCTTGCACAGCACTTCTCAAGCGGTCTTCTTTAAGCAGCAGGTTTGATAGGGGTCGCGGAGCATCAGATCAGGACGAGGGAGCGGAAGAAGGGGGGGCTGAGGGGCGCTTTGGACCCTAAACATGAGTTTGTTGGGTGGTTAGGTGCCTAGGTAGGTAGGTAGGTAAGATACCCAAGTACAAAACCAAGCCACGGCGCCCTTCGGCCCCACGTTCTCAAACCCCGTCGGCCCCCCCCAGAGCCCAAGCCCTCGTTCGTTGCCCCTGAACGCACTTACCTACGGAGCAAGTACGGAGCTCCGTAGTAGGGACTGAGATCTGAAGGAGGGAACAACAATGGTTTGGCGCGCAGGCTTGACCAGCCTCACCGATCTTTCCATTCAATCGTCCCTTAGCTTTTGGATTTCATAGCAAGCACGTGTATTTGCACCGCAATCGTCCTCTTCCTCTTCCTTATTGCTCTCTTGACACCCTCTGTATCTTCATAATTTTGCCAGTTCTCATCTCACAATCACCATGGCAAGCTCAAAGTACTATATCAAGGACGCCATCACCAAGACAGCGGTCCACCACCACTCCTATCAACAATTATGGGAGACCAAGTGGAAAAAGCCAGTGCGTGGGAACCCGTTCTCCCGCTTTCATCATGGGCCGACTGATTCAACGACTAGTGCGAGATGGGTGTCTACCCGTTCATGTTTGGCGCCTATACAGATTTTGAGCCGGTTGCGCAATCCATCATCAAGGTAGTCTGCCTCGTTCCATGCGCATGCGCCTCCAGTCAATTGACACCCCACACAGGCAGGACTTAAAGAACCATACGACTGGGACGAATATGCCCAGTACTACTTCCCCAAGGCCGAGGAGTTGAAGAGCATCGCCGAGGAGGCCGAAAAGGCAGGCGAGACCGAGAAGGCTTCTGAATACTACCTGTGCGCGACCTCCCCGAGTTCTCAATACTATCAAACCTGTCTGACACCCCATACAGTCGAAGTTCAGCCGTCTACCGTATCGCCCGTTTTCCCACATTCCGATCGGAAAAGCAGAAGCTGGCCTGGAAGTTGGGAAAAGAGGTCTTTTACAAAGGTGCTGCGTATGTGCCCGCCACGACCCAAGACTACAATCATGTGCATCATACTTACGAGACATGTCATAGGCTAATGGAGCATCCCATCCACGAAGTCCTCATTCCTCACAAACACGGTATTGACGGCGAAGGGGATGTGGTCCCTGTCAACTTCCAGCTCCCTGCGGACGCCTCACCCGAGAAGCCGGCTCCATTGGTCCTCATCATTACCGGACTAGATGGCTATCGCACCGAACTCGCCGTGTGGCAGAAGGGATGGGCCCAGAAGGGTGTGGCGACCTTGATTGCAGAGATCCCGGGGACCGGTGACTCGCCTGCCCTACGACAAGACCCCACCAGCCCCGACCGACAGTGGTCCAGCGTGTTGGACTGGATCGATACACAAAAAGCCGTGGACAACAAGAAGATTGTGATATGGGGTTTCTCAACCGGTGGGTATTATGCGCTTCGGGTTGCACATACACACAAGGACCGACTCCTGGGTAGCGTCAGTCTCGGCGGTGGTGCCCATCACATGTTTGATCGGGAGTGGTTGGAGAACGTCAACAAGCTCGAGTACCCCTTTGACCTCGCTGGCACCCTGACATACAAGTTTGGCTACCCGGATCTCGAGTCCTTTATCCTCGATGCCGGAAAATTCTCGCTACTTAACGATGGAACACTAGACAAACCTTGTACTAACATGCTACTCGTCAATGGCAACGACGACGAGATATTCCCCATCGATGACATGTTTGTCGCCTTGGAGAATGGACAGCCCAAGCAAGCCCGCATGGTCAAGGGCAAGAAGCACATGGGGGAGCCCGACAGCTTCTTTATCATCCTGAGATGGATCTATGCTCTTCTGGGACTCGAGGGTGACATTTTTGACCAGATGAAGACTTTGCCTAGCCGACCGAAATATTAACGGATGACTCATGCCACCTGCGATTTGGTAGATTAGAGTTGGATAGACGGCAGATTTATTCATATATCCCGTCTTGCGGCGAATCATTTACATCAAGAGTCGGTGAGAAATAAAAGCCACGCCTTTGGATAAGGAAAGTTGTCAGGTCTATAGATACGTGTCTACTCATCCTTTGTTCCTTATCCTTTAGCAAACGATCCCACGATCCCATAAAATGCATTCCCATTCCTCCTCGGTGCTTCCAACGTGGGGGTTTATCAGGCATCGAGTAGGCGGCCTGCCTTCCTCTCACGGTTAGTCCAGCGGCGTCTGACTTTAAATAGAATCTGCCCCGTACCCGGGCCCGGGCCCGCATCCGTTGTGTCTCCTCCATCCGGATTCACTTCCACTTCGTTGCCGACGTCAGCGTACGAAGTGAGTATCAGAAGACCCTAAAGGCTCCAATGCGCGTTAGCGAGAGAGATGCACATTCTTACTCGTTGCTTCTTATCCGATCTTTTGCTCGAGTCACTTTTAATACTCCATCACATATCGGTTTACTCCACTGATGCCTACATGGGATAAAACAATACCCTCCACCTCTTCAGATGTGAAATCCCACCACCTCGGAGTCGCCAAGTCAAGTCCCGCATCATTCCGACGCTTCCTTCCGTCCCTTTGCCAGGATGCTCGAGCCCTGAATTGAAGACGGCATATCAATTCCTCCGACGCTGCTGCTGCTTTTCAACCACCAGCTGTCGTTCTTTGGCCTGTCGCGATACCAGAAGTCATGGCTCCTAGCATTCTCCGTCGCCAGAGCACCTGGAACGACAATGGAGGCTCGAGTAGTGAGAGTTCAAGGCGCCCTTCCTTGGTAGATTTCCCCAGAAAGTCGAGTATAGCAAGCCTGTCTTTATTCCTCAGTCGATCCAAGCGATCAAACTCTTATAAAGGTCTGGGCGGTGACTTGGACGACCTCGCGTGAGTCTCATATTGGCCAATTCTCCGCCTCCCATATTAATCATCTATTCAGTCAAAAACGAGGAGATGTCTTGCTGGCTCTGCCAGATGAGATTCTGACCCATATCATGTGCTATCTGGCCCCCAACGACTACTATGCTCTCCGTCTGACATGTCGTACGATCCGTAATATAATCAAGGCAAATGTTGGGCCAATTACCCGGTCGGTCTTTGCCCATGCAGCTTCCTCACAGCAAGATTCCGACTACTGCCAACGGCTGTATCCTCAGCCAAAACCCTGCTTAGATGAAACTTGGTTGTTGCAGATGCTCCGACGAAAGGCGCAGATCGACAAACTCATAGTCATCATCGCCGCCTTTACCCAGATCAAAGTCTACATGATGCCGAATTACCCTCGGTTCGACGAGTTTGCTCCCCACCGCCGGAAATTGATTCGCCGCTTCCACTCTCCAGCCTGGACACTGTATCATTTCCTTGAGCATTATCGGAAGATGCTCGTCTTCCAACATCCTCATCATGCCAATAGCGCCAGAATGAGGGCAATGGAATGCCCCGAGTGTACCCAAAGCGTGGAAGAGTTCATCCGCACCTACCCACCTCCCCAGCTCATCTCGACCTACCATTTTTATAACCTCGTCCTCGAACATCTCCGTCAGTTGAGCCGTGCTCCGGGTTACGTCGGAACAATAGAACGTCGTCTGAGAGGCTGGACAAGGCAATCGCCCACGGAGGCGCACTTGGCTCAGGTCGTCATTTTCGGAGGCATCCCTGTGTTATCCCAACTGTCCGTCCTCAAAGGGACATACAACCAACGCGTCGAAATCCTCGGCTCTTTCGTGGATAAGATTGGAGCATCGAGTACCGTGCAGCGGCGAATGGTCGTATCAACTCGGGCAAAATCATCATCTGCATTCTCGGATCGCATCAAAACTCTCTCCGTCGCAGACATTTCGGAGCATGAAAATCTGAAGGCGACACTCGACCCCCCATTCAATCATATCTCAGAGAAAACCGTGAAAGCCTTACCAAGCCTACCACTATTCATTGCCGGCGATTGGTTGTCAATCATCTCCGAAGACTTGGGACCCAATGACCAGATCACCAGCACATGGGGCTTTGTCCAAAATGTCCTCGCGAGACATGGAGACGGTCCGGACTACCTGGAACCCGTCAGCGACTTCACTTAGACATTGACCGTTCGAACGCTGACGTCAAGGTCAGGCATCATGCCATTTTGATGCAGAGACGCAAGAGCCCTGCTGTTATGACTACGGCATAAGCCATGAATAGTGATGGTGTCCAACTGCCTTCATAATCATGGAAGATAATTCCCAAGCTACAGCACCGTTGGACCACTATACACTGGCCACAAATGACACCCGGGTCTCATTTATTCATCGGATGATCAAACGGACTTGGCCGAACGCTGATCAGCCCATATCGCATTCGCCAAGGCGTGAAGTGAGCACCTTGAATCAAGCACTACGGCTGGTCTTGGAACTCGAACCTCTTTGGCGGAATCGCTCAATCCACCAAGAAACTGCCCATGGCAGTGATCAATGACTGTGATTTGATTCGCTCCCAACCGCTGCCAACCTGTGGTCCACTTGCGATCAACTTCCGATCACTTCCTCTCCTCCCCCTCTACCGAATCTGGTTCAGCCGCCAACACACCATTGCCAAGGCAGGCCACAGCATTGACTTGTACATTTATTTACCGTTTTCAATCTTTTTCCACCTTTGGTTCTTTTCTACTTTGTGTCTTATCATTATCACCATACTACCACCATGCTGTCGTCTCTGTTGGCCGTTGGCCTCTGCGCCTCTTCTGTTGTGGCACATAACTTGATCCAGATCAATTATCCTCTTGTAAGTTCACCTTTGACCAATGGTGATTTTCACTGACCCAAGACAGGGGCAATGGGACACTGATGAGGATGATCAACACGACGGTGAATTCTGTGGTGGAGCTGACCCTGGGAACGCAAGGCCTTGGTTAGGGGATGATACCTTCATTTCTCTCACTGGAGATGCGGGTGACTCGGTCACTGTTCTCTTTACAACCTCCAGCTTCACTTCAAACAACACCGACGCCTTTGATGACTTCATCAGGAGTCCAGCCGATTTCAATGTCACATTGATCGAGAATGCCACCTTGCCAGAATCCGGAAATCTGTGCATTGACACAGTTCTGCCCTCGCTGACGGAAGGATCCATTGGCTTTCTCTATGTTGCGACAAACACCAATCTGTCCGCATGTGCTACCGTGCAATACTTGGCTGAGTCTGCCGAAGGTGTGCAGGTACCAGGATCCAACCTCACGTACCGCGACTATTATTGTTCCAACTCGACCACCCTTCCAGTAGTAGACGAGGTTTGCGATTGTCACTGCCATGGTGCCGACGGTAAGCTTTGAGCTGTGTTTCCTGATTTGGGTCATGATTGTCTAATATTTTGAAGAACATTGTGAAGGCAACTGTTCTCCCTCTCAACTTGATGATGCTCGTGCAGAGTGCATGGCTGACCACGATGACGATGACGATCATGACGATCATGACCACGACGATCATGAGGAAGAGTGTGATTGTCACTGTCATGGTGACGAAGGTACGTTCACATTGGTTTTTCCGACAGCTGCCGGCTAATATTTCTAGAACACTGTTCCGGTGATTGTACACAGGCTCAGCTCACCAATGCTAGAGCCGAGTGCAGCGCTGCAGCTGGAGGCTCCACTGCTACCTCAGGATCAGGGTCCACAACGGCCTCTGGGACGGGTGCAGCAGCTACGGCGACGGACAATGGCGCGATTGGCGCGATTGTAGTCGGGCAAACAAGTAAAGCTGTTGGTATCATCGCACTCGTATATGCCTTCATGATGGTATAAAGTCCCATTAGTCGACATTCCGGATCCAGCATTCCATTGGTCTCTCATATTGGTCAACAATTTGATTGTGGGAGAAATCTGTATGTATATGTGAAGATGTAACATAAAATCCACATTCACAGCATTCTATCTCGAAATCTCGACATTTCCCGGGTGTACCGATGGCAAATTGTAGTGGTATCGTCGAGAAACTTGGATGGGTAATCTGAACATCAGCAGAGAAACCTGCCGAAGTTATACCCCTAAACCACTAGAATGCAAGCATCGTTCGAGCAAACAAGTCTATAACCAACACACTGTGGACATGACGACCCTAGCAACAACAACCCCCGTCAACGTTATAAGTCGCGCCCGTCACAAAGCTCGCTTCATCCGAAAGGAGGAAAGCGATGACACTTGCGATCTCACCCGGCTGCGCCTGTCGATCGATGACTTGCAGTCCTTTGGTAGATTGGGCGTAGCCTTGGATTTTCTCTGTTTCTTTGACCATAGGCGTTGCGACAATACCTAAGATTGTACCCCTCATGTGAGCAAGCAGTCTCAAATGGCATAAGATTACGGAGGTCGGTTCTCTCTTACCTGGGGCTACTGCATTGATTCTATGGTCTGGATGCTCCTTGGCCGCCGTTCGTGTTAGGCCCAACACAGCATGCTTGCTTGCAACGTAGCTCCCAATGCCTGGAACTCCCACGTGGCCGGCAGCGCTAGCGACATTCACCTAGACGTGCGATAAGAAAGACAATGTCAGAACTCAGCTGGGAACAAATATAGTACAGTAAAGAGTCATGGAGCTCCATCGTCCGTTTCTCCTTTCTATCTCCCCGACACGGGATTTCGGCGCGACTCACAATACTGCCACCCTTAGACAAGGTTCGAAGCTGTGCTCTCAGACAGTAGAATAGGCCCGTGGAGTTCACGTCCATGTGGAAGTGGAACCCTTCATCAGTCTCGTCCACCAGTCGAACATTATTGCGATAGACACCCGCGATGTTTGCAGCAGCATCAAGCCTACCGTGGTCTGCCACCGTTCTAGCGATCCATCCATCGACGGCTTTACTATCTCTGACGTCGACCACAGTACTTGTATGCTTGCCGCCTCTGCTTGTCGTCAACGTTTGGATCGCCTCGTCCAACCCCTGTTGATTCGTGTCTGCCAGCGACAATATTGCGCCTCTGGAAGCAAGCAGTTGTGCAGCACTAAGTGCGATTCCTCGTGCTGCCCCCGTGATGGCGATCTGTTGGCCATGTGTCTACGTTAGTTATCAAAAATATCTCTGGCCTTGGTCTTTGCTGTGTGGGATTTTGCTTTCTCCTCTCTTGGGATATAGGGTTTGCGGCGTCATTTCTGCTTACCACTTTCCCTCCTAGAGATGCCATTTTCCTTTTTGTGGCTCAATTCGAACCTTCATGAACTGCCCAGGCTATCAGGGTGTTGGGGTACTCAGAGCTTAGTCCTCGGCACTTATGATAGTTAAGCGTCAAACGAATGTTCTCTTGACTCAAGGCCCTGTTGTGCGCTTCGTATATATAAAAACGTTTCGAGCTCTCTCATCTCCACGAACTTTATTATAGCGCATAGGCGATCCCAACACTGATGCCGGGGCCGGGGTAGTTCATTTCCGAGTGCTGATCTACCCTTGGCCGACCTGCGAAGAGGCGGTGATGCCGGCAAAGTCGGACATTTTTTCTACGCTCCAGTTTTCCTTGTATGAACATTGAGAAACAGCCCTATATCCACCCAAGCTCATGAATGAAATGGACAGTAGCTGCCCTCTAGATCTCAGACTGCACGCAAATTTACCATTGGACGACGCTATGTTCGATGAAGAGGTGAAAGGGTTAGATGTCTCTCCTCATCGTTAGCGAGGAGGGCATCCTATCTATGCCACCTAGCCTGCGCTTTTGGTCTCCAAACTTTACACTGGGGGGCTCGAGGACGGTATACCACACTCGTCTTGCTCCCACAGGCTGTGACGCTCACGACTACGCGTGCATGTATGTAGCGTCTCCCAGCCCCTAGTATAGAGTTTGGAGATCAGAAGATAGGAAGCCCCAGTGTACAACGAGGATGGACAACCAACTTTTCATCTCTCGGTCTCATAATAATAACATTTCATGCGAATCCCTATCAGTTCACTGATTCTCTCAATTCCTACATTAATCAATGCTGTAGTCAATCATGCGAAGGATTATTGTTGCAAGTTTTGATCGAGATAATTCATCATATGGACGGCCATGTGGCTTTTGAGGATATAGGAGACTGTCTTGAGCAAGTGAGCATGCTACTACCTCCGCTCAAGATGATGACGATAGGTCAATTTCAAACCGAATCAACAATCTTTTCGTCATGTCCCCCCTTGGCATTGAGCTTCTCAACCGGGGCGTCTACATGGTAGTTCATGATGGCCTTGAGATCGGTGATGAACCAAGAAGCGACTGCAGCCAGAAAGATAAATGGACATGCGATGATGAAAGGATACCTGAGCCCATCAGCATAGGCCTGCTGCAAGCCTTGGACTCCTGCATTGATGATGGCCTCGGTAACGCCAGGGACCGACGCAACGGCTTCGGGTCGAGGGCCCGTGAGTGCGAGGATGAAGTCCGGTACCGACTCAATGGGCAGACCAGCAGTCACGACTGAATTTCCGATGTATTCCGGAATATACACACCCAACTTGTCGGCGACAACGGCTGCATACATAGAGGTGAAGGAAGAGGATGAAACTGCTCTGGAAATCACAGCAACTGCAGTGGCCGTGGCAACATGTCTATGCGGGGACGCGAGCTGGACCCCGGCGATGGCTTGACTGAGAACTGCCGCGGTACCAAAGCCGCTCAGTGCGACATACACCAAGGATCTTGCGTTCTGTCCCGGCTGGATCGTAGACATGCCGATGGTGCCAATTAGGCAGATGATATGGCCGACTGTCAGTGTCTCGCGGATGGATCGGAGCTTGACTCCAACATAACCAAAGATAGGCGTTCCTATAGCCAAGCCGCCGAAGTAGACCGAAACGCGAGCTGATGAGACGACTAGATCGGTTTCGAAAAGCGCTTGCGTCCTGGTTTATGTGGATTGTCAGTCTCCGCGGAGCAAAATAACTCGTGTCGTAAAGGGGTCGACTCTCACTCACAAGACGGGGTAGAATATGATGTAAGAATACACCATGGCACCTTCGACGAACATCAACCACACGCAGATGACAAACGTCCGCACCAGCCTTTTGTTGTGAGTGAATAGCTCGTGGTTCACGATGCCGCTTTTCGTTCCCTTCCACTCAAAAAGCCCGAAGCCGATCAGTCCGACAAAACCGAGGATCAGCGTCACTAGGGTGGGTGCTGAGGCCCAAGGATAAAGAGTACCCCCGAGCTGTATAGATTCAGATGTTAGCATGCATCCTTTGAATTCTTGTCATGCGTCCAATACCGGTCGTTGAGAATGAGATTGAGTCGGATGGGTTTACAAAGACTCACGTTCAGCCCTGTCAGCAGCAGTACTAGGCCGGTTGCTATAATCAAAGCTCCAAGTAGATCGAGTTGCTTGAGCTTCTGCCAGGTGCTCAGATGGTCGAATCTTGTATGTCGCTTTGGTGGTCGGTACCCAATAAACAGAAAGACAGCTGATGCACCCCAGAGGGCCATCTCGATCCACTGTCAGAAGGATTAATATGTTGATATTCATCAAAAGATGGTGAGGCATATAAGATTCCTGCGGCTTACATAGAAAGTTCTCCATCCAGTCTGTAGATTCCTTTTTGCCAAAGCACCCATTATCAATGGCGCCGAGATCATTCCAAGACCTCCCGCAACATTGATGGCTGCCTGGGCCACTGTAACATAGCTATTCAGCTCGGTTCGTGCATAAAGTTACAGAGGTCCGTAAAACCTACTGGGACGCCATTTTGTGGGTAGAATCTCACTAGGTACCACAAATGTGAGAGTGATGACAGCAATAGAAGCCCCAATCAGGGTCTGCGCTGCGATGAGCCGACCGATGCTCTGAGATCCTGGAGCAATTGCCGAGCCGATGAATGCGATGGTGGTGCAGGTTACCAGAAGAGCTTTTCTTGCTTGGAAAAGGTCTGAGGCCGACGACAAGATGCCGCAGAATACAGCTTGCACAAGAAGCATTGAGTTGGGAACCCATGTCTGGGATTCCACCCCGTTCAGATCTGCTGCAATTTGTCCTAGCTATATCCAAGTCAGTGTCGTTGAATCGTCCTCTATTCTGTGACAGCCACATACAAGAGAAGGGGGGCCCATCAGCGAAAACAGCTGGCAGAAGCTTTGCACACACAATGCCGTCAATGCAATCCACGTTCGAGCGTGCAGCTCGGGCTCATGAATCTCGTCTGTGTACGTGATATTTTCTACTTCTGGTGACTCTGCTGCGATACTCTCATCGTGATGTGCGAGGTCAATTGATTTGACATCTATTTTGTCTGTCGATGGCAGCACGGGTGCGTTTTGCTCTGGAGACATCTTGTGGTTGGAGGATTGTACGGTAAAGATTAGATGATGTCGCTTGACGGTCAAGTATGAACCCTTGATTGCTGGTGTTCGAGAATACACATCTAGTTGAGGTTTGTGCTTCATCTGATGCGCACATATCTACACTATATACGTGTGGCTCAATGCCACATGGATTCCCGCATTTCATTTCCCCGGAAACTGGAGCCAATAATGCATCTACGTTGGCAAAGTTATAGGTCCATATTTCCATGCCACATCTTGATGTGATCTGACTATGACCTCCCTTTCGACATCTCGATAGCCAGCTTTAGGCCATAACGCCGAGCCATCCTCGTGTAGTCGGTTAACTTCATTCGCCGGAACATTTTGTCAAAGACATATTACCTGATGGTGACACGAGATAGTCGATTACCGTGCCCACTCCTGTACGGGAAATAGACGGGTGCCAGCAGGTTTGCAGCCAATGAAGAGGTAGCGGAGTTTCCAGACTGGGTTCATCATAAGGGGCAGTGGCGTCAACACCACATTTTTCTAGTCCATAGCCGTAGGTCCTGCTTGCAGTCACTTTCGGTTGAATTTTCAGCACTTGTGGCCTGGGATCGTCTGTGTCAGCATTTGCACAAGATCCGACTACAGTAGCGGATGTTCTGAACTAGTTGGGACCCTGTCGAGTATATTTCAGTGCTAACATCTGAAACGAAGACCTTAAGGCCAGTGAGTGTGAGAAACCCTTCCTTTATTTCTACTTATCTGACTTCCATCTCCCCGCAAACTCAAGAGCGGACAGACAACCCAGCTAGCATGGGTCGCTTCTTTGGGAAAGTGGTGCTAGTGACCGGAGGGACCAGCGGTCTAGGTGCTGCCACTTGCCAACTATTTGTGAACGAGGGTGCAACTGTTTTTGTGACGGACTTAGACGAACGCGACTTCATTCGACGTCTCAGCTCCGAGAATGCGCACTACAGAAGATGCGATATCTCATCTCCAGAGGACTGTGAAGACGCTGTGGCTGACTGTATCCAGAGGTATGGTCGATTAGACATTCTTTTCTCCAACGCAGCAGTAACCCCTACAACGTATACGAGTGCAGAGGATCACGACCTGGCTCTGTTCCAACGGATTGTGACAGCCAACATTTGCAGCACCGTCTATCTTGCTAGAGCAGCAGTACCTCAGATGCGAAAACAAGGAAATGGAGTAATCATCGCCACAGCAAGCACGGCAGGGACTGGTGCAGACTATGGCCTTGCCCCGTATTGTGCAAGCAAAGCTGGAGTCATTAATCTTTGCAAGACAATGGCCATTGACTATGCAAAAGAGGGCATTCGTGTCAATGCCATCTGTCCAGGGCTTATGGACACTCCCATGGTCAACAAACTCATTACAGATGCAGCTGTTACTCAGGTCATTCGAGACACCATCCCTATGGGGAGAGCAGCCGACCCGCGTGAAGTCGCCCAGGCAGTATTGTTTCTGGCTTCTGACGATGCTTCGTATATCACAGGCCAGGGTAAGATTGATTTTACAAGACAACGAGATGCAAATTCTGACAATGTGTTCAGCCCTCGCGGTGGATGGAGGTTCTACAGCCAAAAGCGGCGATGTAGACTTTATGCCCTTTATCAAAAGTAGTTGAGTGGTCACGACATGAGTAATGCCATGGATTGCTGAACACCTTTACAAATCCTCGCAGAGCGCCATAGAATAGTCTTTCCGCAAACAACACATGTAGAAATGTTGAAACATCTCAGGTATGCGATTTGATGGAATGAGGGTGATTTACTGCGTCGGAAATGTGTTACTCACGGTCTGAAAACAATAAATATCTTGAGAAGCTCTGTCAAGTTTCTCCAGAGACCAGCAGATAGGATTTGTCGTCTAGCAAGTGCCGGGTTTAGCTAACAAGATCATCGAAGTCGCCAATATTTCGAATTTCGGTCGCTTCCTCTATGTGGACATGCACTCCTGCCACCTTGCTGACCCAAAGCGGCGAAGGCTTTCTGTACTCATGAGTCGCTGCCCGATAACCGCCCTCAAAATGTGGACTTAATTTGTCAAAGGCTAAGAGATGCTTCAACCGGCAAACTCAGGGAGGTAGTTAGCAACAGCATCCATGGTAGCCATGGCGGCAATTGTAACTGGGCAATCCGTCTGGCTCTCGGCAGTGAAAGGCGGGGAAATGTCTACTCGTATCTCTCAGCCAAAGAGATGAGGAAATATTTAGTTGAATTGCCGTGAATGCCGCCAACGTCGGAACCAAACATCCAAGCAGTTCGCTATGAAAACCATTCAATATTTACAATTCTCTAAGACTAGGGGAGTTGTCTACCTACCAGCATAATGACACTAAAAGACAACTACATCGTCCAAAACCAGGCAGACATACCTGCTCCCTTCAACAAATTGATACCCCAATACTTTCAAGCATGGGATAACCCTCATTCAAAGGATGAAGACTGAATCAAATTTTTCTCGCCAAATGGTGTCACCAAGTTCGGAGGTCATGTGCTTCAGGGGTACGATGCTCTTCGAGCAATGAGAGCCGGCTTTATCGATCCTGTCGAAGGCCCAGTGGTTCAATGTGAGCATACGTTGAAAACCTGCTGGATGTTGGCTGGTGGCTCGGAGAAGGATACTTATTCATTCTTTTTCAAAAGTTCGATCTGGTATAGACTGGTGAACGGGCAAAAGATTGATGCTGAGTGTGTTTCTTATATGAAAATGGTAGAAACTGGCAAAGGTGAATGGAGAGCAATCGAGTATGAGGTTTTCATGTCTTCGTTTGAGGTCTTCGATGCCATCAAAGCCATGGTTGCAACACAAAGCACTAAGTGAATCCAGCAAGATTCCGTTTGCTGAGGGATTGAAGCAGCTATCCTAGAGGGTGTTCAGTGGCACTATCCATGCCAGGGTGCCTATCAAGACTGGGCGGGCACAAACATTGGGCCTCTGGTACCAACCGGCACTGAATTCCTAAATATAGGTCCTTCTTACCAGTACATTGCGGCCACCTTGTCCAACAGTTGTCCTGATACGGTGCATTTCCGACGTACCGGTCAGGCACCTATCCTAGTACTGTAGCGTCTCCCAATTAGACCAATCAGAAGTTTATACTAGTACTTGACTTGCCAGTCCGTATTCTGGGGGCCGACTAATCGCGAGCCCTTGAAACGGGTGGAAAGTTTGCAAGTCTGGCCTGATGCGAGACAAATTCCCACGAATTCATTGCGGGCACGTGAGTGACGCGCTACGTCATTTTCTCCCCATGGACGCGTTGGCTTGGCATCGTCTAAAAACGGGAAGGCGCAAAATTTGCTAAGTTCGATTGATTCATGTTTCCCGTCTTCATCATCTGTCGAACAAATCAATTTCCCTGATCAGCGTACCTCGCACATTAATAACAGCGCGAAACGCATCTCAAACTGTATTTGGTCATGGGCACTACTACACTACTTCAAGTGTCTCTGGATCACTTCATCTGACACGTCCTTGTGCAGGTAATTCAAAAACCTTTCGAACATCTCCCATGCGCTTCGATTCAGCAAATCCATCTGCTCCGTCACCCATACTTCCACTTGTTCTCGCTCGACTGTCTCTCCATTGCTCTCCTTTTTCACCACTGGCGACTTGCGTGGCGGCATGCTGACATTCCTGCAGCATAAACGTGCATGGGTCCATACCTCATCGGGAAAGTCGACAGAGGAAACCCAGAACAAAGCCTCGTGATCATTATGTCCGTTGATCGTGACGATGCAGTAGATAGGTAGATGCAGGCATTTACGAGTAATCCGACCAAAATACACAATGTTCGTCGTCGTCGTCGTCGTTCGTTTAAATTATGAGGTCTAAACTATGGGGCATTCCTTTCACGGCGGGGAAAAATCACGTGCATTTTTGGTGATTTTGCCGCGTCTTTTCCGGCGCAGATCGTCTTCATCGAGCTCAACCTCCTTCACGACCTTCGCAGCTGAATAGATTCATTGCACGACGCGAATAGAGATGGAAGGTGAGGATGTCTCCGGCGCAGAGGTCATCTCAAAGGCTTCGATAAAGCAGAAGCGCGCCCTTAAAGCCTGCGACTTCTGTCACCGGCGAGGTCGTCGCTGCAAAGCCTCACCCAACGACAACACCCGATGCATGACATGCATCGAGTATGCTGTCTCCTGTACTTGGAATCGAGTGTCTGCCAAACGGGGCGCCAAACCTCGTCGATCGAAAGTCACAGAGACTCTGTGGATCTTCGATGAAAGCAAACATGGTTCCCGGAGTCTCATCACCAATCTGTGCGACAACTTCTTCGAGTCGGTTTATCCAGTGTTCGTCCGAGGATTCGCATTGGGATGATTGTTGCTGATGTCTCTCAGAGCTGCCATTATACATGAGCAAACCTTTATGGATCACTGGCACAGGGACAAGATCCCCTGCGACAGGCCATCGTATGCCAGATTGATGGCTGTATGCGCCTTGAGTGCCACTCGCATCACCAGTGGCGCTACCTTCCAGCTAAGGAACATCCAGGAGCACTTTGAGCCGAATTTCTATCTCAACGAGGCTTTGCAGGCAGTCTCCGGTAATGTGAGCGAGTCATTCAATCTCGAATCTCTTCAGGCAGTCGGAGTGATATGCCTGACGGCACTCGAAGCCGGTAACACCTTTTTGTTACAACGATACATGGGCATGTATCACGCCGCACTGGCAGAGCAAGGCTTCCACGACGAAAGGCGCTGGCCAGACGACATCAGTATCATCGAGAAGGAAGAACGAAGAAGACTCTACTGGTACATGTACCGTCTCGAGGTCCATACATCACTCGTCTTGGGGCATGCTGTGCGATGTCCCGAGTTACATTCTGCCGTGGCATATCCATCGCTCCCTGATCAGGATTTCACTGAGTCGATTCGGGAGTCGGAGTGGCTCAGCGGATGGAATTTTATCACCGACATTTATCGTGGTATGGAACATGTCATCCCATATTTCCGGTCCCGGCGGGCGATTGTCAACCGCGCGAATCGAAAACTCTCCACGGCCTTCCTCTACGATTATGACCCCCAGGAGAAGATCGTGGAGCCGCTGGCTCTAGCATTGTCGAATCTACCCAGCCGGTTCAAGCACGCGTTCGCGGTCTCCCGAGATACCCGACAGAATCGGTGTGCCTTTCAGACGGCGAACATCATATGCACTTATCATGTAAGAGTTGTAGATGCGTCCTTGTTTCATTGCTTGGGCTGATGGAAAGCAGTTGCTACGTATTTTGTCATTTTGTGCCAACGACGGGACATTGTTTGAAGCCTGTCGGACGGCTCTTGACCTGATCGAAGAGATATCGGCCATTCCACACCAATATATGAGAGCCATGGGGCTTTCGATGGCAAGTTATACAGCTGTCAAGGTCACTCAGTGCTGATGCCTTCCAGTTGCAAGAACTGTCCGGACTTGGGCACATCTTGAGCAGTTTCGTCAAGAAAGAACTACGCAGGTCAGACTATCAGCACCTGAGGACAGTGATGTGAGCTCCAGCCTCCCATCTTCCTCTGGACGTTCCGTCTCCAGATTGGCTCGATGCTTACGGTGACCAGGGTGTGTATGTCGGAGCTTCTGGAGATTATGCCATCATGCCTGTCTGCGGCTGCAGATGCCAGCCGAAGACTCCGGGCCTACGTTGAAGACATCGATCACTTCCTCAGTCCTACACAAACACCCGAAACCCCCACCGTCGAGTATGCGCAAACTTATGACGGAGCCCTGGTGACCCAGCAATCCGACGTTGATGAGATTATGATTCCGCTTGAGATGCTTGAACGAATACCATGGGACTGGGCAGAGCCGTTTCATGTATTTTAGATTCCCCGAAAGCGGCAACATGACATACAGGACGATTCAATCCCTCAATACTGCTTTGTGCCTTCGCCTGTTACCCACGACGTCCTTTGCCTCCTCGTCCTCCACAGGTAATACTCTCCGGCAGTCATGACCGGGTACTTGTTCGGACACTCTTCAGAGACACAAGTCGGAATCGGATCGAGCACAGTCTGTCGATTTAGCCCCCAGAAGAAGGGTACAGAATACCGCTCTCGACCACTTTCATTGATGACTCGATGCACGGTGCTCACAAAAAAGTCATTCGTCTGTCTCATGAAACAATCGGCAATGTTGACAACGAACGACCCGGGAATCGGCTTGACCTTGATCCAACGTCCTGATTTGCTCAGCACCTCCAAGCCCTCGGTGTCAGCGGTGATGATGGTGAAATACTCGACATCGGTGTGCGCTCCAATTCCATTCTGATCATCTCGAGATGCTTCTTGTCTTGGATAGTGCACGATCCTGACCCCAGCCTCTGGCCGCTTGACCATGTCATCAAATGACTTCTCAGGCAGACGAAGGGCCAACGCAAACATCCTGGTGAGCTTACGGGCAAAGCTGATCATCTCTGACTGGTATGCGCACAGCGTTTCCTTGAATTGGGGCAAGTTCTCTGGCCAGAGATTGATCTCCGCAATGGAACTATCCGGCTCATCCGGATCATTGGCCGCATTGTAATTCCAATTGTATGCCTCATACAAATCTGCGAGAGGAGAATATCAGCTTGGAAACATCCGACTGCTCCCGTCAAAGGTTGAAGGACCAACCTCTCTGCTTCCAACTGTTGGGGTTGTAGTGCTGCATGGGATGATATCCGCAGTACTCGTCTGGCATCAACTCCGTGCAAACTTCCATCTTCTTCTCGGCGGGAAGGGCGAAGAAAGACTTTGCCTCGGTGATGACGTTCTCGGCCAGCTGCATATTCACCCTCTACATTCGAGGACATTAGCATTGATTCAACAATTTGCATCAATGAGAGTGATTACCACGTACATGGTTGACTATGCAGAAAAAGCCGATGCTGTGAGCTGCTTCCCGAATCTCCTCAGCGACAGCCTGACGGTCGTCAGCATTGTCGCTATACATGCGAGAGACGTCGATGACTGGGATCGCCTCATCCGTGCTTGAAGCATTGGAGTTAAAGGTGAAAGTCTTGCCATTGGTGAGGGTGATGCTGTGAGGGGCCTCAGATTGGACTGTCGTCGCAGACATGCTGACAGGCGAGGCGAGTTCTAGCAAACTTCTTCAGTATCTTCAGCTGTGTGACCTACAAGGAGATGCCGAGTCTCGTCCAGCGTAATATATTGCAATGCGATAAGTTATCTCTCCAAGTCGAGCGCCGGTCTGGAACACAAAGGATTGCAATTTACGAATTCAGCCGCCACTGGTGTTGGACCATGTCGTCCTCTCAAGCATACATTCTGCGATGCTTGGGCGGTCTAGGCGGGACAGGACAAGATTCAGGCGCATGAATTGGTAATTTGGCCCATGCATTGATACAGCAACACGAACTCGCCCACCGAGGGAGGGTGTCAAGTGGGTCGATTGTCGGCGTCATGAATGGTTCGAGGCTGTTAAATGGTTAATTCTGATAACAGCCTCAGCCGTGATTGGTACCGCCATGTCTTCGAAGCTTCTTTTCCTGCGACTCGCAGCATACTCTCCCGTCTTCTCCCATGCCTTGTCAACGCTGATCAATGCCCGGCGGAAACAGATAGTGTGAGCTAACCGCGCTCTCCAGTGGCGAGCATCGCATTGCAAAGATATCTAGACATTGATATCTGAAAGTCATATCTTTCGAAAATGATGACCAGCCTGCCTTGGAAGATAAATACATCGACATATCCCAACGGTCACATAGCTGGTTCTCATCCTTGATCGCGCCAGCTCAACATCCAAAGCTCTGCGACTCGGCGAGCCACGCAAGATGAGCACCGCTTTCCAAAAGTTCCTAGCTCGCGTTGAGGTCAAAGACCACGACGATGGCAACCTTGGCAAAAACGCGAACTTCGACACCAAACCCCTTGAACCAGCCCGGCGCACATATGGGCCATGGCAGTTTGTGACCCTGTGGGTCATCACCGGGTCGTTCAACATCGGCGGCTGGACCACGGGCTCCTCGTTGATCGCGCTGGGATTGAACGTCTGGCAAGCTATGCTCACCGTGATCATCGGCAACTGCATCGTCGGTGTCCTGTGTGTGCTTAGTGGCCACCCGGGCGCCAAATGGCATATCGGCTTCCCCATCATCCAGCGATGTTCCTGGGGCATTCGGGGATCAGTCTTCATCATCATCCAGCGAGTGTTCCTGGCGTGCATCTGGTTCTCGACGCAGGTGTACTGGGGCGGTCAATGCGTGCGTGTCTTCCTCACCGCGCTCTGGCCGTCGTTTGCTCGCGTCGACACCCCGCTGGCCAACGGTACAATGACGACCGCCGACCTGACCTCATTCATCATCTTTACCATTCTCTACCTGCCGCTGACGTGGATTCGACCCGAGAAATACAACATCCCTTTCCTCATCTCGTGCTCGGTGGTCATCCCGACCATTTTTGTCTCCTTGATCTGGTTCACGGCGACAGCCAAGGGAGCTGGAACATTGATTCACGATGTCTCGGGTCTTACGGGGATCACTCAGGCCCGCGGCAGTCAGTTGGGCTGGATGATGACGTTGGGGATATGCACCAACATCAGCTCCATTTCCGTCCACATCTTCGTCCAGTCAGACTATACCCGCTTTGCTCGGAAGCCGAAGGATCAGATCCTGGCGCAGCTGGTCATGGTCCCTCTGGGCACCATCGTCGTTTCCCTGATCGGCATCATCTGCACTTCCTGCGCAGCAGAGATCTTCCCGGAGCAACAAGGTACACTTCTCTGGGCACCCTATGATCTATTTACCGCCCTTCAACAACACTACAACAACTCGTCCCGCTCCCGCGCCGCCGTCGCCTTCGCCAGTCTTTCCTTCCTGGTCGCCCAATTCGGCATGGTCGTGGCCAACAACGGCCTGTCTGCGGGCATGGATCTATCAGCGCTATTCCCACGCTTCTTCACCATCCGCCGCGGCATGTGGCTCATGTCGTGTCTCGCCTTCATCGTCCAACCATGGCAACTGCTCAACGGCGCGAGTAAATTCCTCACTGTGCTGGGCGGCTACGGCGTCTTCCTCGGCCCCATGACCGGCGTCATGTTCGCCGACTACTTCTTCCTCCGCGGACGCAAGATCAAATTAACCGACCTGTACAAGCCCGACAACCAGAGCATTTATTGGTACTGGAAGGGCGTCAACTGGCGGCCCTTTATCGCCTGGATCATGGGCGTTTGGGTCACCGTCCCCGGATTCGCGCAGTTTGTTCGCTACGGAACGTCAAAGTCGTTGCCAGGCTGGTCGAATCTGTACAACATCTCCTATCCGTTGGGCATGACGCTGACGATCCTGATTTATCTCGGCTTGAACAAATTCTTCCCCGTCGCGGGTGTGGGAGTTGTGGATGATTACGACTATTTTGGAACGTTTGGCCCGGCCGAGTCTCCGTCGCTAAGTGGAGAGGAGGTTGTGACAGTGCAGATCGAAGAGGACTCGATGAAGGGGTCCAAGCTGGACAAGGAAGCTTGATATTTGTCTTGCAATGCTGGGAGTACATGTGCGTGATGATGCTCGTGTCGAGCAGGGTGATTGATAGAGGTTGCTAGCTCTGAATACACCGTGAATTTTATATATATGTTACTCTACAGACTTACACCTGACCGTACCTAGATCGAATCCATACAAAGCCAGGCCCTTCACGTCCCTACACAGTACATTAACGCTGGTCCGGTGTCTGGTCGCCTACAAGAGTCTCAATACCTAGGTACATACTCACATCGTAGGTGGTCACTGGTGGTGTTGATAGCCTCGCCTGGGGCACGAGGCTGTAGGACGCCAAGGCCAACAGGGCAAAGTATCACGTGGTTTCGCGTCAAGCTTGAGAGACAAACCGTCAATGCGCGCTGCAGATGCTTGCACAAATGCTGGGCCCGTCGTTATCATTGGGAAACTATAGATGACAGTAACACCTTCCAACATCACGGCCATATGATTACCTTGACCAGTGTCTGTCCCGCAATGCAAGTTCCCATACGACACGCATTTGATTGACACGAAACGACACACCGTCCGCAAGCGAATGGCTTGTTTTCTTTTCCCCATGGAGAATCCGTCCTCCGATATCTAGTATGTAGATGGCGGAAAGTTTCAAGAATCCGCTGCTAGCGGGATGGTTGAAGGAATGGATGGACAAGCTGCGGTTCGAGGCATACGGTATGCTTTAATCAAGGCCATGGGGACACTCGATCGGGAGAGTAATGAGGCGATCACGAAGGAAGAGTCAATCACTCTAGCGAAGCCGCATTGTGATGCGAGTTCTACGACGCCTAGTGATCCGACAAAGTTCTTCACACTGCCAGACAGGACCTTCAGAGGCACCGCTTCACTAATAATTCAAGGCAATCTCGCCATCGCCAATGATCATTAATGGCTGGCTCAGCCGCCCAGCTTCCGCCCAAGCGAAACCCAAGCACACGCAAGCACGTGCTCGATGCTCCATTCGAGGGATTCTCGCCACGTGACCAATATCAAAGTAGTTCATGATTTTCTCAAGGTCCTCACTTATTACAAGCTTTATGAATACCCCCAAGCAAGCTTTCCACTTCACCTGGCTACAATCGAGCATAGCATACTCGCATGTTGATGCTACATGCTACGACATGCAACATAATCATTCCTCCTGGAGACCGAGATATCTCATACTGGTGCTGTTAGGTGTCTTGGCCACCGTGACACGCTATTTGGTATTCCCAATCAACTCACAAGAGCAAGATCATGTCACTAAAGCAAAACATGGTCAAGTCCATCATTTCCAGGTAATTATTCTCCTCGGCATTATGTTGATTATCTTACGTCTGCCACCTGTGGCTCAAACTCGGTCGATAAGCATCCGAATCTAATCAGCCTAATATCAGACCATCTTCGAAACTCATATCGTATTTGAGGACGTTTTTGAAGGCTGTTCGAGCCCACACACATCCCCGCGATATCAAAAACAAAGAGACAAATTTCTATCTCAATTGGAGAGAAGTAGAAATGATGTCCAAGCCAAGAAGGGTCCACGCTACCGCTTGCTCCAAGCTTTGTACGGATTCTCGAGATATGAAGACGTGAACTCAAAGGAAGCACTCCGTCTCGAGTCTTTATACAACAAGACCTCAAAGGAAAAGAAAAAGGTAAGCCAACAGTCATAAATATTCTTGTCTTTGAAAGTTTCCAACCCATGGTGTCAGTTTATCGAGTCGGCACTCACATATCAGTCCAACTTCGACGAAACTCGTGCTCTTTTCACTTCCAACAATCAACTCATCAAAAAAATCATTTTGCGGGCAATGGATCACTATCAAATTTCCCAGGAAGAGTTAGCAACCTTCATAACTTCAATCGAAGCCCATGATCAGAAAGATAAAGCTAAGCCAGACAAGACCAGCATGTCCCAGGCCCTGAAACACGTTGTGCGAGAGTGGTCTACCGAGGGGTTTCACGAATGGTCTGGATCATATGCCGTTATCAGAGAGAGTCTAATTTGCCTTTTCCCGCGCCAGCTCAACAACAGCAATCGCGCGTACAATACTACCCAGCCATCATTGAGAATTCTTCTTCCCGGGTCAGGACTCAACCGGATTGCACATGAGGTGGCTAGGCTCGGACAAGACGTACAAGTGACTGCCAACGAGTTCTCGCCATACATGAACATCGTCTACAACTATATCAGCACGATCACGGTCCCGTTCTCAATGCATTTTCATCCCTACATTGATTCATGGTCGCACCAGCCATCTCGAGCAGAACTTCATCGTCGTGTCCATGCCCCTGACACCTTACCCTGCCTGTCAGATGTTGTACTTGTTGAGGGTGACTTTTTGCGTATCTTCAACGACCACAAAGGCCAGCATTGGTCTGCGACACAGGACGTGCTCATTACACATTTCTTCCTCGACACCGCTAGAAATGTGCTTTCGTACATGGAGAACATCCATCGACTGCTCAGACCGGGTGGTACCTGGCTCAATTTCGGTCCTTTGCTCTGGAGCTATAATGCCGAGCTACAACTCTCGCTAGAGGAAGTTGTCAGATTGGCTGAAGCTATGGGATTTGAGTTTTTGGAAACGAGCTCGGAATTTGGTCCAGAAACGATCCCGGGTTTGAAGGTAAGAAGCATCCATGCGCCTTATGGGTACAATTCGAGGGCGCTGTCCGAGAACGCTTACAAGGCTCAATTCTGGGTTGCAACAAAAAGATAATTCACGACGTGCAATTAAACGAGCGAGTGGTTTGTTATGAGATTTCAACACTGACTAGTCTGCTTTGGAACACATACGCTTTCTCAATTCAAAGCCGGAGCACCAACAAGGGTTTTAAGTCGGCGAGTCTGAGTGCTGAATCCACTGCCATAGCTTTCGGATTTGGCTTTCATTTACCAGGTATGATGTCTCAGCGACTCTCAAGGTCGGCATATGTTGGTGTGTAGTCGACATTTGATAGCTTTGAATTGGGCGGTCTTCAATACTGGAACGCTTCCGACCCCCATATCCACGTTGCCAGAATCCCAGCAGTTTCAATGCAGGGTGGTCTCTAGTCGCAGGACTTTCTTTCAACTGCTCCAATGTCTTCAACCATTCATCGACGGTGACGACTTTGAAAGATAACTCTTTTGATAACCACACGAGCAGATCAGACCAGTGCACACCCATGTCGGGATTCAAGACATGATATACAGCAAGAGTATCAGAGGTTCGGTCTATCACGCACCTTTCCACCGCAAGCTCGACAAAAGCCTTCGCTGCCAGATCTACTGGCAACCAATTCAAGATTTCATTGTTCAAGTCCGGCAGAACACCTGTGGCTTTGGCACTGACCATAAGCAAAGGATATGCTTCAGACATATTCCAAATCCCTGTCTTTGTGGCACCAGACAACTGACCGACACGACACACCGACACTCGGTGCTTCAACTTGGTTGAATTGTCAGCGTCTGCACATATCGCCTCTGCAATCCATTTCGAGCGAGCGTATCCTGTTGGCCCTGAGGCCGAAGGGTCGGCAACATAGGCTTCGGGAATGAAGCGACCAGTCGTCCCCCATGAGACGGATTGAGGAGGTTGATAATTTGACACCGATGCCACACTGGAGCAGAAGATAACGCGTGGAGATCTGGGCGAACGAAGAGCGAAATTCAAGATATTCTGCAACCCCGCCAGATGAGTTCCAGCAATAGACTTCAGGGAGATCAGGAAATTGACACTCCAAGCAAGATGCATGATCACATCCACACTATCTGCGAGGACGTGATACTCATGCTTGGAGAGTCCAAGGTCCTGGTCTGAGAGTCTGCATGACAAAATGGTGGTTTTGGTGTCCAAGTTTGACGGAATATTCAGTTTTCTTGATGTCAGTGCTTCGAAGACACGTTCTCGTGGAGCATGCTCACTGTTGTTCCGAACAAGCAATGAAATGTGAGAGACTTGCGGATCAGAAAGAAGCTGGTCAAGTATATGCGAACCAAGTGAGCCAGTAGCCCCAGTCAAGAGAACGTGAATTCCACCGTGATTATTCGGGATTCTGGACCGTTGCTCCTCGGAGCCCCTGTTATGCGTTTCTTCTGCCACTTGACTCACTCGATACTTCTGTACGAGGTCCAACATTAACTGGTGCTGGTCGTTAGAGTCATTTTGAACACTCTCTCCGGACCGTAGACGCAGAATCGTATCTCTGAGGTGTGAAATCGTACCTGCATCCTCAACCAGAGTCAGTGGCAAGGATGCGAAGGACGAATTTGGTATCATTCTCGCCACTGCATTCCTGATTTGAATACATCCAACAGAGTCTACCCCGAAAGTGAATAGATCCGTTTCATCAGACAAATGGTCGTCTTCGAGATGGTCACCGCCAGCCACAGACAAGATTATTTCACGAAGAGCGTCAGAGACTTCGCTATCTGGAATGTTTGTGCTGCAGTTAGGAAGCTGGAGATTTGCATATGTTGCTTCAATGATACCGGCATATTCTTGCTCGACAATCTTTCTCAGGATTGTGCCTTTGCTACTTTTGGCCAACCCTTCCACCACAGGCATCATCGGTACAAGCATATTCCGAGATATTCTCGCGTGCCTTTGAGTTTCATGGTTTAGGGTTGCTATCTTAGGCCAAAGCTCCCGAATGAGCTCGCTGTTCGATATCATTCGAGCAGACTCTGATCGAAAGAGCAGCGCACCAGGGTATGATTTCCCGTTGCCAAAGATGAGAACGCCGTCCAGGCTATCAGAGGATGCCTTGATTGCATCCTCTAGTGGCCCCGGGTCGAACTTCTTACCAGTGATCAATGTAAGTTGCGAGTCTGACCGTGAATGATATCTCCATGCATTTGGAATAGATGAATGGGGCGTAAAAAGATCTGCAGTGGCATAGGACCGGTTTCCGCGGTTCCTCTTCGCCATGTGAGGCCAGTCGGGCTGGATTACCAACTCGAAAAGACCCCCTTCCCTGGGCTCAAACTGCAATTGGTCTCCACCGGGACTTGATCGGAGATATTGCCACTCCTTATCTTGACAGTAGTCTCGATGTGACGACATGAGGAACCCACACTCAGCGCTTCCGAATCGAGATATCAGGTTCACATTTTTTTGTACAAGACTGTTGCCAACATCAATTGGCAAGGCAGCGCCACCGACGCCGACGATATCCATAGACTGAAGGATATCCAACCCCTTGTTATCATTAGCAAGCATTTGCAGAACATATGGCACTGATGAGAAGTATTTGACTGGTGGAATGGCAGGGTCCAATTTAGCCTGGTTCTGCGCAATGTCAAGACAAGTGAACACATGAGCGGCAGTAATTGGCAGTTCCTTTCCTGGGAAAAGCCAGATTAGAGCGTTACTGGTCCAAGCCCGGAACACATCGGCGATACCGCCATGGTAAAGGGGTGTGGTAGTGAATGTGGCTGCTGTGTGGCCGTCGAAGCAAGGTAGCACGCCAACGGCCGCACGGTGAGACTGCGGTATTGGTTTTGGAACACCAGTGGATGTGCCTGAGGTGTGATGTAGGTATGCAATGTCGGTATCACAGACAATTTGATCTTGATCTTGGTGTTCATGTACGGTGTCGACCGAGTCACCCGTCAGCTCTGAAATCTCGGGTCCTTCACCCTTTTTAATTGCAGGTATTGCAACCACGTTGATCATAGTGCTGAGGGTATCGTGATGCTCAACCTCTCGCTTAACCTTTTTGGCCAACTCCAGGTTCGTTTGGTCGTAAAAGAGATCAACGGCATTGCAGACATCCAGGAGATTAGCGATCGCCGAAGCAGAACACTGCGGTGCGATGAGAAGAACTGGGTGGCCCAGTCGCATCAACGCGAGCCATGTAAACAAGAATGACTCAGAACTTGGACTAAGAAGTGCCACAGTTTGACCTCGCCGTGCATGTAATTTGATTTTGGTTCTGATCGTCTCCGCAACTCCCGCGGAAAGCTGCTGTACGTCTGCAAAGCTCAATATTTTCCCCTGCCATTGCCGTGAGTTTGTTTGAACTGGTACATGATAAAACCCCACCGCCGGAAGCCCAGGTGAGTGTTTGGCCTTGTGATCAACCAGACCTGTCACTGTCTGGTATGGTGTGTACCTTTGGCTTTCCTGTTGTCGTCTTGCTTGTCCAAGTGTGCATGTGAAATATGTGGGTAACATTATTGCAGGATTGCTTTCTCTCTTGCGGGATTTGAGCCAATTCGACTGGTATCGTATCTTGGGCCGGAGGCTTTTCAGGTGTAGTAAAGTGTGGCCAGAGGAAATGCCCTCACAACCAGCCTGATAGACTGTCTCTACCTAACACAATGTTTCATCATCAAGAACGATGTTCTCATGTCAACATCTATAGTATTGACTCGTAAGGCGT
Source organism: Exophiala mesophila (assembly GCF_000836275.1). Classification (NCBI taxonomy): domain Eukaryota; kingdom Fungi; phylum Ascomycota; class Eurotiomycetes; order Chaetothyriales; family Herpotrichiellaceae; genus Exophiala; species Exophiala mesophila. The sequence goes on from NW_015622507.1 coordinate 4,924,128, forward strand.
GTGATCCGAACAGAGGATGATCAATATGTGGGAGCATAAAGCTCTCGGAAGGTATAATGCTGGAATATATCATTCATACAAGTGGCGATCTATCTGACATCATTACTTCCAGGTGGGATGGATAAGTACCGTTAGGTGGAACAACACAAAATATCCATTTCAGAGAGAACCTCAAATTTTCTCCCGTCAACCAAATGGTAGTAATACCCATCTTTTAATTCATCACAATGTCTAGCTTGGAACTGGATCATTAGGAGAAAAATGAATCTGCCTAAACTAGACCCAGATATCAATGTTATGGTGTCAATTGACCTTAACCCCGTCACTACGGCCGTTGACTCCGTTGGTGACACCAGTGGCCTGTCCATTTAGTGCAGCATGTGTCCCATTGGCAAAACCATTCTTCAATCCGTCCAGCCTTGGTGCTACAGGGGCCGGCTTTGTAGCCGTTCGTGCTGCATTTGTGGTATTCCATCCAGCGCCATGGACTCCGTTGTCTGCTGTTCTATTTGGTCGAGTATCATCGTTCAAGACGCTAATCTTGTTCAACTTATCTGAGAGACTGTTGACAACATTGATACCCAGTGGCGTATCGTTCAGTGTGTAGCCTGTGTCACTAGAGTCCACGAAAGCATCTAGGCCTTGGCCTTGGCGGGGGTAATTCTTCATTATTGATTTGTGCTTCCTCAGGGCGGAATACATCTCATCCATGGATACGTCGTTCAAGAAGACGCATCTTCCGAGAGGGCTAGGCACAGCAGCTCGAAGCTTGCCGTCTCTTGTCCGAAGTATGGCTTGGGTGCCTTTATCGAGGATGTCTTCGTCGAATTGGTGATGATCCATGGACAGACCAGCCCTCGAAAAGAGGTTCAGAAGCCTCACGTGCTCCTCGTCGCTGAGGAGTCCTCTCATGTTGGCTAAGGTCGCCGAGTAAGCCATATCAATAGAGATTGCATGGCCGTGTCGCAGTGGAATCTCGGGCACCAGTTCGTGCAGCGGTGACCACCTATAATCTCATTAATCCATGTCCAGGCGATACAAGAGTTTAGTCAGGCGTACGTGTGCCCATATGCAATCACCCGGTCGAGACCAAGCTCATGCAAATTGGGTGTCTCCAATTTGAGCATTTCATGGATACCGGCTCGGTTGATAGCATCTGCGGCATCTCGAACCTCTTGAGGTGCCCCATCTGTACGACCAAATCCAGTCCCGATCAATTGTTCGCAAAATTTGTCGAGAAGCTCAAAAGTTGGAAGATGGGCGCACGTCGAGATCTTGATAAGCTCGGCAAAACCATTTCGGATTTGTGCTTCTGGTAGTGTTCGAAGAAAAGTGAAGTCGAGGAAAGTTTGGACAGGTGCATGATATGCGCCTAGGCGGTTCTTGTAGTTACCATAGTTGACGGCAACCTTGATTGAGACAGAAGCGTCGATCAGACCGATCACAGTGGTGGGGACTCGGATGTAGTTTGTGTTTCTACGGTACGAAGCGCATGCGTATCTGCAGTTCGACGGTTAGCAGACATGTTCGAAATAACCAAGGTACAGCCAGAAGGTTGTATGGGTCAGAGTGCCTTGAAGTCATCTTTGGCATGTGGTAGCTTTTACCCAGCAACGTCAGTGACAAGTCCACCGCCAATGACTAGAACCGGCTCCTGAATTATAGTCAGTTGGACGAGGAAAGCTGTAGTGAGAATGAGCGAACGAACTTTTCTGTAGATCCCAAACTTATTCATGGAATCGACAATGCTGAGAAAAGTGTCGATAGATTTGGCTTTCTCGCCGATCATAGTTTTGTGAACATCAAGGTTGATGCCATAATGGTCAAAGTAGTGTTGAACCTGTTCGCCGTACACTGAGAAGATGTTATAGTCCATGATGGCAAGGCAACGACCCCATTTCTTGTAGCTCTCAGCCAATTGACCATTCTTGGTGTCGAAAACACCATCAAGGAAGGTAAAGCTGTACTTGATCTCTTCACAACCTCGCACATCGAATCCAGCCGCGGTCTCTTCGACTGTGGCTTTAAGGTCTGACATGTTAGAAACTGATGTTGATGAGAAAGACGATAGTCAGAGATGGAGTTTTGAAAGTCTACAGAGAAAATGAAAACAATGTCAAAGCCCTCAAAGGCGCGCTGGGAGTATGATATATACCCCGCCCCGTAAGACGGTGAAATAGAATACCTCGAATGGAGTGTCGTGTGGATTCTCCACCAACGTACAAGATGTGAATGAATACGTCTTCCATTCTCATGAAAATGTCACTCAAACACTGTTTCACACCGGCGGACATGCATGGCGACCACAAAGATCTGGATTTGGATGCTGAAAGCGGGTCCCATCTGGTAGAATCGAGCCAGGGTTCAACAAAAATTGATTCACCATGGTGATGAGGTTTGGCCCAACCGAGCCACTAGCCCGGCTTTAGAATTCGGCCTACTCGCAGTCATGATGTCGTACGGACGGGCTTGTGGAAAGGGGAGAGCAAGACGTGCTCCAGACGGGCCGCTGTGCTGTCCCTGAAAATCCAGGACAAGAGCCTGGTTAAAGGAGCAGATGGCACAGGAAGTTTGAGCGCCACGATATGCCAGCCGGCAAGTTTTGGCATGAGATCCTAGTGCGGCGTCGGGTGGCAGATTGAGTTATTGTGTGTCCGGTGGCATCGGAAATGTACCAGGCACCCGGGCCTACCTGAAAGACGTAAGAGATCCAGGTCCACGACAAGTTGAAGCCGCCGAAACTCTGGCAAACTCCGCTTGAGGCGATTGATGACGATGTGTCCAACGATGTGATACAATCAGAACACAGACCATTATGGTAGAGAAACATTGTTGAGGATGTACAGGTACTGCGCTAGGACGTTTGTGTCTCTAGCGTTGAGATTTGATTGGTTATGTCAACATCATGGAATCGTCACCACTCCAAAGAATGCAGAGAAAGTCGAGAGACTTGGTCAAATCCAGGCTTTTATGGAAATCAGCCCTTCACCCCGCGCTTCGACATGTCTTGAGACTACTAGGTAGTGTACGCGTAATGGGGGCTTGTAGCATATTTTGCCCATGCAGAAGCCTCTTCCAAGTCCTGTGGCAGACGCTGGCGTACCTGAGTGCTGCATCAAATGGAGCAACCATTGGGCGGACTCGCATCCGAGGGGACATGATTTCCTTTTTGCCGATCTCAAATCTAGATCATGAAATGGCAGAAATCCCTGTTGGATCTTTCTTCCGTTCCAGCCGCCTCCTGCATGCCCCAGACCTCAGCTGTGGAGATAACAATGATTTCTAAGGGTCTTGTCCTTGTTGACAGGGATTAGAACAGTGCTCTTACCATAACATATACCTGTGCTCGCGATATTTCCGGTGCAGAATCTATACAAGGCCTAACCATCGAACAGCTCAATACGTCCCCGTCGACATGGCTGACTTTGACACTTCGAAAAAATACCAGGATCAGGAAGAGATATTTGTAGGACGCCTTACCCAGCGAAAAATGCTCTACTGACGTTAATAGTTCGATGATGGCCGAGAAATTGAGTTGTTACATTTTATATACAAAAAGCCCAACATTGAAGAGATCAGAAACTCTCCGGTCAAACTTCTGGCAGCTATTGATGAGTTTGCCCGGACTCGGAAATACCTGATGAACGTTGGAGAGGACAAAGGACGAATCGTTAGCGATCTGATAGCCGAAGTGAAACCACAGGTGATGGTAGAATTAGGTGGATATGTTGGATACTCATCTATCTTGTTTGGCGACGCAGTACGAAGGGCTGGTGGCAAGAAGTATTTTTCCCTCGAAAGAAACCCCGAGTTTGCTGCGGTGATTGCGTCGTTGGTTGATCTCGCCGGGTTGGGCGATGTGGTAACAGTCATTGTGGGATCCAGCGACGCCTCGATAAAACGACTACACTCGACTGGTGCGCTGTCTCATATCGACATGATGTTTCTAGACCACTACAAGCCCGCGTACACAACGGATTTGAAATTATGCGAGGAGTTGGACCTGATTACCCCAGGTTCAGTTTTGGTCGCTGACAATGTGATCAAGCCTGGAAACCCCCCTTATCTAGAATATGTTAGAAGCACGGTGGATCAGAAGCAGAAAGCAGCCAAGGCGGAAACAGTCAACGGCGTCGACACTCGCTTCGCCGACAGAACGTCAAAACAGTACGTGAAGCGAGAGGGGGAGGCCACATTGGACGAAACCCGAGTGGGAAATCCTTCTCTCGTCTATGACAGTATGCTCATCAACAGTTTTGAGCCGTCGGGTGTTCCTGTGAGTGCGAGATGGTACTTTGGAGAAAGAATTGTCATTACTAACGATTTGATGTCTCTTTTTCAGGATGGGGTAGAAATCACAAGATGTATAAAAGTTGCGTAATACACATGTTAGGCACTTTGAGTTGCAGTCAAGTGGAATCTATTACCAGATCTCATACGTCCTAGGTATATTGTTGATATAATTCTTCGCACTGAATGTCATTAGAGTGAGGGACCTATGCCAAATACGACATAGAGCTTAGTTACATTCATAGTATCGTAAGTTTGCTAGTATTGGTCATACGTTGGAACTTTGAATGCGACGACCCTGAGTGTGACGTTGATATTTCGGCCAAACATTCCGTTCTTACCGTGTACAACCCAACAAGCTTCACCAGCTCCCCTTCCTCACTCATATGGTTTCAAACTTGGTTGACCTCCAACACAGTCTCATACGTTGATACATTCATAGAAGGACAATATGCTGGACGGGAACGACTCTGTGCTGCTGCACCGTGCTCAAAATGCAGCCCTACTAGTATTGTCAATAGCCTTGCTACCTTTTGACACATTTATTCTTTTGATCTCGTACGGACTGAAGTACACGGTCTACAATGCTGGGGAGGAAAGGCGACAGCGGGCACTTCAGAAGCCTGGGTTCAAGCCATACCGCGTGCTAGTGACGGGTGTGGGAATGACTAAGGGACTGTGTCTGGCGAGGCAGTTCTACGAGGCAGGCCACTGGGTGATGGGGGCCGATTTCGAACCCTACCAGGAGATACTGGTGTGCGGCAGAATGTCAGCGTCGCTACACAGATTTGTGCCACTGTGTAGACCGGACGCAAAAAATGGACCTGCACCTTACATCCAAAGTGTGCTTGATGTGATCGGTGAGAATAAGGTGGATCTCTGGATCAGTTGTTCGGGCGTCGCTTCAGCAGTGGAGGATGGTATGGCCATGGAGGTGGTGCAAGCCAGAACACCGTGCAAGGCTATTCAGTTCGACGCTGCGACGACGCGGACCTTGCATGAGAAGCACAGCTTCATCAGGTACACCGAGGCCTTGGGTCTGGTCACGCCTGAGACTCATGAGGTCACGAGTGGAGCGGACGTGGAAGCATTTCTAAGGAAAGCTCCTACGAGTCGCAAGTATATCATGAAGACAATTGGGGTAGATGATGCCATGCGGGCAGACTTGACACTTTTACCGCGAGATACAGTCGAGGACACGGCGAGACATATTGCAAGGTTGAGGATCTCAAAGGCCAAGCCTTGGATCTTACAACAATTCGTCAATGGCTGTGAATATTGTACCCACTCGTTGGTGGTGGGCGGGAAGGTGCGTGCATTTGTCGCGTGTCAGTCGGCGGAGCTGTTGATGCATTACGAGGCATTGCCCCCGACCTCGCCCCTTAGTCAGGCAATGTTGGACTTCACTGAGAAGTTTGCCGCCAGTGGTGGCAAAGCATTCACGGGCCATCTCTCATTTGATTTTTTGGTGGAGAATCCGACAGGATCGACACCAGCAGACATCACCCTGTACCCGGTCGAGTGCAATCCACGAGCCCACACCGCTGTGGCATTATTCAACGGCACGCATGCGATGGTAGATGCATATCTCTCAGTCTTAGATGCAAGTTGTGAGCCCCAGCCAAAGATTGTGGTCCCCGTCCGTTCGGACAGGTACTATTGGATCGGACACGACGTGGTCACATTTGTGATTCTACCGACCTTGTCAGCCTTGACACTCTCTATGACCTTGTCAGAGCTTACCAACTGCTACAAAGTACTTTTCACACACCTTGCCTTCTGGAAGGACGGGACATATGAAGCGTGGGACCCGCTCCCGTGGTGGTGGCTGTACCATGGCTACTGGACCATGCAATTCTGGAATTGTATGATCAAGGGGACAATGTGGAGCCGGTTGAATGTCAGCACAACCAAAATGTTTGAGTGTTGAGCAACAGAACAGTATTTTCATTGCGGCTGGCGCACAATATGGAAATCGTGGAGAGAAGACTGGGCGCTAATATGAACATATGCAACACGCATGCTGAATGCAAATCACCAAGGTCGACAAGGGAGAAGAAGAGCGCCACCACGCCACCACGGGAATGCAGTGACAGTATGGAACATGCAAGACTGGACGCTGACAATGCTATCATTGACGAGTACCGTTGGGGGATGTTCTCGTCTTCAATCCGACCTCCAACAACCAAGCTATCCCATCAATAGAATCCTTGGTCCTCTGCTTTGTCATTTCTAGGTGGGGGTAGATGGACCACCAACAATGAGGAAATCCGGAGTAGAGATCAAGTCTTGTAGGGACCTGGCATTCCTCTCTGAGAACCCTCTCATAGATCAGACCGTCATCGCGAGCCATGTCAAGGCCACAGACCTGGAAATAAGTTGGAGGGATGATCAAATGGCCGTTTTTGACACCGCCAGTTCCGTGATCAGCAGGATGGTGCTGGTCAAAACTGGCCCATAGGCGAGAGTCGTGGTCGGGTTTGAAGGCGTCGCGGAAGATGGCGTAGAGATCTTTGTCGATGACGGGAGCATCTTCATTTTGTGTCCAGGAGAGATATCTATCTTGGTATTTAGGCGGGACACGCTCAGGAGAGATGAATGTTCCGCAACAGAGAAATTGGCCTGTCAGTGGCGGGGATAAGGCCTGGTCGCGTGCAATATGTGTGAGAGCGGCTGCTAGGTTGGCGCCGGCAGACTCACCACCAATGAGGAATCCGACACGTGGGTCCGTACAAATGGGAAGAACTGTCGACTTGAATTTTCGGGACTCAGCGGCGGCCCATTCGAGAGTTTCCCAGGAATCGAGCAACGAGAAGGGGAACGGGAACTCTGGGGCAAGGCGGTACGATGCTAGAACAATAACGGCCGGTAGGGTTTTGAGGACATCCCTTGCCAGTGGGACCATGGCCTCAGGACTTCCGACAGTGTGCCCGCCACCGTGGAAAATGACAATCAATGGCCGAGGAGGGGTGACGTGCGAAGCATCTTGGGACCGATAGAGTACGATGACGCGCAATTGAACGCCATCGCGCAGGGGGATGCGATGAATCTTTTCGATGAGCTCTGGCGTCTGGGAGGCGGCAAGTCTTTTGCGTAGACTGGGGAGTGTCGCTCTGCTACTTGCTTTGAGGGCTTCGATGGTATAATCTTTCCCCGGCGGGAGAGGAAGATCATCCCACGCTTGGGCAAACTCGGGGTTGATTTGACTGGTCGCCTTGATTTCTTCGATTGTCGAGGGGGGTGTTGAGGGCATTGTGAAGTCTCAAGTTGGGTATGATGGACAAGGACGACACAGAGTGCTCGAGTCGGTCCACCATGTGGGTTTTGAAGGAATGTCAGGGCGTTACCAGCGGAGACGCGTGCTGGGTCCACCCTCATGGGACCATAATGGATATCTTGAACAACAGAGCCAGTGCTGGAAAGTTGACTGAGAAAATACAAGGCAAATGGCCAGAGTAATGAAAGTAGAAGATGACTAACGGGGAAAGGATGCTATGCTAAAGCCACGGGAAGACTTGAGTTCGAAGGTCTATTGGTATGGCAACGAGTGTTGTAGAGTGGGATTTTTATGACAGAGTTGAAGGTCTGTCTTCTACTCGAGATGAAGGAGTGGTCGGTGAGTTGGAGGGGATTATAGGAGGAGGAGGAGGAGGAGGGAAGGTTGGAAGGCGGAGGTCAGCCTAAGGTACTAATGTACTTGTGGTACTGTGGTTTTACTGCAGGTTCGGACGAGGGGTCCATCGCACCTGCACTGATTAAGGGGGTCAGCAGCCTTGGCAAGGGGGAAGGAAGATTCTCAATGCAAAAGATCAGGTGACCGTCTTGTTATCCAAGGGAGCCAGACTGGCCCATCGTATTATCATTTGGCGCGAGACGAGTATCAAGAACGTGATACAGCAACTACTACGGAAAGGGCGTCATCGATCAACACAAGACAGAACCACGGAGGGAGGACTCGGGTTGCTTAGACATTCCGCACGCCCTGATTGATTGGACATGTAGCCTCTTCAGAACATCAGACAACTTTTTGGAAAGCAGCTCCACCGTGGTGAACATAGTCATGCTTCCTTGTTTCCTTGTCAGAGTAAAGTGACTAGGATACGTATCAGGAATAATAATGGAACGTCGATGATCTTTTGACGCTGTGTACACGCATTCCATTTTGCCGTAGGGAGTCCTTCCCACCAAGAGGGAATCTCCGAGGCTATCGTCGTGATCATGCTATATAGGACGCTGGAACGTGTATAATAATCTTGCTGATAGCCTCCAATGGTTTTGAAATATAGGGGGGCCTTGTGGACAGCCTATACATAACCTGACATGAAACAAGTTAACTTTGACCGCGGAGTCATTCATGTGTGTCAGAACTCACCTTTCCGCGCGCCTTGAAAGAAGAACCGAACGACCAAAACCTGTAGCACGGCCATGCCCACCATCATAAACACCTCGACCAGACTGAAATTGAATATCCTCTGCTCGGTGCTGCGGACGGTGCTGAAGTTTCGGTTCTCTCTCGTGCGAAAGTATTTTTGCATTCTGCTGATGGTGCTCAGTTGACCACTGACTTTGAAGATGGAGTCTTCAAGGGCCGAGTGTTGTTCGGGGCTGGACCCGGCTTTCTGAGGTAAGAGGGCGGATTTGGATTCATCTTCGACCTGGCACAGGGATTCGGACGTATGTCAGAAATTGATTCACGACAGACAATGGGATGTCTTTATGTCTGGGGTCGAACTGAACACTCACTGCGACTTCAAAGTCCACCATCTTATCAGCAAAGGTAGACATCTCGTTGTTGAAGCAGAAGCGGTATTCGCCCACGTTCTGCGCGGTAAAGACAAAATCTCCCTGCCGCTCTTTCTGGCCATCCATGATTTTCTTGTCGTTAGGCCCAACTACACTGTAGTCGACATCAAAGGATCCGCCTGATTGGACCTAGAATCGGACGAGTTAGTCAACAAATGATGAAACGAGCACAAGTTAGTGTCGAGAGGTCAACGAACAGCAAAGTAAAATGCAACTTTGGCGTTTTGGCGTTGCACATCGGCGAAGAAGCATGCCCTTTCGCTGGCCCCGAGTTTGTAGGTCAAAGCGGTAGCGGAGACTTGAGATACCACGCCTGCCACTAGGGCAATGACCGCTGATATTGACCGCATCTCTGTGTAGGGATGTGCAGATGTGTTGGTGGATTGTACAGCGACGACGAGGATGCAAGTACAACGCAGTCGCAGTCACAGTCGCAGTGTGGTGTCAAGGTTTCCAGGTTGTTTAGGGGTCTGTACGCAGTCACAATAATTCCAAAATAAAGTGCATGCGCAGGAGACACGCTGAGTGTCCCCACGTGTCCTCACCGCGTGCGAATTTGAACATGCACATAGCTACATAATACTCAGCTGTATAGGGAATACGGCGGAACTGGAAGGCCTTTGTTACAAGGCCACTTGTGGTAGTTCAGTCGTTACCACTTATTCCGACCTACCCACAGGACTCTCTGGAGCCCCTCCTACACACTTCAGCTAAAAAAGGTATTCTAGGCACCAACAATCGGCGTGGCAGACCCAACCTTGGGGGTCTTTGGTCCATTTGATTCTCGGACAGTCTCTGGCTTGGCCCCTTTGAGTGCTGGGAACTCAAACACACCACTCTGCCCTTGTTTGCCGACTTCCCATTTGGCAACCCGATTGCCTAGTATGCCTTTGTCCCAGACCAGAGCGCCGACCCAGGGCTGGACATTCCAACTGACCTGCAAGGTAGCATTCCCGCGTTCGCTCAAGACGCCGCTGGGGTCGGTGATTTGGTATTTGGGCTTGACATTCTTCAACGCGATGACCCCAGGCTTGACGATCTCTTTGCTCGTGCTCTTGAGGTTGGAGCCTTTCCTGCTCTTGCTCTTGGTGGCTTTCTTGGTGGAAAAGTAGGTCTGTTTGAGATTTTGCCAGGAATAGGGTGTAGATGGTGCGGAAATGATCGAGTCCCAGATGACAGCTTCGGACATGCCGCCTTTGCCGTCCTTCGAACTCGGGTAGTTCGCCGTGACATAGACGAACAGCTGCTTGGTATTCCAGGTAAATAGACTGGACAGGTCGGCGTCTAGATCAAATCGGATCTGAGCATATTCTTCGCGCCTGGCCGAGTAGTAATGCGGTCGTCCCTTGACGACTTGAATGTTTCGGGGGGTGACAGACGCACTCGGAGAGGATTTCGGGGCAGGGAGAGGGATGAGAGATAGGAGAGCAATGACAGATGCCAGTGTAAAGGCACAGGTGGTGAAGAAGCCAAAGGCCGACTGAATGCGGTTGAGGGCGTTATGCATCTTGCCTGGAGCCCAGAAAACCCCAAAGACAAAGTCGGTGACGGAGCGGCGGAGGAGGGTGACAGTGGTTAGGGACAATACGAATGGCTCATCTCCAAGGGTTTAATGGTGCGAACTAGGGGAGGATCTGTTCGAGGAATGGATTGTTTGGGGTTCCAGGTTGCTGTATTTTGTTTGAATGGTAGACAGGACAGATCATCTTGGGGTCGATATCAGGTTCACGAGTCATACAAAGTGCCAAGATTTCTCTACACGAGTCGCTCGCAGTGTTCTTACATAGAATTTCGATTTTTCCACCTGCACTTCTCTTTTCTTCCATCTCATGGACTCCGGCCTGGCAGCTCACATTCCTAGCACTGTTTCTTGGTTGCTTCCGAGGTGATGGCGTCCAGATGGGGGCATTTTGTCCTTGTCTAGTCAGCGCCGACATGGAGTCCGAGATGGAACACAAAAACCTGCCGTTAATCGCCCGTGCTTGCTCACTCAATGATTTGCATGGGTTTCATATTCAAGGTTACAATGTTACAGGGGTCGGAAGTGAACCGTTCACAAGAGGGAAATCCTTCGTGTCCTTCTATATTGGATGACAATCTATGTCACCAATTTTCATCTCAAGGCGTGCTCTAGATGAGATGCTGTTGATAAATTATTCACTTGTCACCAAGGGCGTGCAGAATTGTCATTTGCAACCCAAAGCGCCGAACGCATGCGCACCCACGCCCTTGCGCGGACGCCGCATGCTGAAGCCCATGTCGGCCAAACCAAAGCACAATCAACCCGTGCTAGTCATAAATTTTTACACATGATCCAGTCGGTTTGGATACACCTTCCCATCTGAAACTCGTGATCTCCAGCTCTGGAGAAACCCATAGCCTCGTAGATGCGTTGGGCTTGAAAATTGCCCTCCCAGACACCCAACCACAGGACTTTGTAACCCATTTCCTTCGCCATTGATTCAGTCTCCTTGGTTAATGCTCTGCCTACTCCCATGCCGAGATAGTCGGGATGGACATATAAACGCTGGAGTTCCACAACCAGATCTAGGTCCTCGATGCAGGGCTCTGTCGTGCCCTCGGTCAATTGCGCGAATCCGACGACATGACCGTCAACTGGGGCACATGCGACGATGACATGTTTAGTCGAGCTAGAGATGTCTGCTTCGATGGCGGATACACTATAAGCTTCGTCGAGGTAGGCATCCAGATCGCTGGTGGGAATGGAGAAACCAAAAGTCGTGGCGAAGACCGATGCGCCTAGTTGGGCAATAACAGGTGCATCTTGCAGGCTGGCTCTTCGTATGTGGAAAGTTGGCTTGTTAGTGAGGTGTTGCTTTGGCCGGACCTGGACGGCGGAGTGATGTGAGATGTGTGCGTTGTAATTGAGGTACGGCGGCGGGGAAGCTGGAGGTGGGAGCGCGGATGTCTGTGTGAGCATCATTCCGTTCATATGCGATGAAGAGTACGGGAATTGTGATTCATGCGCATCTGCTGACAGACAATAAGGTGTAGTTGACAGACGCTTCGAGTACAGTCGAAGTCAACAGTAGGCAGAGCTGCGAGCCATAAGCACGTTTGGTGGACGGATGGGGAATATGTAGGGCAGCCGCTTGGGATATCGGAGTTCAGGGCGTGGCAGAGGAAAGATGTCAAGAGAGGCAAACGAACCATAGCTAGGCTCGTACGCCTTTTCGGTGGAGGGGCATGGATGATGAGAATCAAGCTGGACGTCGAGAGAGCTGGAGATGCGTGACATGATCGAGGGCAATGAATGCCTCGTCCAGGAAGGAGCATCCTAGACTGTGGATCGACGGTTGCACTTGCATTTGGGCTTGCAATGGCGCCAGCAGGGGACGCCACCTTCCGCCTTTCCACTCTGCTATGCAATCTATGGCCAATACCAGCCAGTCAGCTTCTTCATCTCCCTCGCCAAATCCCCTGCAGTGGATTTCCTTTACCCCAGACTTTGGATCAAGATGCACACAGTTTCTGATGTCGTATCGGTCCACGCCCTGCCACATCTCCCACCACTCATCCCCTCCCCGACTCGGAGCACATCCTCTCACGCACGATTTATTTTGGCACTGCTTGTTTCTCGTGTTGCCACTTCCGCCGCCGCCGGGCCGCGTGGACTTTGGTTCTTTTGGGAGTCCTTGCGAAAATTTATAACTTGGAGCGACAGCTAATGAGGCACAAGTCAAAAGTCCAATACTCCGAAATCCACCCATAACCACATATTGAGGAGATCGTTCCAGGCGCCAAACTGCTCACGGCGGCCCCTCGTCCCTCTCACAACCCCCGAAGCCTTCCGACTCCCTTCCGCAGATATCCGTGCCCATCGCCAGCCGCCGAGTCTCTCTGCCCACGCCCTCTTGAGATAAAATATGTTATGTCCATGGATGAACCTAGTGGTACTCTTCTACTTTTCGACAGCCAATTCAGCATTGATTTGAACCAGGTCATGCTATCCATTTTAACCTGTTCTGCCGGTAGTATTCGTGAAGCTCTCGCACTCGTCTTAGCTCACTCCTCCTCTCTCGGTATCTCTCATCAATTGTGCCATCGCAGTCTTCCAGCTAAATATGTTCATGGTACAAGAATGCCAGAATCTCACGTTCACCCGCTGTCAATCGAGAATTGGTCGCGTCTATCAATAAATCAACCTGGGTCGTTCGACGCCTCGCATGACGATTGTCGAAAACATAGGGTCGTTTGAACTGCTGAGCTCGTGGGCTCTATCCCTTTGCTCAAATCACGAAATCTTAACAAGGGTCTCAGTTGAGGTTGTGGTCGAGGTTGGTACTTCTTGCCCTCTCGGTTTGCTTTGCTGCCTGCCAGGAACCACTTTGCCTCGCATGGATGTAAAGACATGATGGATCTCGATATACGTACTGACCAACATTGTTGTACGAAGCGAGCGCTTCGTCAGGGCCCAGAGATGACTTCTGGGGCCGGGGTCTGGTCGTCATATAGGCCCGGGATTTTGGGTATCGCGCGCGTCAAAGGAACTCCGCAACATCCACGGCGGACCGCATGGGTCTCTGAGGCAAGACATATATTCATTGAAGACATGAGGGTTTGAACACCTCCTAGTTAGTTGGACTTGCCCACAATCAATTACCTCAATGATACCCAGATACCTACCTAGGTAGTCGTTGATAGCTCTTATCAGTGCATCGCATGTTTGTCGAAGAGATAGCAAGAGCTGGCACTCAACCATGGTGGATACGAGGTCCACTTGATCAAAACAGGTCGAAGTGAACGGTTAGAGAAGGATTAGGCATAAAGGGGCGAGCTGAAGTATTTGGCTTGCACTCCAGGGAGTATGTGGCTGGTTACATTACTTCACCAACGCTATTTAACGCCAAATGCTCTTCTGTAGGACAGAGGGGATAAGTCGTCTTCGGATGTGTGAGGCTTGAGTATCGGTAAGCCTACCGCATGCGGCACGGCAGCGCCCAGCCAATCATAATGTCGGTGAAGGTAATGCCAGTCACGTGCTGACGGCCAAGCGACTTCTGCCGAGCAGCTTCGGAACATGACCAGCAGTCAAGCTCTCAATCTCGTTCAATCATCCGATCACAGCCTCAGATTATTCAACCTGTCTGCCATCTGGACGCCGGCAATGTCAGTCAACATGATCCCTCGAAGGGCTCTGCAGACCAGCGCCCGGCGATGTGAGAAGTGCCACCCGAATTAGTCACAAACATGAAGCTAACCTGACGGCTTGAATCACAGTGATCAGTGTCAACACTTCGACCTTTGGCAAGACCCCTTTGTCGAGATTACCAGCACCCGCAGCCATCGCTCTGGGTAGAAATGTTCAGTATAGGTCAGAACTTAGCCCTTGAACGCGACATAGTACCGTCCCCTCGGAGGAGTGTCAGGATCCTGCGCCCGTGGCACCGTCTCGAAACATATTATGCTGACCAGCACTCTACTTACAGACCAGCTTCATCATCGACCGTCTCGCAATCACAAGGTCAAGAAATCCTCGCTCAGCAACGGCTGAATCGACCTGTGTCGCCGCATCTCACCATCTACCGACCACAAGTAACATGGTACCTCTCTGCCCTCAATCGAATCACAGGCGTGACGGTGTCAGGCGCCGTGTACGCCTTCGGAGCCGCATACCTCGCCGCACCTCTTTTCGGATGGCACCTCGAGTCTGCTTCGCTCGCAGCAAGCTTCGCCGCCCTTCCCATCCTAGTCAAAGTTGGATTCAAAGCCTTCTTCGCATTCCCTTTCGCCTTTCACAGTTGGAACGGACTGAGACACTTGCTTTGGGATACTGGCGCTGGCATTACGAATAAACAAGTCATTTATACTGGCTGGACTGTCGTTGGGCTTAGCGTGGCCAGCGCGTTGGCCTTGACCTTCATGTGAGGGGCTGAACTGTCGTTGGAAGTGGCTTCATGTGTAAATAGGGTCTTGTGCGAAGAAGAATGACTACAATCAATATGAGACACATTTCCCTCTCTCCCAGTTCCAGTTGTTCACATGTCGGAATTTAACGTCTGATCATACTGCCACGTTGGGGAGTGCGGACTACCGAGATAATGCTGAATTGTCTCCGGAAAAGACAGAGCGCGCCGTATACCTTGGAGATCATGGGCATATTTGTGATATGAGGTCTCTCATGAGTCCTGTTGCTGGAGCAATCCCATAAGCCGTCGAGGGCTCCCATGCCATAAGAACTGACTCGTGGACTGGAGTTCCAAAGCCTTTTAGGTAAAGGGTGCCGTAAATCTTGCATTCTATTACAAGGGCGGATGGGTGCCGAGAGGCCCCGAGGCCCTGGAATGCCCGTACACTTTAAGCACCGAACAGTAATCCCTACTCTGAGGTCCCTAGTATCTAAGCCAAGACCAAGTAGGTAGGTAGGTATGCCGCATAGGAGTGGGCACATTAACTGACAGGTCAGTTAAGAGTGGCGAGTTAGGCGTTTTGGTGCCTAATTCAGGTTAAACCCCTTTGCATTCATGCCTATCTCAATCCTACGATTATCGGATCTGCTCGCCTCCTAGGGGCATATTTCTGCGCTTATCGTACTTCCAGGGATGCGGGGACAACTCGACCACCCATCCGACTCGCCTGTGGGATTTCTTGTCCGATTTCCTCCCATGACGGAGGAAGAAAAAAAAAGAGTCATTTACGACCCCAGATTTCGCGAAGTTACCAGGATCTAATTGAACTAATAACACATAGCACCTAGGACTCACGAATTCTTGCCATTCTTCTCATACCCTTTTCACAAACGACACACCGATCGTCTAACTCGATCGACCTTCACTTGTCTCTATCCACAAAGGCTTCTCAACATCATAGCAGCCAACACCATGGCCGTGTAAATTGCCGTCTCAACCTCACCTCGACTTCGTCCATCGCCCTTTATGAGTCAGCACCCTCCACGAGTCTCCCCCACCGACGAAAACATCCCCTCTCCAAGTCCTGTATACCCAAAACCTCGCTCGGCCGTCCCTTCATACTTGTTGAACGGAGGGTCTCCTCTCCGCCCTCCCACCAAGTCTAGGGCCCAAGAACGAGAGAGTTTGGCCTCGTCCATTCGAAGTACATATGGTAGGAGAAAGACTATTGATTTAGGTGATCCTCAGTCTTCTTCACGTCATATGTCTGCTCTCTCGTGGACCGGCCTGACCGACGGTGATCCCTCGTCCGACCCTAAGAGGCCTACTTTGCACGACCCTGCGAGGGACATTCGCGATGAAGCCCCTGCCACCCCGCCTGCCACTGCCTCGCGTCCCGCCAGTCCCTATACAATGAACCCTCCCATCGACTTTGATGGGCTCAGTTGGCCCTGCATTGGCACAAGAGAAAGACTGGAACAGACTCCAGAAGAGGCCCAGGCTCGACTTGACAAACTCGCCGGCGCAGTCAGAACAATTTTCGAGTGCATTGGAGAGGACCCCGACCGCGAGGGCATCCGCGACACTCCTGATCGGTATGCCAAAGCCTTAATGTATTTCACAAAAGGGTATGAAGAGAACGTCCGAGATCTGGTCAACGGCGCAGTTTTTCACGAGGACCATGATGAATTGGTCATTGTCAAGGACATTGAAGTTTTTAGCCTGTGTGAACACCACATGGTCCCCTTTATTGGCAAAATGCATATTGGCTACATTCCTAACAGAAGGGTTCTCGGTCTAAGCAAGCTGGCTCGACTGGCTGAGATGTTTTCGAGGAGATTGCAAGTTCAAGAGAGGTTGACTAAGCAAGTCGCCCTCGCCATAGCTGAAGTCTTGAAACCGCAAGGCGTCGCCGTTGTCATGGAATCAAGCCATTTATGCATGGTCATGAGAGGTGTCCAAAAGACTGCCAGCAGTACAACTACCAGTTGCATGTTGGGTGCTATGAGAAGTAGTGCAAAGACCCGAGAAGAGTTCTTGAGTCTTTTGAACCGGAAGTGAAGGATCATCCTTCAAGTCTGCCTTTCTCAACTTTCGGGCAGACTCAGCACCATCACACTTGACGTTGCGGCATTCCTCAACAGTAACCTTCGCGTCCAGTTGGTCAAGCACAGCTCCGTGGGTCCACGAAGCTCGGTCCCTTGCTTTCTCCGGGCCATCAGCACACACTACATGCTATGCTCTGGTCTCGTCAAGATTTCGTGCCTGAGAGACAAAATAAGAGGGGCGTACCCGCCCGAAAGCGGTCGTGGATCGACCAGCAGTGGCAGCGTCCATTCTCCCCATAATGATATATATGTTCCCATAAGGTGACTGCGCTTTTCTCTCACCACGCCCCTACGCAGCCGTCAGGGCCCATTTGAGACTCAACTTTCATTCGGACGCAAGGTGTTCAAATTCATCTTCATTCGATGCCCATGCTAAATATGGCATACACTAAACACCAAGACTTGATGATATGGACTAACTTTGTATATGGGTTTCAAAGATGTCTTTGGGGTTCCCGTAGCTACTTTTCGCTTCACGTTTCTGAGACAGGATCCAAGCCATGTATCGACGTTTTCATGGGAACGATTCCTCTGAATGTCTCCCACATAACAAATGTTGGGTTTCTCTGTACCCTGCTGTATATGCATGTCATGAATGCCGCCTCTGATGCCGTTCTACACGGTATGAATTTACATAAATCCCCGACCCGAGCTTTAGGTCCAAAACCCTTGATCACTATTGGGTGGGCTGACGCCAGCGAATTCAACACAAGATACGAGTTTCCATACCATGTACCAATTATTATCTATCCTTCAGGCAGTGCTTTTAACGACCGATACGGTGATGTTGCAAGAGACCCCCTTTTACTTGAATCGGAAATATCGTGCTGCGAGGATCAAGGCACCCGAAAACAAACACACCCCGGTAAAGACGACGACGGGCTTATAGGTGCCATGTGCGTAGCCATTATCGTTCCTCCCTGGCCGCAATAACACCGACCCAATAGGACCTGCCAGGACATTGCCCACACCTTTACCAAAACAAAACAGACTGAACATGGCTGGGTAGGAAGAAGGTTCACTGCTTACGCTTGTAACCATCCGAGCCCACATAGCGGTATACCCGGCGCCGAAGAAGCCGTACAGTAATGCGAAGGCAACGAGTGGCAGCATGGAACGAGCACTCCCCCAGGTGCCAAAGGTGGCAGCGGCCGCCATGGATAGACACACCGTCATCAGCATATTTAAGGACAATTTCTTGTCTGATAAATAGCCGAAAATGAATTGGCCGGCAACTTGAGAGATGCTCATCAGGGTCAGGAGAAAGGCGCCTTTGGCGACACCGAGGCCGATGTCGTTGGCGTAGGATGGCAGATAAAGGGACGGAAAAAAATAGCCGAGTCCCATGAGCAAATTGCTGAGGCTGTAAATCCAGAAGAGTGAGGAATGAAAGAACGACCAATCAGTTCTGAGGCCAGCTGTGGATTGATGATGATGATGACGACGACGACTACGACCTTTAAGTAAGGGAATCAAAGGACCGGTAGTGATAAGCAGAACGACAGCAATGGCTCGCAGGGTTGTTCGATAGCCGAAACGGGCGAGTGATTTCTGAAGAATTAGAGGCATGATCGCCCCCGAGGCGCCAGAGGCACTGCATAATAAACCATAAGCCATCCCTCTGCGTTGGACCCAGAACTCGTCGACCATGGTGAGGATTGGGTAATAGAAAATGATAAAGCCGATGCCATACATGACACCCTGTGTGAGGATCAATGTACCAAGGGTGGCGGCGAAGGAACCCGCAACCAGGCCGACGATACACATGGGCCAACCAACCATGATCATTAGAGTGCGATGGTTTGGTCGCCGACGCACGTGTGGAAGGATCAAAGGGGCCCCAAGGTACGAAATCCCCGACGCTGTGCTCCCAATTACTGACGTGTATCGGCTGTCTTGGAACTCTGCCAGTCGTGAATAGTAATCTTGGAAAACCCCAAATGACAACGGGAACCCCCACAGCAGCGCCTCAAACATAAAAGCTGCCCATAGTAGCCGCCATGCTACACGGCCCTTGTCGACTGGTGGGAGATTGCTGGATTCATCAGGTGCGACCCTGCTATGATCGGCACGGATGTCGACGTCGAGGTCAGCTTGGGGAGCTGGTTCCTGGGCCCCAGATATTGTCAACACAGCAATATGGATAGAGCTGTCAGTTTGTGCCATGAATGCTGCTGGATTGAGGATGTGTGTTTGTGACTCGAGCAGGTTGGACCAATCTATGAAAGTTTGGGCTCGATCTGATAGCAATGGTATACTGGGGTCCAGCTCAACCTCTTGGCAACCTTTTTGGGGATATGATTTGCCGCTTTATGTCGAGGCAAGTGGCCTGGCTCAACGTTGGCAGATTATCCCACAGCCATTGTCGCCACTCTACGGAGTACACTACAAGTTCTAGGCTACATTCTAAGCCAAATGAGGTTCAACTGTATTGCGAAGCTGTGTAGATTGCTGGAGATGGAGTCTTCGGCGCGGACGACGACAAGGTTGCGCAGAGCAAACTAAGTTACGGACTTTCTTGACCAGAAGCTTTATATGTAAGGCGTGTGGATGCCAACTGTCCGGCTTCTGTCGGAGAACTTCCTTACTCCACTTACTACACTTTAGTCCTTGTCCCATGATGAGGAGGGTAGGGCAGAAGCTAAGAGAGCATACCACAACCTTTTAGAGGCTGGGTTTAGCGCAGAACAGCGGGTCGAAGAAGGCGTCTGTAGTAGACTTCATCGCGCTGTATGCATCAGTCTCCGTTAAAAACAAAGTGATGGCAAACCTGCCTGGCAAACCTTGACTTTACTCCATAATTAGTGATAGAAGACGGGTTTTCTAACCCCATAAGGGTCCATCTACCAGAGCTACCTTCCCTTAGGGTGGCTGGACCATTCTACACAGTGCTAGAGTTGATCAAACTGCTTGAGTGTGTATGGAGCCAGAAGGTTCATGTCAACCTCAGGGTTTGAGCTCCACCTCCCCTCTCATGCTATGAGCACCTGAACTCTGCCTTCTCTCTCATTCTTACTTTAAGGCCTCCTTGACCGAAACTTGACATGAAACGACTTACTTTCATTACGAAGATCGTGTCCCGCTGTCAAGAGAACACCACAGACTTGTCTATCGCCTCGATCACCAACTCTCTCCGATCAATCATGGTGTCTGGTTTACGCTCCGCCGTCTCAGGGCTCCGTTTGATCTACGATATGGTCATCAATCGGTACAGCCCCAAACAACTACTATGCCACAATACATGCCCCTCCACCTCATCGTCCCTTCCCGCCAAGTTCAACGATACTCAGGATTGTTACGAGCTGAGACCCTTTGTTGAAATTGGAAAGGGTCAAACCGGAACTGTGTGGGCGTTAACGGGCACCGATCAGGTCGTCAAGGTAGCCAACCTGAACAGATCAGATGGCCTATGGAATGACTTTTTACGACATATGAAAGTCGTATCGGCTTTTCAGTTAGCTTCCATCGTGCTCCGTAGAGAGGTCAACATTCCTAGTGTTGGCGGCTGGGTGCACCCCCGTAATGAAGTCTTCTGGGATCAACACCTGTCGTTGTTCCCGGAGGGATACAAAGCTGAATATGGCATTGTCTCGTCAAGGATCTATCCTCTTCCTCTGCCACTACGAGAAGCTATCGTTGACAAATTGGCGCCTCAGAACATCAACGGAGCAAAGGCCAACTTCCTCCAAGAGCCCGCCAATAACGACTGCCTCGTTCGCCTCTATCTCGGACGCAGAGCGGAAAGGACCGGCACCTTTAAGCTAAGAAATTTTGACATGACAGTTAACGAGATGGAGTATTTAGGCTTAGCGACCGAGATGTATGCGACCACTATGGGAAAGATTCTCGCGATAATGCATTGGAAGGCCGGACTTGATGCCAATGATGTGGAAATTGTACTCGGCGCAAGCCCAGCGGTAAAGATGAAAGCAGCTCCCAGCGACTTCGAAAACGCAAACAAGGATGACTTTATTTCCACGAAACAAGACTTCGATTTCGAGCACCGTTCAGTCGGCATCTGGCTCCTCGACTTTGATCAGTGCCAGGAGTTCTCAAAAGACAACCAAGGTGTTCAACAGTTGGTACAGGGATTCTTTTGGAATGACCCATACTACCCACGGCCCCATGCCAAGGATGCCAGAGATGTTGCCCTCTGGACTGAATTCAGAGACGCATACCTCAAAGTCAGCCAATGTTTGACTGACGCGGATATGCCAGGACAGTTCATCAGTGCGGTGGAAGCTGAGGGTCTGAAGCGTAGTGCAGGAGCATCACTCTTCCAATAATACATGCTTGTCATTACATTACTTATAAGATATGGTATGGTCATCCACATTATAGACATATCAGTACCTAGTAACATGACTTTCGATATTTTCCACGAGAGAGAAGAGGTAGCGTTACAGCATCTCACACCCTCATAGTCGGTGTTTCGATATCAGAGGCGCTGCTTCCAGGCTATACATACATTAGCCATTCCTCCGCTAAGGTGTAAATCACGGTCGCAGAGCAGTACCTCAACTCATTATATGCTCTGGTTTCTACGGGCGAGATTTGAAGGGGGATTCAACGCTTCGGAATATCTAACTTTCATGAGGAAGTGGTTCATTGCCTATTCCAGCAGACCAATTTCTGATCTATCGCATATAAGACTTGCGGCTTTCCTTTATCCACTAAGTCAGGAAGCAAGCTTTTTCAACTTTCCGCGTGAGCATATTACTCCATTCACAAACGTGCCTCGTGAAGAAATCGGCCGTCCAGACACACAAAGCGAGACTTAGCAACCACCCAACTCCAATACCAAAGCAGGACGTTGCTAGTGAATCGTTCCCAACAGACCTCCAAATCCAGTGGGGAATCGCATATCCGATGGCGTGAAAGATAGGTCCATGTACCAGATATAGACCAAACATAATTTGACCCAGGTATTGCGAGAGTCTGCAAACTAGAAATCTGTGCCATTGGCTCGATCGCGGTTCTGGGGAAGTGACCAACAAGTATATAAACATAAGGACCCCAATCGACTTAGGAAGCTTTTCCTTCCGCTTATACCAGCGTGGAATATAATTGTTGATCCAGATATATCCAGGTGCGGGCCGTTTGTATCCAGCGATAGGGTAGGTCATGAGGTATAGAGCCATGACGAAAGCTAATAGGCGTACTCCCTTTGAGACCTTTTCTCTCAAAGGGCTTCTGTTCTCCCCAATCTGTGCGACATTCGAGAGCATTTGTTCGGATTGTCGGCTGTTGGGCAACAATGAAGACGAGTTGTCGCAAATGATCCGATACTGAGCGATGGCAGCACCAAGGAGAAACAAGGGCATCTCCCATCTCCCCAGGCTCAGGTGTAATGCCGAGAGTGCCACAAATCCCCCCAGACGGACAAAGCAGTGACACTGCGCCAGGGCCAAGATTGTGAGATATAGATGGATAGATGCACGATACTCATATGGAATAGTCCATAAGTGTGGATCATGCTTTGCGTACACAGGGTCGACATTCCATATATCAATTAGCTGATATAGTTCAGTTGCGAAGAATCCAAGCTGCTGTCTCAAAGAGCCGAATCGTGTGAGATTATCTTCAGCCAGAGGCCCGGGAAAGAATTTTGCCCTCTCGGCCATCATACCATCTGTGAAGCCGAATAGTCCAAAGTGAGTCATGAGTGCGGTGATGAGCATCATGCACATACATGGCAAGTAGAGTCGAAACCATCGACGAAACAAGGAAGTGGAGAGGGTCTTCCCCAGGTCGGGCATTCGTTTTGATGACACCAGTTTCAACGTTTGGTTTGAGCAAACATAACCGGCGATGACGAAAAAGATGTTCACACACGTTCCGCCGTCGTAAAGTAGTCGAAAGGGAGGTAGTGCAAAAATATGTCTGTGGTCTCGATCATGACCATAGCCAATCGAGACGATGTCAGTGAAGGCAAATAAATAGTGAAAGTTGAAAACTGAGAATGCAGCCCATCCTCTAAGGCCGTTCATCCAAGCAGTAGAGCTTAGTTCTTTCGATGCCGGACTCTCGCTCCATAGTGTTGCGATCGCAAGGCGTGGTTCCAGAAGCGACTTCATTGAGAAAGGGCAATTATACAGATTGATTGACGTGCTTGTAGCGAGGAAATTTCGCAACCTCAGCTGATTCGAATGAACGGCGCGACGCTCCTGACTGATATAGGGCATGTTGAGGTAAGCCTTTATTTCCTCTGACCGATGGCACTAATATTACTTAGGAGAATATGGGTCAGTAGAAGTGGAGCGCCCTGTATCTGGAGCGGAGCAACCTTCGTAGTGAATGGTTCGCATGATAATAAAGTTGACTGCCCAGGAATTTCTGTGGGGAGCCTAGCAATGAAGACTTGAGTTTACTAGCTTGGTTGAGACAAGCGCTACACCGCCAAGGATGTCCCCCTAATCAGTGACAGCATACGGAGTATTCACAACCAATGTGCCTCAAAACAAAGATTGCCAACTCGTAAAGCCAAGATCATCTTCGTGGTACAGATGTTGAAGACGGTGTTGAGGTGGCACTAGAGCAGCCACACAGCGATGTGGTCAGACTGACACGTGACGCAAAGCCTGATGTAGCTGTAAAATGATTGCCGGTGCGCTGGTGAAGATAGCCATGTTGTGATACAAGGCTCAGTTCATTTTATCATGACATTGACGAAAGACTTATGGAATTATCCCGCATACTTGGAAATTGTGAGGAAACTTCTAGAGTCCTACTTCCACCCTACCCACACACTCCATATCTTGAAAGCGTGGACAGAGAATAACAACAATATATGCTTCCACTGCCGCAGTTCACAACACTTGCCTTGCATCTTCTCCGTCCCATCATACTTGATGTCCAGGCCGTCCACTTTGTTGGCAACTCTCCAATCCTTTATCATGTTTCAATTTAATAGTGGATGGACCTCCTCCGTAACAAGCATTTCGGATCGTCTTGCCGTTCATATTGTCTTCTCCGTTGAGATAGCTGGGTGTGCACTCTGCGAGGATATTGAATCGATATCTGCCCTTGTCGAGGACTTCCTCAGTCCACTTCTTCTCAGCCTCCTCCGTAGGCTCAATAGACTTGATTGCTCGACGCTGACATTCCGGGATCACGTGGGCGACGTGGTTGAAAAGCTCAAGTGAAACATGTGTATAGCGTCTAGGCTGTGCCGCCTGCGCCATGTGGATGAAGAAGTAATTTGGACAATCACGAGCCGTCCAGCCATGGAATGTAGCGGCCCCATCTATCCATTTGTCGTTCAATGTCACTCCATCTCGGCTGCACACCTCAACATAGGAGCGCTGAGACCAGTCGGTCAAGATTTCGAAACCCGTTGCGTAGATAATCAGGTCGATTTCGTACTCTTTGTCTCGAATACTATCCGTTTTGACGTAATAGCGCTCACCCCTTTACCTTGGGTATCCACCAGAAGGACATTAGGTTGATTCAATGCTTGGAGGTATCCATCGTGGCACCAGGGTCTTTTGTATAGGTAGTTATACCATGCTTTCAGACTTTCAGCAGCCCTAGGGTCCTTTACCCCGATCCGATCCGGTCTCGGGATAGATTCCATCTTGTTGACATCAGCCAGTTGAAATTCAGAAGCAGCTTCATCAGCCTCTTTAAGCTTGTTCATAGCGTCCATGCGAAACATTTCAAACACATCAGTCCAGGCTTTGCAGACTAGATCGACTCCCTGATGTCCTCCACCAAGAATTGTCGTGAGGTTCTTAGTCCGCACTTTTGCCATCTCTTCTCAAGCGTCTTAACCCATTCTCACTCCGTCTGCGAGTCACTGCGGACGTCGATCGATGACGTGGTCCGTTGGAAGACGAATAATTCTTTCGCGTGTTCAGCTAACTGGGGTACGAGCTGGACTGCCGTGGCTCCCGTTTCAACGATGCCAACGCGATTATCAACTGGTTTAGCCATTCATCCAGTCGACTAGAATGGAACGAAGCACCTTGGAACGACTCGATGCTAAATAATCCTGGTAGTTTCGGTCTATACATTGGTCCAGCAACCGACATCACGAAATGAGCGCGAATATTATCCTGACGACTTGTCTTGACTAGACAACGAGTAGAGCTTTCCTCCCACTAAGCCCAAACAAAGTACGATATACTGCGATGAGGGTCTATCATTGTTCGTCTAAGATTACTAAAGGTGGATCAGTACGCACTTTTGACCATGACGAGAGCGCCGTAGACGCCCTTGAACTTATTTACTATCTTGGTGATTGTGGGGCGAGTTTCAAGCTGAGGCATCATTCTAATGTCTTCTTCCGGTCCCGCCTCATACTCTAGAGCCGAGGGTGCGGCATTAAAGAGAGATCTGCTCTCGGCTTCCTTCAGGGCGGCGAAGCTGACTTGATAGGAGGTCTGTGGTAAGAACTGCGGGAATGAGCGGTTCGGCTTAAAGAAAGCCCCTTGGCCACTTGTGGAAGGTGGACTCGACCTCACGTTTGATGTGGTGGTCGGAATCACAGTATGGATGGAGGAGGTTACGTCGAGCACTATGTATAGTGCAGCCCGCAGAGTGAACGAAGGAAATTTGAGCAGTGTTGAAACCTCCTTCGGAGATGGTATATGTAAAGTTTGATGACTTCGGGTATTTTATTCAGGCAGCAAGACCATGTCCACTTCCAACCTGTGCAGGCACTGCATGTGGCTGGCTAGACTAAGTAATATAGCCATTTTATATCGACACAGACCTGATCGATGATCGATTATAGGGGTTGTATTCCAGAAACAGAGCCTACTGCCACATATGTACACGTATATCTCGAGATCACTATGCGTCCCCCATGTTAGGTGAGGTGGCAGTACCTGTGGACGTATGCTCTGGCCCGCTATGGTCTGACTCGTATGGCTTTAAAATACTTCCGGAGCTACTATACATGCATAACCCCAAGCACAGACAGCACTATACAACACTAAAGCAACGCACGACACCCAATCTAATCAGATAATAATTATGGATCCTCCCTTTCCTCTTGACATCGCATGACTCAGTCCGCATCGGGATCCTGTTACAATTCAGTGCCCTGTGCTTTCCTGCTCGCATTCTAGCCCTCTTGTTGCTTTCCATTTTGGGCTCCCGACTTCACCACCGCCGCTCATCAAGCTTTGCACCATTGTTACCAGGCGCAAAACATAAGGCATGTGTCTGGGTGACCTGTTCCTCATTGGAATTTGGTATAGTGGGGGGATCTTCTCCAAGTGGGAAACTATTACAAGATCCATTCCACTCGCCGTGGTAATTTTGTACATTAGCAGGGCTACTGTCGCTCCAGACCTTGTCCATCCTATGTCCATTGTTGCCCAGGACCTTTGAAACTGTTCGCAAGTTTCCCTTGTTCCATAGGTATCTAATTCCTACTCTTCCTCCACCTCCATTTTCCTTACCCATCTTCTTGATCCTTGTCCTCAAGTACTCTTCTCCCAGCGTCTACTCATATTAGTCGATGTGACTTTTCTCCTGGCACCTAACCTCCTTGCTTGCCATCCTCATCTTGTTCAAATGGACTCTCCCTCCCAGACGTCCACGCCCCTTCAGTTTCGAGCCTCTGGCATATCTTCCTCCATCCCACAGAGTGAGGATCCTGGACCGGACCCCGTTACCACGCGAGGCCAGCGACTCCAGAGACTCCTCCAGTCTCGATCGAGCCCCTCCGTCTTCAGACTGCCCCGGCGCGAGACAACCCGTCGAGGCTCCTTCCACAGCCACCATTCCACCGAAGACGAGGCGGAATATGGCATCCGCGGCGTGTTCGATGACCCGGAGTCGCTCTTCTGCCGCCGCACACCGTCCGAGATGGACCCGCGCCGCATGAGCCTAGGACCCGAGATCCTCCTAACCCCCCAGATGCGCAGCATGCGCCTAATTGGCCAGAGCAACCCTCGCTATCACTGGCAGCAGTACTACAAGACTGAGGACGAGCTGAAGAAGATGAAGAAGCACATCCGAAAGTACTACGAGCGCAATAACTTCCTCATCACCCAATATACCTACATTGATAAGCTGCTCGACTCATCGCTCCCCCACAACCTGATCCAAGAGTATGGCCAGCCCCGGACCAACGGCGTCATGAACACCATCTCCGAACACCCTCCCTCGCAGCTGACCACCCCCAGTACTGACCCTAAGACGGGCCGGTTGTTGCCCCTGTCCTCCTCGACCGCCACCGACACCAGGCTGAAACGCACACCGAAGAACCTGTACAAACTCCCCGCACCCAACGAGGCAACCCCGCTGCTGAAAGCTTGCGCCGACGAGGCCGTGGACGACTCTGACAACGGCGCCGGGGCTAATACCGATGCCGACGGCCTTGGAATCCCAGACTCACTTGTCATCAGCTTTGACGACATGGACGAAGGGGTGGACTCGGACGACCCGGTCGTGACGGTAGCCATCTACGTTAATCTCATGGCCAACATTATCCTACTAGCCGGCAAGATTGCCGTGTGCTTATTAACCTCGTCACTCTCAGTACTGGCCTCGCTGGTCGACGCGGCGCTCGACTTCCTCTCAACCGCTATTGTGTGGACCACGGCCAAGATGATCTCGCACCAGGACCAGTACGCGTACCCAATCGGTCGCCGCCGCCTCGAGCCCGTAGGCGTGCTGGTTTTTAGCGTCATCATGATCACCTCCTTTTGCCAGGTCAGCCTGGAGTGTTGCAAACGCCTAATATCGCCGGATCACAGCGTCGTGGAACTCGGGGTGCCCGCCATCGCCATCATGTCGAGTACCGTCGCCATTAAGGGCTTCTGCTGGTTCTGGTGCCGCCTAGTCAAGAACAGCTCCGTGCAGGCACTGGCCCAGGACGCCGCAACTGACGTCGTATTTAATTTATTCTCTATTATTATCCCCTTAATTGGCTTCTACGCCCACGTCTGGTGGATGGATGCACTAGGCGGCCTAGTCCTCTCTCTCTACGTTATATTCAACTGGTCGAGGACCAGCACCGAGCATATCCGCCATTTATGCGGTGTTTCAGCAACCCCCGACCAGCGTAAGGTCCTCCTCTACCTTACTATGCGCTTCGCAAAGACTATCCGCTATATACAAGGTCTCCACGCCTATCATACCGGCGATAAACTTAACGTTGAGGTCGATATCGTCCTTGACGAGAAGATGGATCTCCGCGATAGCCACGACCTTAGCGAGTCGCTCCAGTATGTCCTCGAGAGTGTCCCGACCGTCGACCGCGCATTCGTGCATGCAGACTACGCCGATTGGAATATTCCCAGCCATATGAATCAACAGGCATGATCTAGGATAGGAGTGGTTGAGGGGTTGTTAGATCGATCTTTGGCCGCTAATGGACAGACATACGATACGTTGTGCGGAGATGGTTACAATTTCCCCATAGTTCGGTAGAGGTGGGAATATGTAGAAGCACTTTGAAACTCGACGTCAATGTCACTAATCCGTAAAACAGCGGCTTCTGATCCTTAGGGAGATATCTGCTCACTCTTGAAGAGCCCGGGACGTCCCGTAAGTGATACAGACATCTATTGTTGCCCGCGCAGATGACCATCGTGATGGCGGCCCACACCGACTGTGATCACGTTCTCGTGTAGCTAAAATCAAAGAGCGAGAGAGTCAGTCGGTCTCTGCCTATGGATTAGGCGAGCCAGCCTAGCTGGCGCCTTCCTTGTTTGTGTCGCTGTCCTTGTAGGAAGAAACGGCCCAACACTGACCACATCTTCCGAATCGGAGGCCCCTCGGCGAAGGAGGTCCCAGGCCAAAACCGACCTCCCTCAAAGCTTTGATCGTGTTTTTGGAGGGGGGAGGTCCTTGTCTCGCGTGCAGGCGAGGTTTCACGTACAATAAATGACTAGTAGAAAGGCACAAAGCACTAGACCTCATTTTCGTTGGCATGGCCCACCCATTAAATACGTTGTCGGTGCTGTATTTGCACACATAGTCTGAAGGCAAGCACTGTGTCCATCAGCCTCTAGCTACCTCAAGAAATCACACCCTTCAGCCAAGCGTCAGAGACCTGTATTGGAATCTCTAAGGTTAGGGTTAGGGTTAGGGTTAGGGTTAGGGTTAGGGTTAGGGTTAGGGTTAGGGTTAGGGTTAGGGTTAGGGTTAGGGTTAGGGTTAGGGTTAGGGTTA